>NC_060080.1:69179375-69518750 GCF_922984935.1 Meles meles | reverse complement strand
AAGCTAGGAAACCCCCAGGAGCAGGAGCACTGAAGGATTCCACAAATATTATCTTATCTCTGCACATGGGCGTGCCCTGCACAGGTACTACGCAGGTAAAGAATGTCAGAGGGCAAAGGTCATATGCTTCGTCACCACCCACACTGCAGAAGTTTGGGTCCAGCCATTTTCTTTGCCTGCTAGTTGGCATGGTTGCTTCCTGATGGTGGTGATTTTCTGCGTAATAAGCTTTGAGTAAATCATTCCTGCAACAACACTCTCCTCCCCTTCCTTGCTTATTTATCACAGAGATTGCAAAGTTCAGTGACATTTGACTCTGCTCTTTTGCTGGCTGGATCATGGAATGCAGGCGGCATGTATGTATCATTAAGTTCATCTCTTGAGTGATGGGCCCTGGCATCACGTCACATCACAGGGTCATCCTTCTCTCATCATGTCAATTCACATCACATGATGCTTGACACAGGCACACACAGCTCCATTCTGAGTATCTAGAAGTAAACGGGAAGTAAGCCTTAACAGCAGTCTGAGCAGTGCTTTCAGAAAGAGAAAATAGAGAGATTGACCCTTCTGTTGTCTATTTTCTACCACTGCAGATACAGTGACCCCTGTTGCAAGTTGTACATGTAAGTATATTCACATCTCAATGAAAAACAAGTCACCTGTACAAGACAGGACTTCTCCTTCTGTCTTTCCTTCCCAGTGATGAAGCAGTTTCCCTCCTGTGTTTATTACTATTGTTGCTGAGATCTAATTCTGGGAACCAGGTGTTAATCTAAAGTATTCTATTGATGGAATAAGCTATATGATAGTTATTAAGGATTTGAAATGTGACAATCAAACTAAGGCAATTCAAGGAGAGTTGGACTAGGCTGTTGAATGATAATTTCTACAAAGTGTGTCCATGTAAAACCAATCCAATCTGATACTTTGGCTTCTGTTGTTTGATAAATACGGAGTATAAATCCATAGCATGTAGCCCTGCATACTTTTGATTTTTACTCTTGCTTTGATTATGAACTCTTGGTTCTTGCATGTAAGTCCTCAGAACCCTCCTACCTTTATTTGTCTCTATCCTTAAGACCTTTCCACATCAGAAGCTAGTGAAAAGGGAAAACCAACCTTGAAAATTAATGAACATAGTTGATATTTTTCAAATAGTCGGGTGTGTGTGTGTGTCCGTATCCATGTCCCAGTAATACTTAGGAGCCGACAAGAGTGAGAGATGCACATGTTTCCTCTTCTGTCACTAGATTCTCAAGCTTTCACTGATAGAGAGGTGTGTTGTCTTTCAAGAATGTGGAAATTATCATCTGCTTCTCCAGGAAGCTCAAGGGGTGTTGAATGGAGGTTTTACCTTGGTCATCAAAGAAGTTAATTTTAATGAACACTGATCCAGTGAGTGTTTCTTCAGTGCTCTCAGCCACCTATTGAATAGAACTTCTACTCTTTTTACTCAGGATATTTAGTGTTCTTCTTTATGTTTCTCTGTCATTCTCCGTTGAAGCGTCCTCTCCTAACTATACCTGAAAATTTGATGTGCTATTCTTCTAAAGTGATTTAATAGGAATCAAAACCATGAGCCTAGAAATGAAGTAAATGGTCAATATCATTTTCTGTGCTGACCTTACTACATCCACAACACTGAATTCACATCTAGATTCCATATCTTATGATTGTGTATTGGACCATTTCAGATGCATTATAATCAAAAGATAAAGTTTATATATGTTTTAGTATTAAAAGACATAATATTGTTTGCTCTGCCTAAAAGATGTAGGGTTTAGTAAAATGTGTCAAATGATTCCTAAAAAAGCCTTTCCAAATGCAAGGTAAGGATGAGGTTGGAATAAGGTTGGATTAGGGCTAGAATGAAGTGAAAATGATCTTAGAGTGAGGATGGCCTGTTCCAGGGTGACATTGAGATGAATACAGGAGAGCTTTGGACAAGTTTAGAGAGTTCTAAAAATGGGAAGAAGCCACCCACAAGTCTAGAAAAGCCCCCCCCCAAAAAAAACACTCTCAAGTTTGCACAGCAGATTGGTATATCCTAGTAGACATAGGGCACAGTTCATACTAGTCAACATAATAACACCTTAAGACACAGTCAACCAAACAACAAAAACAATGAAATTTAGCAGACTGCATTGAACTTTTTCACTATATTTATTATATTCAGTTATCTGAGCATGTCCTATGCCTGAGCTCTCACAAAATACTTAAATATGGAAAGGGAGTTGAACAAGATGTTAGAGTCAAGAGTTACCCAAGGTATGATTGTATAAATTGAAGATTTTTCTAAGAAAAAAGAAAACTTGGAAAGCCATAGTTTTTGTCACCTCATAGTTGAAATGAGGAGTTGATGGAAAAGAAACAGCATCCCTGGTCTTATTTCAGCATATAGCAGAGTTCGAATGGATGCATGGAAGTTAGCAGGAAATATTTGAAAAATGCTTTCTAATAATGCAAACTATGCAGTGATGATATGAACAGTCTTAGGGGAGTCCTCGGGTCTACAAATGTGCAAGAAAACCTAGTAGACTCTGCCCTGAATGAGGAATAGCGTGGAAGAAACTCTAAAGTCCTTTCCAAGATGTGGCTCTGAGTGGTTTTAATTTTTTTCAACCATTTTAGTTCAAAGATTTCCCTTTTTAAAGAGGTCATTGAGCTTTCTTCTTGAAGTAAAAACAGAAAGGAGTAAATAATTTAATGTCTTTAAAGCATCTAACACATACCACTTTTCCCTAATCACTATCTTCCCTTGACTCTTAAAGAAAACATATTAGATTAAAAACTGAGTAATTGAATACGACATACTAACCAACAGAGAAGCACTTCTGTTGGATGTGAAATATCCAAGTGGGCAAAGGAAGATTTATAATATGACTAGCAAATGCATTTTATTGAATATTTTCACTTCATGCTCCCCAAACTATTGCTGACCACCGTTTGTTTATGCTTCTATTTTTGCTCATTAAAAAAAAAAAAAAAAAAAAGGCAGTTTGAAGCTCCAACTGCTAAGCCAGGAATGCTCTTTTTCACTGGCAGCATTTCCTCTTTTGGCAGAATCCACAGGCAATTGCTTTGATGTTTTTTGGAGTTACATTTGGTGTCTGTCATAGTTCATGCAAAGATAAGCTGATTGGGTTGTCTAGTTGGTCCCAGATGCTTTTGGCTTTAATGCTCCAACAGTTCTCTTTGAAAATGAAGTCCTGGGCCAATCTCATCTCTCAAGGGACACTTGCAGATGACTTGCTCATGATCAAAAGGCAACGTAATTTCCTGATGTCCATATGCTTCCTCTGGAAATTCTTTTGGTGTCCTCAAAACTGGTGTTTCTTAGAAGTGGACAACAGATTTTTATTTAGGAAGGGTCTAAACTTCAAAAGTGTTTCCTCAACAGTTACAGCAAATAGGAGTCAGGAAGTCTGAACTGATTTCTAAGAACTCCAGGAAGTGGGTTCTAGAACATATTGTTACAAAATCGCCTCCCAATGAAGACTAAAAACTAGATATGTGGTTTACCACTGCACCATGATTATAATAAGTGAGGGTTTGTAGAGAAGAAATTATCCACATTTTTCAGTTTTTTTGGTATTAAAGAGAATGTGATTAATATATTTCCTCCTAGACAAACTTACTTACAATCATTTGGTTATAAAGACATTCAGGGGGGTAGGTAAATTAGTGAAATGTGTATACAGACCATAGATTTGTTGGAACTAATGCTTTAAAAATCATCCAACTGACATCTTTGAACTCCATCCCACACCTTATATGCCATACATTTCTCTTTTGGGTCAAGGATGAAAGGCAGATAAAGATCCTTCTGTTTTATATAGATAGATAGATATAGATATAGATATAGATATAGATTTTTTTTTTCCCCAAGGACGCAGACGGCTAAGGACACAATATTGAGGCTAAGTATCAGGAGAACCACTATCTGTGCTTTTTTTGTGGCCTCAGTGGCACATTCCAGAACTTAGATAATGGGCTTACTTCAGTGGAGCTTCCAAGTCTCATTCTTCCCTTTACCTCCAGTTTTTTTGTTTGTTTTGTTTTGTTTTGTTTTGTTTTGAGAAGGCTTGTTTGGAGAGGCTCTTTGTAAAGTCCTGTTTGAAGTGGTTCCCATGGTAAATGGCTCCGGGGAGGAATGATAAAATCCCTGGTTAGAAAAGTATTTAAGAATACCACATAAATCTCTGCAGTAATGCTTTCATTTATGTCAAGGAGAAAGATGAAGGATGACAATGCAGATTCAAAATGCCTTTGGATAGTGTTGAGGAGAAAATCATTCTTCCATCTTTTTTGAGCTTAAACAAAGCAACTGGAGTTCTAGGAAAAGTTCAGAAGTAGAAACTGGGGGAACAAAGAGCCATCTGTCAGCTACCTGTTCTTAGCATTCATCTAGTCATAGCTCAACTTTTACCTTCCACAGCTGTGAACCTGCCAGACATTCTGTGACAGATGTGTATGTCCTGTAGGCAACCTTCATCAGGAAGCAAACCACGGGACTAAGATTGTGGACTAATCAGAGAGAATAAATTTAGATAGCATTTATTTAGATAAATGCTATTTATTTAGATAAATAAATTTAGATAGATAGAGATGAAGACTCTCTGCTGGTACTTTATGTACATGATCTAAAATATTTATTTCAGCAAATCTGAGATTAGAGTCACTAGCTTTACTTTACAAAGTACCTGAGGCTGGGTCAGCTGCCTAACCTCATACAATTGATAAATACTAGAGCTGGGATCTGACTCCATTTGACCCAGAGCTGACTACGATTCAGTTCTTGCCAGTGCCTTTGTTTTCTTTCTGGTAGATAAGCTTAACTGCCTTCTGGGTGTCATACTTGTTCTCAGAAGCTTCCATTTAGATTTGGCTTTTTATTGTTTAAGTGTGAACTTGGGAGAGCTTCTTAACCATTACTTATATCTGCTTCCCAGAAGTATATACCACCACAGAAATGATTTAAGAGGTTCAAGTGCACAAAAAGTCGGTGTTACTTCCATATATCTAATTGCCTATGGGCATCTCTGGAAGGATATTCTACAAGAATCTCAAATTCAGGAAGTCAAAATTAAAGAGATTTCCCTCCACACTCTTATAGTTTGTTTTATTTTCCCTGTTTCTGTAAATGTCATAGCTTCCACCCAATCTGTAAGCTCTACACTCAGGTTTCATCCTAATGTCTGTACTCTAACTTTTTCTTATCTGTTTTCTCTTTGCATTCCTACAACTAGTGTTTAATTTCCAGGCCTTTACCTTTTCTCCCCTAGATTCTTTTTTTTTTTTTTTTAAGATTTTATTTATTTATTTGACAGACAGAGATCACAAGTAGGTGGAGAGGCAGGCAGAGAGAGAGGAGGGAGCAGGCTCTCTGTTGAGCAGAGAGCCCGATGTGGGGCTCGATCCCAGGACCCTGGGATCATGACCTGAGCCAAAAGCAGAGACTTTAACCCACTGAGCCACCCGGGCGCCCCTCTCCCCTGGATTCTTCAATGTTCTATCACTCATGTCCCCACCTGCAGTCCTCCAACTCTTCAACACAAATTCAACACTGCCACTAGAGGGAGCTTCTTAACAAGTAAGTAAGGTGATGTTCACTCCCCTGCTGGAAACAATTTTAAGACTCCAAACCTTTTATCATTGCACAGAAAGCCATCCAGGGCCTTGTCTTGCTTATTGTTTCCAACTTCCCATTACATCATACTTTCTGGCATGGCATTCTGAAGGCAAATACAACCTCTTGAAATTCTCTGAATTTGTCGTTTTATTTTTCTGTGATACAGCTCGTTCTGTATGCCCTTCCCTTTCTCCCCATATATTTATATAGTGGGAAATAATCTTTCTGCCTCCTTTTGCATTCAGATTTCTATCACTGTAAGCATAACTTTTTTTCCTTCTTTGCTTTTCTAGAGTCCTTGACTAAACTGTAAGTTCCTGAGGGCAAATTTTGTCTTATTCCTCTTAGCAGAACCAGGCGCTAGAACAGTGCATGACTCATAGTTAGTCCTCAGAAATCTTGGTGAAATTAAAAATTGAAAGTGAAAGCAAAATCTCAAATCTAAAGACTAAAGGACATCAGATAGGCAGTGATCTAAGGCATACATCAATAATAGGTTGGATCTTACATATGTTATATTTGTTATAGTCAAGAATTTGTGTCTGTAGGAGAAACCATATATGCTCTATGAAACATACTCTGAAATTTCCTATCCAAGTATCTCTACATGAATTGCCATTTTTTTTAAATGCACGTACTTAAATGTGAACCTAGAAGAATATTGGTTAGCATAAATCAGTGGCAAAAATAACTGGTTCAGGGCTCCTGGGTGGCTTAGTGTGTTAAAGCCTCTGCCTTCGGCTCAGGTCATGATCCCAGGGACCTGGGATGGGGCCCCACATCGGGCTCTCTGCTCAGCAGGGAGCCTGTTTCCCACTCTCTCTCTCTCTGTCTGCCTCTCTGCCTGCTTGTGATCTCTGTCAAATAAATAAATAAAATCTTAAAAAAAAAATAACTGGTTCATTCCTAATAAAGTGGATAAATTATATTACCTTAACAAGAACCTGGTTCTAAATAATGTAGTTGATAAAATAATATTTTCTTATGTTCATTATGAAATTATATAACACGAATCAGTGTAATGGCAAGCACCTCCAAAAATTAGAAATAATTCATTAAATAAATAAGATACAATTAGAAAAACATTTCAGGAAAATCAAGCATCATTTAAAACCTGGTGAACTGAATTGTCTATATGTATTTGCATGTGTTCATAATTTATTTTCCCCAAGTCACTGTGTTTAGCTCATTTGAAAATCATCTATGAAAACCAGCTGTTACCCAAGTCATCAGTGTTTTTATATTCTGAGATAATAAGAATCAATTTCGATTCCAGGATCTAAAACCATAATCAACTTGTATGTCAACTTAATTGCTTAACGACAGTGTGGTCACTGAGAATGTATGGTCATAATAACCTGGGCTTCTGAGAAATTACAAATGTCATTCTTTCTTCCTTTCTTTTTTCTTAAACCAAAACTTAATAAACTGTGTTTTGAGTACACCTTCTACGGTCCACTATCCGGTCTATTTTTTTTTCTTTAGATTCATATTTATGTGGTTGGAATAAAGGGCATTATAGGCTCACAAATACCAATTTTTAACTGGAAGAAAAGAGATTAAATAAAACCAGGGTATAAATACCACTTTTTCCCCATGGGTTTTTCATATCTTGGATTTAGGAATGGGATAGCAAATACTATCATACCATTATCCCATTCCCATAGGAATGGGATTGAAATACTCCATGCACATCCGTGGGAAGCGTGGTTAGGTTCTGGTGCTCAGGTGTGCACCTGCCTCACCCCACATAGGGCTTTGTAAATGAGGACAAGTTGCTTTAATTTGGCAAATGGTTCTGAGGAATTGTTAGAATCACAATTATCTGGTTCGGTCTTTCAAACTATATTTGAGCAATCTACATGTGCTGACATTTACCGTTGGAGATGACAGTGTCCTACTGGATTGTAGCTTGTACTTCTTTAATTGTCCCACATGTGCTGAACATAATCAGAGTAACTTTTTTTTTTTCTCTCTCGCTCTTCCTTTTGTTTTTCTAGTTTAGTTTTTCTTTTCTTTTCTCTATTTCCATTTACTCACCCAGTTAATTAAGTCATATCTAAATATTGGCCAGGATATTGAGTTGCATAATTCTCTTCCTGTGACCAGACCAAGTATGCCATTTCTTTAAAGAAGAAAATTGCGTTGGATGAAAATCATTTCTCCTCATACTTCTCCCTCTCTTCTTCATCCTGCCTCTCTATCCTCTCTTCCCAGAAGTTGTGGATATTATCATTTATTGAGTAGGTATTATGTACCAGGCCTTGTACTAGTCACTGTATATATATATTATTACATCAATTCACACAACCATCTTATGAAGCAGAATCAATTACCTCTGTTTTATCCATGAAAAAAATAGAAATCAGAGTCCCTTGCCTACAAGTTCAGAGCAAGTTCAGTAAGTAAGCCATGAACAGAATCCACGTGAGTCTGACTCAAAGTTCATTCTCTTTTATTGCTTCTTTTTTGTTTCTTTAATACATTCCTAACTTAATTTACAGGTTCCAAAAGTTTGGAAATTGAGACAATAAACTTGTTATGTAGGTGTTTTATGGATATGACATCTCTAATGTTGGTTTGGCTTTCAGAGAGATTACTTTCCAAGTGAATTTGTAGAAAAGTAGGGAGTGTAGATGTAAGAGTGATTATTTTCAAAATTCAATTGAATGCTTATACTTTCATAATTAAAACAATAATTGGAAGATAAAATATTTTGACAGCACTTAAGTTTTTTTAATAAAGGATCTCTTTAATAGAGACCTTTACAATTTCAACAAATGCAGAGCTCTCTCCCAGCCTGACTAGAATGTCAGCCAGCTGCACTCAGAATTTGAATGATGGAGCTGTCATTTAGGTTGGTATTTGAAATCAAACTATTGCTGTAGATTTCTAAATTACAAAATGAAGAGAGAATGGTTGCTTTATCAGAGAGATATGGCAATTATCTTTGAATTCTTCCCTTTAAATGTCTAGCAGTCATGAAGTATTTTCTTTGATTTGGAGTAACACCAGACTTCTTCGTTAAACCAAAAAATAATATAATTTGCCTGCTAAAATTAGTGACTATTTACCCATATTTCAGTGTGTATTTAACACTGTATTTGATATTTTGGAAACTATAAATATACTTTGGGATATGGTACTTGAACCCAAGAAGTCCACAGTCTAGTTGGGTTTGTGGTCTATTGTTGACATGAATATGTATCAATGTCAGTAGATTTTGAAGATCAGGAAGAACACCTCAAGTATAAATTCTGCAAGTGAAATTCCTCTGTGGAAAGTTTTCACTGGGACATTTCTGTGTAATTAGAGCAACATGCTCACATCTTCAAACAGAAATTCAAAGACTGACATAAAGACAGTGGCTCCCATTCCCCACGTGTGATACCAATATATCAAGTAGTCTGTATTGCAGCAATACAAAGGCATGTTGAACCTAGGAGAAAAATAAAAGCTCCCCAGTGTAGCGAATATGCTCCTGAGGAGGAGGATATTTCAGATATTTAAACATTGTCATTATTACTGAAGAGATATACAAGTGTGTGGCTGGATAGTTGGTACATCTAGAGTGCAAAAGCACAAATGAGACAGAGATTAGCCTTGGAGAAATTTATGCAAAAATTATCTCGACACTATGTCATTAAAACCGATAAGCAATGCCATCTTCTAACCTTTCATCTTAAAACTATGTTTAAATTCATAATCAGACTTAGATCTTGGATTTTTCACCTTCCCTATAATTACTAGGTAAAACCATGTTAGCTTAGGTGTTGTCTTACATGTTCGTGCTAGTTAGATAATGTGTAAGTTCAAGTTGCTATGGTGATGAGAAGGAGAAAGGAGCTATACTTGTTTTAGACCATAGAGGGTATTTGGATCACAAAGCCTTCTGTGAATGCCTCTGAGTGTGGGATTCATAAATCACACTGCCCGCTTCCATCATGCTAGCATATATTAATAAATGTTCCAAATGTCTTGTGAGTCAAAGTAGTCTCTGTCCTTACTACATTGCCCTCATGACTTTAGGGGGAGGAGGAACTAATGGAAACATTTTTGCTCTTATATTGATGAAATTCTTATTGGTAATTAAAGTTTTCCACTCAGTCAAATTCAGCTAGGCATTTGGACACAGCCTTGGGATGATTTTGCCGAAATCTTGAAATTCTTGTAGATTCTCAATGAAACTGTTTTATTTCATATGTGTTTTCTTTGTGCAAAAAGTTTAATGAACCTGATCTTATTCATGGCTTTAAAAAAGAAAGAGTGTTATGTAATATATGACATTATGGTTATTGCTGATGTGGTAAAACTTTCTTCCTGAAATCCACTGATGCTTTCCTGATTTGCCCTGTTGTACACATTAAATATCAATTTGCTGGGAAAATTGTGAAATACTCCATTTTTAATTACTAATAATTGGATAAATTAGTGGGTGGACCAAGTAATCTAAAGAGAAACTTTTTTTTTCTTTAGCTTTCCCAATTGCTATTTAGGAAAATGTGTTCTGTGATGAGAACGCATCACATGAAAACACACAAATCTAAGTTTAATGTAATGATTTTGTGTGTGTGTGTGTTATTTCAAGAGTCTATAGCTTTTAGGATTTTGAATTAAAAATAGGAAAACACCACAATGCATATTAAAAATAATTTTGGAGAAAAATTTGAATCAATCTATTTTTAGGATTGAAAAGAATAATAATAAAACAATAATAATTAAGATGATCATGGATATAGATAAACTGGATTTGTTAAAGGAACAATTTTTGTCCTAATCTCATTTCCAAATTTACCTATTTACAAAGAAAATATTTTTTTCCATCTGCTCTCCTCCCTTTCTCTTTCCCACTAACCAAGTCAATCAGAAATCAATTCCTTTAATCTCTCTTGCAACATTTCTTGAATCTTTATCTTACCTTTTTGTTTTCCTTTGCTACCAATCACATCTAGGCTTTTAATTCCTCATGATTATTGCTTTGTTCTCTAATATTTTTCTTTCCACTAATAGTGTTCCCCTATTGGTCATAGTCAACATAGTTGCCAAATTAATCTTCCAAATGTACAGTTTTCATTGAGTCCTTCTTTTCAAAGCAAATACTCTTTTACACTCAATTATCATAGCAATTTGTACCTTTATGATAAAGACCCACTTCCTTTTCCTGGTGTACCTGGTGCTCCACCATTTCCCTCCATTCTGTATTCCGATCATGTCCTAACTTGAATCTTTTCCTGGATTCTATCCTACAGCCAGAATCATTTAACAGCTATGACATTCCATGCTTTAATGCATTGTTTTGCATCCATTTCCCAACCTGAGAACTCTAATTTCTATTCGTTTTATTTAATTCTATCAAAATCTAAGGTCCAATATAAGTTTTACCTCCTTGACAAAAATTTTGATGAGACTACCCTGGAAAACTTTTATCTTACCTGAACAACAGCACTCATATCTACACAACTGTATGGTGATTTGTAGTGTGCATGTGTTTTGTGTATGTGTGTGTGTGTGTATGCATGTACATATATATATATATATATGTGTGTGTGTATATACATAGTATATATATATATATACTATGTATATACACATATATATACACATCTATGTATGTACACATACATAGATATCTGGGGTTGGGATTGGGCTTCCTCAGTTTTCAGTCTGATTTTGCTATTTTCAAACCATATGATCTTGGATAAATTATCTAACATGGCCGAACTTTAGTTTTTTTTCATCTATAAAATGGAATAACAAATGCAATGCCTTTTATCAGTTTCCTAGGGCTGCCATAAAAAGGTATCACAAACTTGGTGGCCTAAAACAATAGAAATTTATTCTCTGAGAATTCTGGATGCTGCATGTCTGAAATCTAGGTGTTGTCTCTAATTCTCTAGGGGTTTTTCTCTGCCTCTGGAAGTTTCTTAGCTCCCGGTAGTTGCTAGCTATCTTGGTGTTTCTTGGTTTGTGGGCATATCACTCCAGTCTCTGCCTCTGCCTTTACATGGCATTCCCTCTGTGTGCTCTACATGTTTTCTGTTTTTTCTCCTTACAGGAGTTCTAGTCATAGGATTAGGGCACATTCTAATTCAATATGACCTCATCTTTAGTAATTACATCTGCAAAGTCCCTATTTTCAATATGGTGATGTTCTGAGATTCAAGGTAGACATGAACTCTGGGGAGATACTATTCAACCCACTATACTACCTAAGTTATTTTAAGAATTTAATGAGATAATCTATGTAAAGTTTTTGATGAAGTGCACTGGTACATGGTAAATGCCTCACAAAGTTAGATGTTGGTATTATTACCACTATTATATCACCTCTTGAATATCCTCTTGATATCTTCAAGGGTCATGTATATGGAATTGGAGGGTTTAGCCATTTGATCATGTTTGTTCAATTTTTTAGAAATCCCTAACTCAAATATTTAATAAAAATAAAAACCATCCCCTGGAAAAGGTAATAGCTATCAAGATTTGGGGAACTTCTTTTTTTTTTTTTTATCATGATATGGTTCTATGGATCAACAATTACTTGCAGAGAGTCAGAATTCTCATGCCTGTTTTTGATAAAAAGTAATTAATTCTATTAGAAACACTTGAGCAAGCACAGATCTATAAAAAATATAGGCATAAAGTATAGAAAAGGGGGAAAATTGCAGAAGGATAACTGGGATGATTTTAGTCTGGTTAGGATGAGGGGGAAAGAAGTTAAAGAAAGGATAAAGATAGCACTGGAGGAAGAAACTACACTATGTAGAGATGTGAGAAATCTTACCAGTTTAATTCTTTTATGCTTCTTTCTTTTTTTTTTTTTTATGCTTCGTTCTTTCTTACCAAGGAGAATAAACTGGCAAATATAGAAAAAGCAAGCATAATCAGGAGAAAATGGAAACTCATGACAGATTATTGTGGGAAACTTGCTCTTTTAAGTCAAATATCTTCTTTAGAACCAAATAAATACTTTCAGTGAGGGCGGTTGAGTGAAGATGCAGGGGTAGAAAAAGAGCTTTTATAGCTAATTTTTAAGAATTGTAGAGGTTTGGAGAAGTGCTAGGAAAGAAAGGCCTTCCAGAGTTCCTGGCATAAAAACCAGTATTTGTTTTATTATTTAAATTGTCCTTAAAGTGGGCTCACAAAGTTGGTATGTCTCCCAGATTTTCATAAAGATTACTAATTGATTATGAAATTCAGTCAGGCCAAAGTTAATCACTTCATTTTATGGTAACTGATACAGAAATAGAATAATACAGGTATTTGGATATAGGCAGAGCATTTGCCAAACTTTCTCATGATATTCTCTATAATAAATAAAATAATTTGGTAGTGATAATATCATAGTTTGGGAAATTTATAATTGAAAATACAACTGTGCCCACGGAATTTTAATGTAAATGGAACTTAGAATAAAATAATAGGTACGAGGGGCGCCTGGGTGGCTCAGTGAGTTAAAGCCTCTGCCTTCAGCTCAGGTCATGATCCCAGGGTCCTGGGATCGAGCCCCGCATCAGCCTCTCTGTTCGGTGGGGAGCCTGCTTCCTCCTTTCTCTTTCTGCCTGCCTCTCTGCCTACTTGTAATCTCTCTGTTAAAAAAAAAAAAAAAAAAAAAAAGGTACGAAGCTGAACTCACCATTCAAAATTATGACATGGATTTCTTTTCAGGAGGGCACCATGAATTAATATTGTAATGTATTCTCTCTGCTTCAAACACATAGGTAAATTATGACCAGACAGAAAAAGAAAATATATAACTAGGCTAAAAACAAAACAAAAACATAAACAAAAGAAAAAGAATCTCCATAGAGCTGAAATAAAGAGGAACTAAAAATGGTGGATGTAGCTGGACCATAAATCTTCTGACTAAGGACCTCAAGCAGTATAGGCTGTGGTTTCGTTTGACCTTTGAAAGAGAAGGGAGACTAAAAGTATTCCATGGGGGATGGAACCTTGCAGAAATCTTTTTGCTTTAATCTAGAGACTATACAGGAAGCTTATGAATATATGCTATGAGGGGAAAAAAAAAAACTGGCCACTAACTGCTGAACTACGGTGATGGAAGGTCCTATACAACCTCTAAACCTTGAATGAACAGAGCTATGCCCTGACTCACTAACTGGTTGTACAATTTTATCAACATCACAATGGGAAGGACCCCCAGTATTCCATTAAGACCTGAGGATCCCAAGGGTTTGGAAAGTGACAATTGCAGGTCCTCCTGGTGTAGAGAGAACAAAGAAAGATAGAGAATATAACACCAGAAAACAAAAGCTAAATATTCCAAATGAACTTGCAAACCAAAATTTCAAGACCCATGAGTAGATGTAATGCCCTGAAGGACAGCCCATCAATACTTAGAATGTGAATTTATTCCCAAAGGAACTACTTATAAGAGCAGTACCACAAGGGATTTCAAATAAGTTTGTCTAGAAAACTCAAGGATAACATTTATTAAAGAGCATGATGTTTGACATATATAAGCATAAATAAAACAGACAAGTGCCTACGTGAAAAGAAGCATTAGTAAGGAAAAATTGACTTACTGAAACATTTTAGAATGGGACAAATTAGATAAGCTCTAGATTGTATGTGGTGAGTGAGTATGTGAACTAAAAGGTGATGCTGAGAAATTGACCCAAAACAGCACACAGGGAGACAAAGAATACAAGTGAGTAGTTAAGAGATATCAAAGGGAGACTGAGAGGTTCCAACAGGCATCTGAAAGCTTTAGAGAAGAATGGCAAGAAGTGTGGAACATCAGTATTCAAAAAGATAAAAACTATAGATTTCCAGAATTAAAGCCCCAAGTCCTGAGAGTAAAAAGATGAAGAAAATAAATCTACAACTTGAGAGAGTGCAGCAAACCAAGAAGCCAACTCTTAACTATGGAGAACTGGAGGGGTGGGGGAGTGAAGGGGATGGGTGAAACAGGTGATGGGGATTAAGGAGTGTACTTGTGATGAGCACCATGTGATGTATGGAAGTGCTGAATCACGATATTGTGCATTTGAAACCAATATTACACAGTGTGTTAAGTAACTGAAATTTATTTTTTTAAAGATTTTATTTATTTATTTGACAGAGAGAGAGAGATCACAAGTAGGCAGAGAGGCAGGCAGAGAGAAGGAGAAGCAGGCTCCCTGCTGAACAGAGAACCTGATGTTGGCCTCAATCCCAGGATCCTGAGATCATGACCTGAGCTGAAGGCAGAGGCTTAACCCACTGAGCCACCCAGGCACCCAGTAACTGGAATTTAAATAAAAACTCTAAAAAAATAAATCTACAACTTGAAAGATTATCGTGAAATTATAGACCATCAGTGAATAAGAGAAACTCTTAAAGCAGAAAGACAAGAGAGGTGTCCATGAAAGGAATAGCACTTAGATTGACAATTGACTTCCTGACACTTTTTCAGACTGGAAAATAGCACAACGGTGGCTTCACAGTGCTACCATAAGATAATATTCAGCCTAGATTTGTACTTTCAATTCTATTATCAGCCAAGACGTTTCTTTCAGACCTACAATTGTTGAGAATTTAAATTTCTAGGGCACCCAGGTGGCTCAGTCATTTAAGCATCTGCGTTTGGCTCAGGTCATGATATCATGGTCCTGGGATCAAGACCCACGTTGGGCTACCTGCTTCGCAGGGAACCTGCTTCTCCCTCTCCTCCCTGGCTTGTGGTCTTTGTTGCTATTTCTATCTTTCTATCAAATAAATAAATAAATTAAATAAATAAACTTCAGGGCACCTGGATGGCTCAGTCATTGGGCGTCTGCCTTCGGCTCAGGTCGTGATCCTAGGGTTCTGGAATCGAGCCCCATATTGGGCTCCTTGCTAAATGGGGAGCCTGCTTGTGAGCTCTCTCTCTTTCTCTCTCTGACAAATAAATAAAAAAAATTTTAATAAAATAACTTCTATTAAAACTACTTTAGAAGAAAAAATGTCATGGAAGTTAATAACATGTATGATATGTATACTGCCTGTAACACTTAAAAAAGGTAAATGTAAAACATTGGAAAAGAAAGGAGGCATTAAAATAATCTTCAGTAAGTCATTAAACTATGGATCTATGATGTATTTGGGATAAGATGGAATGTAGAATCACTTATCACCTTATACCTAATAGGATAGCTTTTATAAAACAACAACAACAGGTGTTGGCAAAGATGTAGAGAAATGTGAGGCCTGTGCCATGTTAGTGTAAATGTTAAATGGTGTAGCTATTCTGGAAAACAATATGGGGATGGTCCTCAAAAAATTAAAAATAGGATTACAATATGATCCTAACAATTCTACTTCTAGGTATATATTTAAAAGTTTGAAAGCAGGGTCTTGATATGTTTGCACACCCGTTTTCATAGCAGCATGATTCACATAAGAATAAACTCCAGGGTGCATTGACAAATGAATAGATAAGCAAAAATGTGGGATGTACACACAGTGGGCTATAATACAACCTTAGAGAAGGGAATTGTGACAATGTGCTACCACATGAACTAACCATGAAGACATTGTACTATATGAAATGAGTCAGTCACAAAAAGACAAATACTGTATGATTCTACTTATATGAGGTTCCCAGTCAAATTCATAGAGACAGAAAGTAGGATGGTGGTTGACAGGGGCTTCAAGGAGAAGAAATATTGCTTAATGGGTATAGAGTTTCAGTTTTGCAAGATGAAAGAATTCTGGAGATGGATGAATGCAATGGTTGCATTACAGTATGAAAGTATTTAATACTGCTGAATTGTAAACCTAAAAATGGTTAAGATGGTACATTTATGTGTATTTTATCATAATAAAAAATTGAAAAGAAAATTGAAGATAATTACCAAAAGAATAGTTTTATATAATCTTTGACAGCCTACCAACAAAGGGAAAATATAGTACTTTATCAATTCCAATAGAGAAAGTAAAAAGGTAAAATAAAAACCGATGAAAAGTCAATAAATAGAAGAAAAACTAGGATGATAGAAATCAATTAGATTAATATCACACATTATCAGATAAAGTGATAAACTGTCTTACAATATGATACTAACACAAGGAAGACCTAAAGCAAAACCGTGTAAAAAGTTTGAATGAAAAGAAACAAAAAAAGATATATTAAATATTAAAAATGAATTGAAAGAAAACTGTTATGTCAAAATTAATATTAGACCAAATTTAAGGCAAAAATCATGTATGGGAAAAGATAAGAATCCTGTATCCTAACAAAAAGTAAATCACTAAGAATATTAAATAATTGCTTAGTCAGTAATTACTTATTGAGTATCTAGAATATGTTCTAGTATCTAGTATCATTCTGGATACTGGGGAGGAAAAATGAAAAAAGAGCCAGAATTCACTTTTTGTCCTGGACAGAACACAGGCAAATTTGAAAAATCCACAATTGCAGTGGAATATTCTAGCACACCTCCATGAAACTGGGAAGTCGGGCCTTCAGAAAATTAGAAGGACTTACAATATTCAAACAAGAAAACTAGCAAGTTTGATCTAAAATATATTTAAAATTTTATGTTCTATTTTTTCAGATACATATTCTTTTTAAGTGCCCATGGGAAAAAAAAACGCTAAACTAGGAATAAATTCAACAAAAGTACTTAACATTTTTATTGAGAAAAATATGAGGTATTATTATTTTTTTGTTTTGTTTTGTTTTTAATTTATTTATTTTTTCAGCGTTACAGTATTCATTGTTTTTGCACAACACCCAGTGCTCCATGCAATACGTGCCCTCCCCATTACCCAACACCTGTTCCCCCAACCTCCCACCCCTGACCCTTCAAAACCCTCAGGTTGTTTTTCAGAGTCCATAGTCTCTTATGGTTCGCCTCCCCTTCCAAATTTTTTTTTTTTATAAACATGTAATGTATTTTTATCCCCAGGGGTACAGGTCTGTGAATCGCCAGGTTTACACATTTCACAGCACTCACAATAGCACATACCCTCCCCAATGTCCATAACCCCCTCCCCCTCTCCCAACCCTACCTCCCCCCAGCAACCCCCAGTTTGTTTTGTGAGATTAAGAGTCATTTATGGTTTGTCTCCCTCCCAATCCCATCTTGTTTCATTTATTCTTCTCCTATCCCCCTAACCCCCCATATTGCATCTCCATGTCCTCATATCAGGGAGATCATATGATAGTTGTCTTTCTCCGATTGACTTATTTCACTAAGCATGATACCCTCTAGTTCCATCCACGTTGTCGCAAATGGCAAGTAGTGAGGGTTTTTCCCTACCAAACACTAAGGCTCATCATAAAATACAGCAATTAAAACTATAAGTGAAAAATGTGGCAATATTTCAAGGATTAAATTGAATAGTGGAATAGAATAGAGAGTCCTGAAATGAACCATTGCAATATGAAAATATGACAAAGGACAGAGGTGACATTATAAAGCAATAGGAGGGATTGAGGTACTTGCTAAATGGTACTAGAAAAAAGCTTATTTTTGTGAATAAAAAAATAACATCCAGGTTCTACCCTACACATACAAGGATATGCCCAGGATAGTTAAAAACATAAATGTGGTTTTAAAGAGCCCAGATGCCCTTCAACAGATGAATGGATAAAGAAGATATGTTCCATATACATGATGGAATATTATTCAGCCATCAGAAAGGATGAATACCCAACTTTTGCATCAACATGGATGGGACTGAAGGAGATTATGCTGAATGAAATAAGTCAAACAGAGAAAGTCAATTATCATATGGTTTCACTTACTTGTGGAACATAAGGAATAACATGGAGGATATTAGGAGAAGGAAGGGAAAAGTGCAGGGGGGGAATCAGAAGAAAGATGAACCTTGAGAGACTATGGACTCTGGGAAACAAACTGAGGGTTTTAGAAGGGAGGGGGTGGTGGAGAGATGGGTGAGCCTGGTGATGTGTTAAGGGGGGCATAGATTGCATGGAGCAGTGGATGTTATATGCAAACAGTGAATCATGGAACACCACATCAAAAATTAATGATGTACTGTGTGGTGACCAACATAACACAATAAAAAAACATAAATGTGAAAGGCAGAATATTAAAACTGGAAAAAAGTAGGTTATTTTATGACCCTATGACAAGGAAAAATTGTTCAGACTAGACAGAGTAAGCACAGGCCATAAAGAATAATATTCACAAATTTGTCTGCATTAGCGCTAAAGATATAGGTATGGTTATAAATAAAGTTATAAGTCGCATGTTAGAAAGATTTGAGTGAATTGTATAAGAATATATACAATAAAAATAAAAAAGTAAAACCAGAACAGAAACTCAGGAGGAAAAAGAAAAAGACAAAGTATATAAACAGGCAATCCATGGACAAAGAAAGCTGAATGGCCAACCAGTATGAACAAAAGCACTCAGCCTCGTTGGTAATTAGGGAAATGCAAACAAAACCACAATGAAATATAATTCCCATCAGATTAATAAAAAGTACAAGATTTCATAATGCCAGGTATTATCAAAATAGTGGAGAAATGGGCCTACTGGTGTGTATATAAATTGTTCCAGTCCCTTTATAGTGCTAATTGTTGCAGATGCCTCTTTTCTATAGCCAAGTAATTTGATATCTAGGTTTGCACCCTAGAGAAAGTCTCCCATGTGTTCTCAAGTCCAGAGATCTTCTCATTGTAGCATTTAATTTTGTTGTTGTTATTATTCAGTGGTTTAAATGAATTAACTGGAGCAATATGTATTGACCCAGAAAATCTCAGAAGTTAAGTAAGAATAAAGCAAATTGCAAAATGTGACATTATATATACATACATGTATGGAGAGAGGGAGAGAAGGGGAGCAGGATATTTATACAGAATTTGAAAGTTATTAAATATTGCTGTATTCCTTATAGATATATACATATGAGTAAAATTCTGAAATGCAGACCAGTGATTCAAGGCAGATTCATTGTGATGGTTTATTCTGGGGAAAGAAGGAAGGAGATAGGATTGGGAAGGATCACATAAAGTTATTGAATAGTGTTTGTGAAATTTTTGGTTGTTTTGATTTATTTTGCTCTTTATTTTATTTATTTGCTCTTTATTTTGCTCTGAATTTCTTTGCTCTAATATTTGAAGTAAACATGGCAAAACATGGCAAAAGATTATTAAAATTAGTTGCTACATGAGTATTTATTGTTTTACGGTTTTCCACATGTTTAACATATTTTACAATAAAAATACATTGTAAACTTATTTAATGTTCACCTAAAATAAAATGGGGAACAAGGCAAACTTTCAATCTAGGTTCCAAAACTAGATCCAAGAGACTGGCTGACTTAAGAGTTTCAGTGAAAAGGTTTCATGGCATTTAGTTACTGTAAATCTCTGAGATCAAAAACAAAATAAATGCAGTCAATTCAGTTGATAAATAAGAATTTGGTTGTTCAGATTGGATGGGCTAATGGCAGGGAGAGACCTCTTTCTTCTCAGAAGTATTCAAACGTAGCTGATGACCACAGTCAGTCTGGTGGTGGATGGGGGTTGTATTTTGTGTGCAAGACCAAAGATAGCTCCCAACAATGACTGATAAAAATTATATATATATTTTTCCATTAAACAGGCACTCCTAACAGGGTTTTAAAGTCCTCTTCTTCTGCATGAATAAATCTTTATCTTGTGACCACTTAAAAAATTCTATATTCTTATTTTTAGTGGTCTCAGACTTGGATCAGGCTTTGTAGCAGTCAAAAATTATTCATTCCTTTCTGAGCATATTATTGGTGGAAAAAAAAAGGTAAAGTAAAATCATTACTGATTCAATAACCTTTAATAAGCACTTACTGAATGCCATACTCTGTATAACAAATCTGCTACCCTCTAGACTTGGTATAAGTCCTCTCAATCAATTAGAAATACTTTTTTAGTAAGACATTTAATTTTTATCCACTTATACTATTTTCCAATTATTAAAATCAAGTTTAGTGGTATTAAAAAATCAGCAGTATCAATACTGTAGCATTGTTTTAGAGATAGAAGCACAACACCTAAAATTACTTGTAGCTTAACCAGCAATTTATTTTCCTATTTGTGTTAGAACTGAAGAAGCTGACCTTGGCCTCTGCCTCTAGAGATTACTTGAAAGAAAGAAAGGCATGGTCTGCTAAGGTCACCCTAAAAACCCATTAAAAATTTATTAAAGACTTGAGTTAGTAGTAGGCAGATGGAAAATATAAGTATCCAAAGAGAAAATAGAATAGTGTGGTGCATGCAGCAGGAAACATAGGTGTGTAGCCATGAAAAAATCAATGGAAGTAACTCAAAAAGGTAATAAATCTCTCTTAAGAAATATTGTCATGTTTTATGAGCCTGCAACTATACACTGCATTAAACTTTTTATCTGATGAGTTGAAAGTTCCTTGCACTTTCATATCTACTAACAAATTAAGAGTGTTTTCTTCAGTGACTGAATAGTGAGATAGAATTTTTTCTTTAAAAAAAAAAAAAGTCCGCGTTTTTGGTTTTTGTTTTTCCAGTTGGACAATGAAAGCACAGTTTCTGTAGGAAACAATTTCAGAGTGTATGTCTAAATGAGCAGCTAGAGCCTTCGGGAATGTCCTGTCCTTCATGCTACCTAGAACATACAGAGTTTGTGTCTGTCAATTTTTGGCGCTTATCTTTGTTGTGATGACTTAACTATTCAGAGAGCTGTTACAGTAAGGACTTCCTCTTTGGTGACTTGAAAATTTATTTTTTTAAAATATGATATCTTAAGAGAATTCCACCAATTCATAAAAACACTTTGTGTGTACAATTTCCGGGTGACTACAAGGTATTTCTAAATTATTTGTATCATGTAAACTTGGTAGCTTTGAAAGTAATGGGGTGAAAACTTCCAAATACTTTGACAAAATTGGCAGTGCTTCAGAAAAAAAAAAAAAAGAGCCAAAGAGAAATGTCCCTGTGGAAAATGTATTGCTCAGATAGTTGTAATATTGTAGATTATAACAGGACAATGCTTATCATGTTTTCCTTATGTATCAACTAGAGAGAGCCCACATGTTCTGTGGTCTTCTGTTATTAACCAAACTTATACTGTATATGGACAGGTTTAATTTTTACATGGACATAATCAATTTATTATCCTTTCAGTTTCCTAGTCTGAAAATAACCCAGATACTTTCCTTCAATATTACAATTAGGTACTTAAAGTTGTATTTGTGTCTTATACATTGTTTGGGGAAGTACAGTTATGATCTTTAACTGGGATTTTGACACTGAAATGTAACAACTATATTTATGTTGTATACAGAATTTATCCCAGACAAACAAATTTTTCTATAACAGGTAATTTCTATTCTATCAATTTAGGACAGAAAATTCATCAAAGTTTTATTTTATATCATGTTTTGGCATGTGATTTTCATCTTTTTTTCCTAATGTAATTAAAGGAGATATGGGGTGCCTGGGTAGCTCAGTGGGTTAAGCCTCTGCCTTTGGCTAAGGTCATGTTCTCAGGGTCCTGGGATCTAGGCCCACATTGGGCTTTCTGCTTTCTGCTCAGCAGAGAGCCTGCTTCTCCCTCTCTCTGCCTGCCTCTCTGCCTACTTGTGATCTCTCTCTCTCTCTCTGTGTCAAATAAATAAATAAATCTTTGGGGAAAAAAAAAGGAGATAGCTTTTCCAGTTATCTTATTATATTTAATACATCCTTTATGACTTGCTTTTTGGGGACCAAAATTGTCACTTCTTTTTTACCTTCACATTTAGGAGGGAAACAAAAATACATACTTTGTTTCAATTCTTCAACAGCCCATGGAAGTAAAATAAATGATGGAGGTGTCTACAATTGAATTTCTAGCCATAGAATGAAATTCTGTAGAAATTTATTGTCTTCTCCTTCAGAGGAAAGACAGATTCCATTCTACTATATTAAAAAATTTGTTTTTAAAAATTGGGGAGGGAGGTAGGAGGAAGAGGGAAGTGCATGAGTGATAGGGAGGATATTTGAATTGACTTTGTCCCCATGGACTGAGAGTATGATTCTCTGCCTTAGAAAAACTTTAGGGAAGAGTGGGAACAGGCTTGGTGGCCTCTGTATCTTAATAGAAGTCAGCATGGAACAGATTGGTGATTTTTTTTTTGGTCATATTTGGTCTTGTTTTCTTTTTTGGATTATATCATTTTAGTGTATACTAACAGACTTTACTATTCCCTCTGGTGAATATGGAAAGAAGATAAGTTCCATAAAAACTTTCTTTTCGCAACAAAAAGACACACACACTCAGACACGCACAGCTGCATATACGTACACCTCAGTGCTATGGGAGTATGTCCTGCTTCATGCCTCCCAACTTCAACTCCAGAGCTTCAAAGGCAATGACTTCTGGCTTCTTCTAGTTTCTTTTGGCAGTTACTTGCCCTTTTCTAATAAATGTTTATTTAGCTATTTCTGGGCTTGCTAAGTTTCCTACTATGCTAACGCTGTAACTTATTTAACTACACTGTCATCTCTTTTCACTCTTCTTCCTGGTACGGTTATAAAATATTTCAGTTTCCTTATTTGTTACTTTTACATCTTCAAGCGGTATACCTAAATTTACCTTTTTTTTTTCTTTTTTAAGTTTTTATTTATTTGACAGAGAGAGAGAGATCACAAGTAAGCAGAGAGGCAGGCAGAGAAAGAGGGGGAAGCAGGGTCTCCGTTGAGCAGAGAGCCAGATTGAGGGCTTGATCCTAGGACCTTGATATCATGACCTGGGCTGAAGGCAGAGGCTTAACCCACTGAGCCATCCAGGTGCCCCTACCTAAATATATCTTTTTTTATCAAATGCAGAAAATATTTCTTCCCTGTATGTGTTCTTTTTTATAAGCATAATTGACTTATTATCTAAGGTCAAAAGCAAAGGTTAGCAAGTTTCTCTATTAATGCCTGTATAAGATGTCAGACTTCCCAATACACTGATTTTCAAATGGTGCTTTGTGAATCACTAGGAATGTCTTTGGGGTTTCACAAACAATCAGTTTTTTCTCCTACTATTCACCAGATCATCCATCTTTGAGTTTTCTGTGTCAAGCATTTGGATGTTTATTTAAAACTGGGATTAGTTTCTAGGAGCCTTGACCAAGTCAAAGAACTCTCTGGGAATCAGTTTCAACATCATCAATTTCAGTACCAAATCTCAACAAGATGATGAGATTTGTATTAGTCTGCTTGGACTGCCCTGACAAAGTACCAGAGTGACTTTGGTGACTGGTTGACGTCACCAAAAAAAATTTTTTTCTCACACTTCTGGAGGGTAGAAGTCCAGAATCTAGATGTCATCAGGGTTTAGTTCTTCTGTGGTCTCTCTCTGGGGCTTTTCACATGGTCTTTCCTCTGTAGATGTCTACGTCTTAATATTCTCTTTTTATAACACCAGTCAGATTAGATTAGGTCCTACCCGAATGACCTCATTTTATCTTAATTATCTCTGTAAATACACTATATCCAAGTACAGTAGTCACATTCCAAGGTCTTCAACATAAGATTTTAAGTATATGAGTTTTGGAGAAGCACTATTCAGCCCATAACAGGGTTGGTGATCTTAAATTCCATTCCACTCTAAAATTAAATGAATACTACTAACCAAAGGAGCAGAAATTTGTTAGCATTTGTTTAATATTTATTATTTAATTTGCAGATAATGACAGATAATGCAGAAAGCATTCATGGTTTTTGTTTTTTTGTTGTGTCTTATATAATAAATATGTCTGTGTCTAAATATTTCCCCCCGGCTTGGATGCTCCCTGTCAATCAAAAATTTTCATTCTGATTAGCAGAAAACACTGTATTTATAATGTTGAGTGGGAAAAACCCAAACATGAATTATGGCCAGTTGAAAATCCAGCTCAGATTTGTCCAATATGAAATGATGTCTTGGAATGAACATCAAGGAGGGTCAATAGAATCATAATTTAATACTGCAAATATAAACAAGTGATTAACGACTAATTTCCAATATTTGACTCACCAGACCTAGGATATGGCTCCAAATTTACTCTGTTCTAGCTGCAGAAAGGCAACCTTTAATATCCTCTTCTCAAAATTTTAGGGCTAGTTATCTTTTGGGTACATCCTGAAAATATAAGACTAGTTGCCTACTTAATACATTTGTGGGCATGGATATCTTGCTATAACATGCCCAGAGAGAAGAAGAGGTCAGATATACACAGACTATCTTTTCCCATTGTTTTATTTTCAATTTCTTGTGTATTTAGAAAAGAAAATCTTGGTTTCTATTCAGTCTAATTATTTTCAGTGGGGTATTTAGTCCATTAACATTTAATGTGATTATTAATACAAGTTAGGTATGCTTAAGCCTGCTATCTTCCTACTTATTTTCTGTTTGTCCCAGTGATTTCTGGTATTTCTTTTTTAATTTTTTTTGAGTATATATATATACTCAAAAAAATTAAAATATACATATATAAAATTAAAATATATATTTTTATATATGCAAATATATATGCATATATGGAATATATGCATATATTAATGTTTTTTAATTTTTTGCATATAGTTAATGTGTGTGTATATATATTATATATACTTTATATATATATTATGGATATTACATAGCCATAAAAAGATAAGGTCATGCTATTTGAGACAACATGGATGGACCTAGATGGTACACTGTTTAGTTAAATAAGTCAGACAGAACAACAAATATCATATGATTCCACTCATAAATAGAATCTTAAAAAAAAAATAAAAAGCAAAAGTAGAATCACACCAATAACTATAGTAATTCTTGGTTGTTTTTGTTGTTGTTCTTCCTTTTTTTAGAGTTAACCATATAACCTTGAATATTTAATTTAATTTTATCTTTTGGCCTTTAGCTATACCATTTTGTATTTTTTTTTAAGAAGTTGCTCTAGGGATAATGATATCACATTTAACTTACACAGTTTGCTTTGAATTAATATTATACTACTTTACATGTAATATAGCAACCTTAAACTGTATAATTCCATTCATCTTCTCTTATCATATATGTTCTTGTTAGATGTTTCACTTTTAGATTTGTATTCTATATAGGGTAATATTCACAGGTCTTGGGGGTTGGGGCTCAATATATGTATCTTTTGGGGAGCCACCATTCAGCCCATTATACCACTTCTGTTTAAAACCTTCCAACTGGAACACCTGGGTGGCTCAGTCAGTTGTGTGTGCCTTTGGCTAAGGTCATGATCCCAGGGTCCTGGGATCTAGCCCCGCATTGGGCTCCCTGTTTACTGGGGAGCCTTGCTTCTCCCTCTCCTGCTTCCTCTACTTCTGCTCTTGTGCTCTCTCTCTCTCTCTTTCTCTCTCTCTGTCAAATAAATAGATAACATCTTTTTAAAAATATATTAAAATGCTTCAATTGCCTCATCTATCATTCAGAGTAGAAGGCAAAATCCTTACCATATACTTCAAGTTCTTAACACTATGCCCTCTCCCTGTCTTTTTTCTTTGACCTCACATTTAATTAATTTTTTTTTCTTTCTTTACGCTAGGCACAATAGCATCCTTTGATTTTGGAAAACAGCAGCCATACTCCCCTCATGTCAATTAACTTAATGGAACACTTCTGCTCCAAACTCCAGTTCACTTTCTCAGTTTAGAGCTTTGATCAAATTTTCTTCTTAGTGAGGCTTTTCCAGACTCTATTTAAAATTGCAGCTCCTAAAAACACTTCTCCTTGTTTCCCACAGTCGCTGTCTTTTCCATTTTTTAAAAATTTTTTCCACAGCACACCACATATCACTCATATATGTTTTATTTATTATTTCATTTATTATCAGTCTCCAACCATTAAAATATAAGTTCTTTGAGAGAAGAAATTTTTGTTTGTTTCCTGTTTAATACATAGCACACAGTACTCAATAAATATTTGTTGAGTGGATAAATCAACATCTTATGGCTTCTATTTTTGCTCTTGAGAAATCTGTCCATTTGGTAGTTTTTCTTTTGTAGCTAAAAATATTTTTTCTATTACTAGTTTAAAGATATTCTTATAGAGTTTCTGAAGATTCACTGCATAATTTCTACATATGCATTTATTTTTATATATTCCACTTATTATAGGTTATACTTCCTTACCTCTGGGTTCATTTATTTTTTTAGCTCTAGAAAATTTAACTAATATGGCTTCAAATGTAGCTTCTCTTCTGTTCTATCTCTTCTTCTCTCTGGAACTCTGACTTTATCTTCTCTATTGGTTTTCCACGTAACAGCCATCATTATGTGATCTACTCCATACTTCCTACTTTGTATCTTTTTCTCCCACCTTTTTTTCCCCTCAGAGACTAGAAAGCCCCTAAAACATAATAGATGTGTAATGAATGCTGTTGAATGTTTATAGAATGGATGTTTTCCTTCTTTCCTCCATGACTCTTACCCTCTCTTTTAAATTTTCCATATGTTTTTCCTTCTATAAATTTGGAATAAATCCTTCAGTGCTGTCTCTGAATTCATGACTTTCCTTTTTGGTTTTGCCTATTTTCATATTTAATCTATCAATATTTTTATTTTAAGCATTAAAAATTTTTCTTTTTAAAATGATTATATTGAAGTCTACTTTATATTCAATAAACTGCAAATATTTAATGCATGCAATTTGTTGAATTTGGACATATGCATAAACCCATGGGAACATTACCACAATCAAGGTAATAAACATATCCATCATCCCCCAAAGTTTTCTTGTTTGGGGATGTGTGTGGGGGAGAATACTTAACATGCAATCTATCCTCTTAATTTTTTAACTGTACAATACTGTTGACTGTATGCACAATACTGTAAGCAGGTCTGTAGAACATATTCATCTTGTTTAACTAATGTTGTTACCTTATAAAAATGGAGTCATGCAGTATTTGTTCTTCTGTGACTGACTTATTTTCCTTAAGATAACATCCTCCAGGTTTATCCACATTGTTATAAATGGAAGAGTTTCATTTATTTTTAAGTTTGCATAGTATTCTATTGTATGTATATACCACTTTTCTTTATTCTTTTATCTATGTGTGGACATCTATTTTCATTTTTAATTTTTCCTTAATTTTTTTAATTTCTAGAAATTCTATTAAGTTATTTTTTTCAGGTTTGCTTAATCGCTTTTAATAGTATCTTAGAGCTTCCTTATTCTCAAAATTAAATTATTTTTTAGGATATCTAATCCATAAACATTTTGTAATCTCTAGCTGACCCAGTATTTTAAGTTCTTTGATATCTAAAACTGTTTATATATGTGTATATGTATATACACATATATATAGATATAGACATATGGATATGTATAGATAGATAGATAGATTTATGTATATAGACCTATAGACATATATATATATATTTCCTCAGAGAGGATTTGCATTTCTTTAACCTCACAACAGGGAATGAGTAGATCTTTAGCCCTCTTTTAGGGTCCCTGCGTTAGTGCAATAATCTCACAGTCATCTCTCCCTTTTTGCTTCTATACCAAGGCTGAGTGTCTTCATCCCAACGCTGCTATTGACTTTTGTCTTCAGAACAATTCTGGCTTTCATATTTGCTTACCACTTTCTGCTCTGGGTTTAGTTCTTTTTGTTTTTGTGTCCTTAATATATCCCTTATCTCCTCCAAGCCTAATAATGCGATAAGCTTTATGGATAAATATCTCTATCTATTTACATGTCTGTGTATCTTTTTTTCCTTCCATAGACTTTCAGACATCTAAAAAGATGTCTTGGTATGTTTTCTCTCATTTTCATTGGATTTCTTATAGAATTGATAAAGATTTCAAATAAGGAATATCAATACTTGGATAAATAAAATACTGTAAAAATAGTAAATATGGAAGCACCACTCTTCAAGTCATCAATTAATTGCATCATTAATGATACATACTCATGTGTTTCATTATTTCAGGTCTACCATATAGGAACATTATAGTTCCACTTGTATTACCCACAGAATATTTTTGACGGATAAATTAGAATTTATTTTTCTGTTAAACTCCTTTTTAGTGAGATGGTTTTAATTTGTTCCCTTTGACAGGAAAAATGAAATTATCCAGTATGTCCCCTTGAAAACCACCCTAGATCTAATATCTGTTATTGCTACTTATTGACAGGGAAACATGATCCTGTAACTTTATGCTATGAGCTGAGGCAAAGTATTTCCTCTCCTTATTTCTATTTTTCTGTCTATTTTCTGAAAATGCATTCTAATTTGACGACGCTCAACAGCCTGATGCAGTTTTTAGACCTGGGAAAAACTTAGGGATACGTTTGTGTTATGTAACAGTAAAAGGTGCTAAGACTTTTAGAAGACGTCAGTGGATTTTATGGAGACTGAAAATGCAGGCACTGGAAGTTGCTGTTGGTGTAGCAGTCGAGGTTGTTGCAACAATTTCACATGAGACATTTTGGATAGTTTTGGGAAAATCATGCTGATATGTTTCCTGCCTAAAATTGATCTCTCTTCCATTGTCTAAGTTGTTTATGAACATTGAATTTTGTTTTCATTAAACAGTAGTTTAGAATTATTTAAGATATATCAGATGTATCCTTAGTAATATTTTGAGCTATATCCATAAAAACCTTTTAACCTGAGAGTTCTTGCTGTTAGAATTCCCTTTTTCTCTATGTTACACATTCAGAGCAAGATAATTAGTAGTGTGGAGTTGCAAGATGGGAGAGGGTGGAAGAGGAAAAAGGAACAGACTCCAAAGTATCATAGTGAGGCAAGAAGAGATTGTATCCTAAAACACCTGGTTATATAATGAAAGACTATCCAGGCTCCCGAACCCTTTACATATTAAAAAACATCTAGTTAAAATGGTGAAGTGTATGATAGAATATTTCTCCATGTTTTAGACAAATGGGCTATACGTTTAAGTGAACATCTTAATTTGTATTTTAAACTGTTGAAATGTGCTATCATCCAAACCTTTCCAGTAGCACATTTACAAATGTATATTTATGTTTTAATTATGGACATTTTGCTTTCTTGCTTATGACTTTTCATTCCCTAATATGATATCAAATTTCATCCTGAAGTATATAATTTAGAGTGTCAGATTTTGCTTATGTTTAAAGCATCTATTGGTGTTATCCAAAAGGAGGACCTTTTAAATTTTATTTCTTATTTGTACATGTGGAGAGAAATTCAGAAGATTTATCAAGAGGCTTGGAAAAGTAATTCAAATTTATGGTCTTTGAAGGAGTGAGTAATTAAATGTATCTCTTCCCTTTCCACAGTCTAAAATTTGATAGCACTTTGGGGTTGTAGAAATTGTAAAATTATTAGGGAGAGAGCTGGGGCCTTCAGTCTACTGTAAAGAAGCCCTTGTTCTCTACTGCAAAATTTCATGGCAGATTTTATCTGCCAGATCCAAGCTTCTGGATTCATGTTTATTTATCTAATATTTGCATAAAAGTAACTAAAATCCTAAATTTCTGGTACTAATCGCTAATTCCAATCCATTTCAGAATGCTTGAAAACTTGGCCAAACCTGTTCTTTTATTCATTATTTTTCCCATTTCTTTTTCTTCATTTATCTTCTCTTTTTTTTTCCACCCCCAATACAGCCAATGATTTGGAGGTTGTAGTAAAAGCAGAGAAATAGCAGGCAACTGAAAGGAGAAACTTTGAGATTCTTTTTTAAAACTTAAGAAAGCCTGAATTTGAACTCCATGACTCAAAGACCATTTATTGGGATTATCCCGGAAATGAGAGAATGTTACAAAAATACAGTGAAGCTGAGAGCAAGAAGGAAAGTAGAATCTTCAGAATTTAGAAGATTTGCCTGATATCTGTAAATTTTATCTAGAAAATATGTTAGTTCTCCCTCATGGGACCAGCACCAGGGAAAGAACATACCATGTTCCTTAACTTCCAGGGTATTGTCCCTTTAAAAGTGGGATTTCTCTGTCACTGTAAGTATTTAGCAATTAAAAGGTCATTGTCTTTGGAAAAAGAGCTGAGTAAAGTTACTTTTCATTTTTATGAATGATTTTAGTGGGTGATTAGTCTTCATTTTTATACCTTTCTAGGTCATCTTCAAAATCAGGATGTGAATCCCAACATATAAGATTTTTGTGGACATTAAATGAGAGTACATATTTACAACATAAAATACAGTTTCATAAATTTTATCATTCTTAATAAAAACCTGATAGGAAATGAGGTTTATTAGCACAAAAGTAGAATGACGAAAGTCACAGAATGCAATGCCTTCTAGAAAGCCATATTTAGGTGAGGGAACATTTTGTTTTGCTTTAGCTATGACAATGCAATTATGTATTTCATCACATTAGTGATAGCTAATGGAAGTGTTCCTGAGTCGGTCTGCTTAGGTCTTAGACAACACTGTTGTCTGTGTGTATACAGTGACCGACCGATGTCTAGCTGAAAAAGTGAAAAACTTCATTGGAGGAATTGGGTGTTTGCAAAGCTTAGACATTGGGATAATAAAGTTGTAGACTCTTTGGCTAACTTTTTCATCTTTATCTGGAGGTGGGTGTGACCACAGCTGTGGACAACAGACCACCATGTCTATGACTAATCCATATAAAGGATACACAAAACTTCAGTGATTTAATTGAAGTTGTCTTAGTATGTTTCTAAATCTTTGAGTTTACCCAATTTTCTAATGGCAGAACATTTCAATCTGTGTTTACAGAAAGAAATAACATCTGTATGTATGTTTGTTTGTTTGCTTGTTTGTTGGTGATACATTTGATAGACCTATAAACCCTGCATATTTCCTAGTATCAAAAACATTGTGAATTGCCTTTTCATGTGCTTTCAAAAATTCACACTGAAATATATAGTCACTTGACTCATTGGTTGACAGGGTTCCTCTTTTTCTAAAAATCTCCCGGACTGGCTGAATGTTCAAAATGACTGAAATTAACTTTATCCATTGAAAATGCTCTCTAGGAGATATAATTTTACCCAGACAAAGTGTCACATCCCATGCCAACAATCAGTTAGTAGAAAGGACCTACTACGTTATTAAATCCACCCAAGTGACAAGAAAGAAATGTACCTGACAGTACATTATTTTGGTATGTAATTGATCTCATAGCAACACTTGAAAGAACTTCCAGTGCTTCGGCAAAATTGTCATGGGTCAGGGTGACTTATTTTTTATTTTTTTAAACATGTCTTTAAAGGGAAGAGCGTGAATGTATAAATTAGTCGATCTGAGCTGACACATGCAGAGTGAAAGGGAAAGAGCTCTGGGGCTAAGACAACAGGGACCAGGGGGAAAGCATGGTTGTGGATCCTCCAGCCTGTGTGCACTTCCACAGGCTGCCACTTCATGGCTGAGTTAACATAGACGATAGTGCTGAGCACTAACAGGCACTCAGTGAAAGTAACTCCTGATGTTTACCTATCTGCTCTTTCAGTGAATTTGACCAAAATCCACTTTTTTTTTTTTGCTTCTCTCAAATTTTTATTTATTTATTTTTTTTATATAAACATATGATGTATTTTTATCCCCAGGGGTACAGATCTGTGAATCGCCAGGTTTACACACTTCACAGCACTCACCATAGCACTTACCCTCCCCAATGTCCATAGCCCGCTCCCCCTCTCCCAATCCCACCTCTCCCCAGCAACCCCCAGTTTGTTTTGTGAGGTTAAGAGTCACTTATGGTTTGTCTCCCTCCCAATCCCATCTTGTTTCATTTATTCTTCTCCTATCCCCCTAACCCCCCATGTTGCATCTCCACGTCCTCATATCAGGGAGATCATATGATAGTTGTCTTTCTCCGATTGACTTATTTCACTAAGCGTGATACCCTCTAGTTCCATCCACGTCGTCGCAAGATCCACTTTTTAATGCCTTCCATGTATAAGCACATACACATTTGGTTTAAGGTATAGCAGGGCAATCTCATGGAAGTGTTTAAAAAATCGTGCTTCTAAATAATTTAAAGAAGTATTAAAACATTGTTCTATGAACTTTAACACTACTTCCAAAATGTGGATGTACTGACTCCTGATTCTCTGGTGGTTACTTAGAGTCATTTTTTTTTTTTCTTTTTAATATCTTCCACAGCACCTCTGGCACAGCGCTGAAAGAACATCTTAAAATTTTGTTTTTATACAATATTTCTGTCATAGTACTGAAAACACATAGTATTTAAAGTTGTTGGCTAAAAGGATTTTTTTTTAAATAAGAAAAGACCCTAACATAGGACTTTAAAAATGTCTGCAAGGCGCATGACCTATTAGTTGACCTGGGCACTCTCTTTTGTTAACCTATTTTCTCTTTACATTTCAAATCAACGCCGCAACCTTCTCTGATGCCAGAAAGAATTTCAGGTAGCTCTGTAGTTACCACTTTTTTTTTCCCCCCAGCATCTGAGTCTAGAACCTAAGGCACCTACTTATTCCTAACAAGGGCATCTGCAAAATTCTTTGTGCTTCTGTTTCAGAGAAATTATCTCACAGTTTGGAGAAGGTGTCCCAGTTTTAGGATCAGATGTCTCTGAGGCAAACTCACTATTATGAATCTCTCCCTTCAGCCTCCCACCTTCCATGAAAGACAGTTTCCCTTAGCTGCCTTCATGTGCCTTGCTCATTAGCCATCTGTCATTTTTTGGAGTCTTCTGATTTCCTGGCACTACACTGTCCTTGAAGTTGCAATAGATGAATGAAACACAGTAATCCCCTATTATCCGCAGTTTTGCTTTCCATGGATTCTGTTACCCATGGCCAACTACGGTTACGAAGCAGATGACCCTCCTTCTGTATTTTGTTAGAAAGTCAGTCATAGCCTAATGATGCTCTTTTATCATCTCACATCACAAGAAGGGTGAGTACAGTACATTTAGATTCTTGGATAGAGACCACATTTACATAACTTTATTATAATATAGTGTTATACACGTTCTATTTTATTAGTATTCATTGTTGTTAATCTCTTATTGTGCCAAATTTATAAATTAAACTTTTCCACAAGCATGTATATATAGGAAAAAAAAAACATAGTATACACAGGGTCTGTTGCTATCCATGGTTTTAAGCATCCACTGGGGTTCTTGGAGCGTATCCTCCACAGATAAGGGGGATCTGTTGTATGCTGACTATCTTGAAATCTCTAATAATCAATCTCTTTGAATCATTCCTTAATCTAAGCTTCTGCTTTGGCTGTATAACCTCTTTCTGAGAGACATCTTTTTTCCTGTTAGATTTCTAGCTTCCAGTATCTCTTTCTGTCCACAATTTTGAGATATCATTGATCTCAAGGCTATATATAACATATATACACTAACTACTCCCAAACGTATATCATTGGCCTTTTATTTTTTTCCTGAGCTTTAGATGACTGTATGCAATTTCTTACTCCCTACTTCTTATCCCCAAGTTCTTTGTAAAATATTTGCTTTGCAAATATTTCTTCCTGTCAGTGATCTTCTGAAGAACCGAAGTTTTAATCTTTTTTTTTTAAATATTTTATTTATTTGACAGAGAGAAATCACAACTAGGCAGAGAGGCAGGCAGAGAGAGAGGAGGAAGCAGGCTCCCTGTGGAGCAGAGAGCCCGATGCGGGGCTCGATCCCAGGACCCTGGGATCATGACCTGAACCGAAGGCAGAGGCTTTAACCCACTGAGCCACCCAGGCGCCCCCGAAGTTTTAATCTTGGTGAGGCACAAGCTATGTCAATATTTTTCTAGATCAGGCTTTTAATGTCTTAGAACACTATTTTAAATTTTCAAATGACAAAATAATTAAGCATGGATTTCTTTACGATATACTTGAACACAGAAAAAACAAACAAATGAAGAATTAAACTATAGCCCAGTTCGTTTTTATTTGTCTCTGACCTCTAAAAACAATCTCATTGAACTTAATATATCGCGTACCTAACTTTAAACTGCCTGTCAGTTTTACACATGGGTAATCCCCAAGCCAAGTTTTCTCAACCTTGGTTCTATTGACATTTTGGGCCAGATAATTCTTTGTGATGGGGCTGTCGTGTGGACTTTAGGATGTTTAGCAACATCCCTGTCCTCCATCCACTAGATTACTGTGGAAGCTTACAGCTGACAGTTTAAAATATCTCTACACATTGCCACATGTATGACTGGGGGAGGTGGGTAAGGATCACTCTTGATAGGGAGCTTTTGTACTGATGGTCCTGCTTCTGGGTCAGCCTATCCCAGGCTGCCTGATAGAATACTTAAAGCTGGATGATATATCCAGAAAAATAATGTCATTGCTTTCTTCCTTGTTGGGTCCCTAATGATATTAAAAGAGATGGATGACCCTATTTGAGCTTCATACCTATATAAATAGGCCCCTAACCTACACATGACATTATTCCCCAACCAGATTCCTTTCCCAATCTCTATTTTAATGGGAACTGGCACAGGAAAACCATTTTAGTCCTTTTCTTATGATAGATCCAAAGAATGTTTACTGTCCCATTACTCCTAATTCTGGAGGTGGTGATTTTCTACTTCATGAGATTTACACAATTCTTTTGCTTTCCTTCAGCACATACATTTGATACTAATTAAATATGTCTTTTTCTGGCCTTTTATTTCAGTAGAATATACTGGTCGTGAGTTAAACTAGCCTCCTGTTGAGAGCATTTGTATAGTTTTACCTCAAAGTATAAGTAAGTTTTCCTAAATTATAAAGAAATAACACAGAAAATTTTGAGGGCAAGCAGAGGTAGAAAAATACTTGTAAAATATCATCATGTTGGTTATCACATAGTGATATTCTTTTCAGTTTAGGATATTCATGGCAATAACTTTTTCAAATTTCCACTTCCTATTTCAAACCATTTATAAATTTTAGAACTTAATTTGGAATTTTAAAGAACATTCCTTTCTCCATTGCTGGGGTTCCCTTGGAGGAGATTGGGAATGTCTTCTTACATGACAAAGATATTTCTGCTGTTCTACCAGTTTCAGAGAACAGCTGGACTTTCTGTATTGCCTCATAAAAATATAGGATATGAATTTCATTTTTCCCCATTGGGAATGGAGATTTATAAATCACACAGGATGGAGTTTGAAAACAAGACAAATGCCAGTGGTGGTATTTCTTTGAATAGGATTCTGCATAAAATTGATGGTTAAGATTGAGCATCCCCTTCAACTGAAATGGCACATTAAAAGATTGTTAGTAGTTAAAGGAGCTCAAAAGGAAGACGATAAGAGATGCTGGGCAAAAATCATCTTGTTTTTAAAATCGATGCCAAGTATTTGCTGTCAATATTACCAGTACTACTATTTGCAATAGTCACTCAAATAGTGGTAGTTAGGCCCTTCTGAAATAATAAATTTGGTGACAAACCACTTATTTTCAGGGCAGGGAATCAAGTGAATGGTATTTTGAAGGCTTTAGGTCACTAAGAGGCATCACATTATTTTGCTGGGTGGGCAATTGTACATCACCAAATTACAAGGCAAATTCCTGGAAGAAGTCATTTTATTGTAACATCATGCTGAATGTAGGATGGCATTTTTTCAATTCAGGCTCAGAAAGTTGGAAAGGAATGGTGATTAAGTGCTGGGAGTCACTGAGGATGTGATCTGATTCTACAAAGTAGCAGAATTCAGGATGGAAGTTGCTATCATCACCCCTTTCTCTATTTTTTTTTTCCCTAGTGGTAAGGGATCTTCCCCTTACCTTCCTCTCTTTTTTCTTTCCCTCCTCCCCCTCACCCTCCTCCCCTCCTTTCTTCCCTCTCTTCTTCCTCCCTGCCTCCCTCTGTTTCTCCCTCCTTCTCTCCCCTCCTTCTTCTCTCCCTCCCTCCTTTCCTTACTTTCTTCTTTCCAATGTATCAAAAAATGGAAATTCTATTTTAAAATTTTGTTCTCTCCTTGGCCTTAATTTTTCCCTTCATTTCTTTTTCTCTTTATTACCCCTTTTCTCTCTCTCTTTCTCCACTTCTCTCAGACTAAGCTCCTTCTCTTCTCCTTGGATCCTCCGGCGTGGTTTCTTATGACATCATACTTGCACTTTGCGATAAAGACACTAGGAACACAAAGGAATTATCCCAGAGGTAGCATTGACTGTTTCTCTGTCTGATTAGCTGTTTTGCACTTTTCTTTCAAATTGGTTTTCTAATATCAGGACTAGTCCTGCTTGAGCCCCAGGGGTCCAGTGTTGCAAAAGCGGAAGCATTTAGTCACATACTACAATGGAAATCCAGAAACAAAGGCATGTTACTTCTCAATTCTTATTTAGGAAACAGGGAATCACTTTACATTTTGGAATAAATAGGTCATATGGCTCAGGATAGCATGTTTTATTCACCAAATTACTTAGTATAAGCAAGGGTGGTAATTTATTTCAGTGGATTTGTATAGAGTAAAAAATAAAAAGGTACCTGTTGTTTTACTCAAAGAAGGTAGGGTAATGGGTTTCTCCTTGTTCTGCGACCCCAGGGCATATGATTTAACTTCTTCAGGGCTCATTCTTCTCATACAGCTTAGAAATAAGAGCTTCTTCCTTGCAAGTTTACAAGATTAAATGAGGTAATGCATATGCAACAGACTACTCTGTAAGCTCTGAATTCAGAACTGTGTTTGGTTTTGGATCTATCACTTACAATTGTGGTATGCTATTTAATCTGATTATTCATCTGTAAAATAGGGATCATATTCAAGAGTGACTGAGATAATGCGTATTAAGCACTTTGAAAATCTTCTGGTACATGTGTGGTTATAAACGTCATTGCATAATAATGTTAGCTTTTTTTTTTTAAGGATTTTATTTATTTAGTTGACAGAGAGAGAGAGATCACAAGTAGGCAGAGAAGCAAGCAGAGAGAGAGGAAGAAGCAGGCTCTCCCCGATGCGGGGCTCGATCCCAGGACCCTGAGATCATGACCTGAGCCAAAGGCAGAGGCTTAACCCACTGAGCCACCCAGGCACCCCAATGTTAGCCTTTTTTTAAAAAAAAAAAACAACTTTTGGGGCGCCTGGGTGGCTCAGTGGGTTAAAGCCTCTGCCTTCGGCTCAGGTCAGGATACCAGGGTCCTGGGATCGAGCCCCCGCATCAGGCTCTCTGCTCAGCAGGGAGCTTGCTTCCTCCTCTCTCTCTGCCTGCCTCTCTGCCTACTTGTGATCTCTGTCTGTCAAATAAATAAATAAAATCTTTAAAAAATAAAAATAAAAAAATAAAAAAACAACTTTTCTGGAAAAAATAACACATATAAAGAAAAATTGGGAAGGTAAACTGATTCACCTAGTTAGTGTTCTTTTTGTGTGTGGTTTCTTTGTTCTGCATTATGTTTGTGAGATTCATCCATGTTTTTCTAGAACTATTGTCTTTGGGCTCTCATGCTGTTACAGTGTGCTAGTGAACACGAGTTAAATTATCCAATCAACTGCATGGACATTTAGGATGAGTCTAGCTTTTGGCTGTTAATAATGAGGCTGCTGTGAATATTCTTTTATCTGTCTCTTGGTGCATGTGAATAAATTTCGGTTGAGTCTGTACATAGGAATGAACTTCCTGAGTCACAGAGGGTGAGCCCACCTTTAGTAGAGAAGGCCGAACTTTATGAGAGTTCCTCTTTTGTTATTCTTTTTAATTTAACATAATCTGGTCGATGTGTAATGACAATATCATGGTTTTGATTTGCATTTTCCTGATGATTTTCCTGTTACCATAGACCATTTGAGTATCTCCTACTGTGTGTGCTACATTCGGCACTTATGCCTCCTTCGTGGGTTCTTTGCATTGCAAACACCATCTCCACTCTATGACTTGCCTATCAACTCTCCTGATACCTTTAGAGAAAAATAATTTAATTTTCATGCAGTCAAAAATATGTCTTCACCTTTATGGTTAGTGTTTTTGGTTTTCTATTAAAAGTAAAAATAGGGGTGCCTGGGTGGCTCAGTGGGTTAAGCCGCTGCCTTCGGCTCGGGTCATGATCTCAGAGTCCTGGGATCGAGTCCCATATCGGGATCTCTGCTCAGCAGGGAGCCTGCTTCCCTCTCTCTCTCTCTTTGCCTATTTGTGAAAAAAAAAAAAAAAGTAAAAAAAAAAAAAAGTAAAAATAAAACCTTTCCCTTCCCTGAGAATTTTGTAATATTCTTCTCTACACTTCTTAAAGTTTGATCATTTTAGTTTAAAATTCAATTGAAATTGATTTTATTATATGGTACGAAGGAGGAGTAACGCTTTGTTTTCTTCTGACATGGTATCCAGTTATCCCAGTATCATTTATTGAAAAGATCATCCTTCTCCCATGGCTCTATAATGACAGTTATATCATCTATCAGTGAAGCGTCTATGTATATTTTTAGGATCTTTATATCATTCCATTGGTGTATTTTTTTTCTCTTTCTACCGCCACCATACTGTTGTCCTTTATAATAAATAGACCAGGTTGTCACTATTCATTTTCTTGGCCATTGTTTCCCAAGGTGTGTCTGAGGCCGATGTGGTCCCCAAGATTTTTCAGAAAGCATATGATTCTACCTTTTCTATCTACTTACAAGTGTGAGATTGGATTTTCTTCACATACTTCAACCAAATAGAATATGTAACAGATTTTAATTCTGAAGACATGAGTAAGCATGTCACATGAGTAAGCAACAGAAGTTACTAAATATTCAAAACAGGGCCACTGTTGCTACTGCTTATTTTTGATTTGGAAAATAAAATATTTTTATAGGTTGAAAGATGTTCATTATATTATGTTAAAATATAATGTATTCACTGTTGTTATTTAAAAATTAATTATAAATATTTTAAAGTGTTCCCAGTTTTAATGTCTTATATAATAAACATCAATACATCTTACCCATACAAATTTTACTCTGTGGTCTTCAGTAATTTTTCAGAGCACAGAGCATTTGAAAATAGACAGTCATTACTCTTCTTGATCTTCTGCATCCTCATATAAATTATAGAAACAGCGTGTCATGGTCCACAAAAAACAAAAGTCCATTGCAATTCTCCTTGTGATTACATTGAGCTTATGGTTTAATTTGGAGAGATTTATTTTTTAATATTAAGTCTTTTGGTTAAATCTCAATTTATATAAGATTTCTTGCATTTCTTACAACGTTTTGTAGAGGTCTGCATAGAGAACTTATATATTTTATTTTAATATTTTTTGCTGCTATAATTAGTATCTTTTGATTTTATTTTCTGCTTTATGTTTGTATGTGGATCACTAAATCTTACTGCTTTTCTGAATTTCTGATTTCCTTTTCTGAAAATTCTGATTTTCTTTTTATATAACCAAGTCCTTTTGCCAATAATGTCATTTATTTATCATTTCCAGTTCTTACACCTCTATTTCTTGCTTTTATTTTTTTTTTCAATATAAGGTAAATAGAAGGGGTCATAGTAGGCATACTTGTCTTGAACCTAATTTCAAAGGAAAAGTTTTCAACTTTCACCACTAAGTGAAAACAACATTCAATATTACAGACTTCCTGTAATTATTCTTTCTTACGTTAAGAAATTTCTTCCTCTTCCTAGTTTGCTAAGTGTTATAAACATAAATGAATGTTGAATTTTGCCTAATGCCTTATCTGCATCTGTTGGGATGATTATATGATTTTTTTCTTTTGTCAATGTGACATACAATATTGAGGAATTTTTAAACATTAAACCAATCTTTATTCCTGAAGGAAACCTATCTTCGTTGTCCCTTTTATATATTTCTAGATTATTTTGTAGTTCGTTAGGATTTTTGTATTTGTTTTTGAATGAGGCTGACCAAAGTTTTCTCAAAATATCTTTAAGGTATCTTGATATTCTAATTGGATGAATGTTAAATGTTTGGTACAATTCACCCTTGAGGCTAGTGGGGTGATTTTTTTTTTAATCAGGGCTTTTTTTTTTTTTTTTTTGTATGAAGGTTTCAAATAATGGATTCAGTTTCTTTAAAAATTCTGACTGTTCAAGATGGCGGAGAAGTAGCAGGCTGAGACTACATCAGGTAGCAGGAGATCAGCTCCATAGCTTATCTAAACATTGCAAACACCTACAAATCCAACGGGAGATCGAAGAGAAGAAGAACAGCAACTCTAGAAACAGAAAATCAACCACTTTCTGAAAGGTAGGACTGGCGGAGAAGTGAATCTAAAACGACGGGAAGATAGACCGCAGGGGGAGGGGCCGGCTCCTGGCAAGCGGCAGAGGAACGGAGCACAAAATCAGGACTTTTAAAAGTCTGTTCCACTGAGGGACATTGCTCCAGAGGCTAAACCAGGGTGAAGCCCACGCGGGGTCAGCGTGGCCCCAGGTCCCGCAGGGTCACAGAAGGATCGGGGGTGTCGGGGTGTCGCAGAGCTCGCAGGTATTAGAACGGAGAAGCCGGCTGCAGAGACAGAGCCGAGGACTGAACTCTCAGCTCGGGGTTACCTTGAACCGGTCGCGGGCTGGGTGAGCTCGGAGCGCGGCTAGAGGCTGGGGATACAGGAGTGATTGGGTGCTGTCCTCTGGGGGCGCACTGAGGAGTGGGGCCCCAGGCTCTCTGCTCCTCCGGGCCGGAGACTAGGAGGCCGCCATTTTCATTCCCGTCCTCCGGAACTCTATGGAAAGCGTTCAGGGAACAGAAGCTCCCAAAAGCGAACCCGAGTGGATTACTTTGTCTGGCCCCCGGTAAGGGTGGTGCAATTCTGCCTCGGGTAAAGACACTTGAGAGTCACTACAACAGTCCCCTCCCCCAGAAGATCAACAAAATATCCAGCCAGGACGAAGTTCGTCTATCAAGGAAAGCAGGTTCAATTCCTAAGACAGCAGCGCAATTCCAGAGGAGGAGAAAGGAAAGCACGGAACTCATGGCTTTCTCCCCATGATTCTTTAGTCTTGCGGCTAATTCAATTTTTTTTTCTTTTTTCAATTTTTTTCTTTTTTTCTTTTTTCTTCTTCTGCTAAATTTTTTAAAACTTTTACCCTTTTCTTTTTTAACGTTTTTTGACTAGTTTACCTAAATATATATATTTTTTCTTTCTTTTTTATATTTTTCTTTATTTGTTTTATTATTTAAATTTTTTTTTCTGAACCTCTTTTTATCCCCTTTCTCCCGCCCACAATTTGGGGTCTCTTCTGATTTGGTTACAGCGCATTTTTCTGGGGTCTTTGCCACCCTTTTAGTATTTTATTTGATCCTTCATATTCTCTTAGCTGGACAAAATGACAAGGCAGAAAAAATCACCACAAACAAAAGAACAAGAGGCAGTACTGAAGGCTAGGGACCTAATCAACACAGACATTGGTAATATGTCAGATCAAGAGTTCAGAATGACGATTCTGAACGTTCTAGCCGGGCTCGAAAAAGGCATGGAAGATATTAGAGAAACCCTCTCTGGAGATATAAAAGCCCTTTCTGGAGAAATTAAAGAACTAAAATCTAACCAAGTAGAAATCAAAAAAGCTATTAATGAGGTGCAATCAACAATGGAGGCTCTCACTGCTAGGATAAATGAGGCAGAAGAAAGAATTAGTGATATAGAAGACCAAATGACAGAGAATAAAGAAGCCGAGCAAAAGAGGGACAAACAGCTACTGGACCATGAGGGGAGAATTGGAGAGATAAGTGATACCATAAGACGAAACAACATTAGAATAATTGGGATTCCAGAAGAAGAAGAAACAGAGAGGGGAGCAGAAGGTCTATTGGAGAGAATCATTGGAGAGAATTTCCCTAATATGGCAAAGGGAACAAGCATCAAAATCCAGGAGATGCAGAGAACCCCCCTCAAAGTCAACAAGAATAGGTCCACACCCCGTCACCTAATAGTAAAATTTACAAGTCTTAGTGACAAAGAGAAAATCCTGAAAGCAGCCCGAAAAAAGAAGTCTGTAACATACAATGGTAAAAATATTAGATTGGTGGCAGACTTATCCACAGAGACCTGGCAGGCCAGAAAGAGCTGGCATGATATATTCAGAGCACTAAACGAGAAAAACGTGCAGCCAAGAATACTCTATCCAGCTAGGCTATCATTGAAAATAGAAGGAGAGATCAAAAGCTTCCAGGACAAACAAAAACTGAAAGAATTTGCAAACACCAAACCAGCTCTACAGGAAATATTGAAAGGGGTCCTCTAAGCAAAGAGAGAGCCTAAAAGTAGTAGATCAGAAAGGTGCAGAGACAATATACAGTAACAGTCATCTTACAGGCTAATAATGGCACTAAATTCATATCTCTCAATAGTTACCCTGAATGTTAATGGGCTAAATGCCCCAATCAAAAGACACAGGGTATCAGAATGGATAAAAAAACAAAACCCATCAGTATGTTGCCTACAAGAAACTCATTTTAGATGCAAAGACACCTCCAGATTTAAAGTGAGGGGGTGGAAAACAATGTACCATGCTATGGGCATCAGAAGAAAGCTGGGGTGGCAATCCTTATATCAGATCAATTAGATTTTAAGCCAAAGACTATAATAAGAGATGAGGAAGGACACTATATCCTACTCAAAGGGTCTGTCCAACAAGAAGATCTAACAATTTTAAATATCTATGCCCCTAATGTGGGAGCAGCCAACTATATCAACCAATTAATAACAAAATCAAAGAAACACATCAATAATAATACAATAATAGTAGGGGAATTGAACACTCCCCTCACTGAAATGGACAGATCATCCAAGCAAAAGATCAACAAGGAAATAAAGGCCTTAAATGACACACTGGACCAGATGGACATCACAGATCTATTCAGAACATTTCATCCCAAAGCAACAGAATACACATTCTTCTCTAGTGCACCTGGAACCTTCTCCAGAATAGATCACATCCTGGGTCACAAATCAGGTCTCAACCGGTATCAAAAGATTAGGATTATTCCCTGCATATTTTCAGACCACAATGCTCTGAAGCTAGAACTCAATCACAAGAGGAAAGCTGGAAAGAACCCAAATACATGGAGACTAAACAGCATCCTTCTAAAGAATGAATGGGTCAACCAGTAAATTAAAGAAGAATTGAAAAAAATTCATGGAAACAAATGATAATGGAAACACAACGGTTCAAAATCTGTGGGACACAACAAAGGCAGTCCTGAGAGGAAAATATATAGCGGTACAAGCCTTTCTCAAGAAACAAGAAAGGACTCAAGTACACAACCTAACCCTATACGTAAAGGAGCTGGAGAAAGAACAAGAAAGAAACCCTAAACCCAGCAGGAGAAGAGAAATCATAAAGATCAGAGCAGAAATCAATGAAATAGAAACCAAAAAAACAATAGAAAAAATCAATGAAAGTAGGAGCTGGTTCTTTGAAAGAATTAATAAGATTGATAAACCCCTGGCCAGACTCATCAAAAAGAAAAGAGAAAGGACCCAAAAAAAATAAAATCATGAATGAAAGAGGAGAGATCACAACTAACACCAAAGAAATACAAACAATTACAAGAACATACTATGAGCAACTCTATGCCAACAAATTTGACAATCTCGAAGAAATGGATGCATTCCTAGAGACATATGAACTACCACAACTGAGCCAGGAAGAAATAGAAAACCTGCACAGGCCCATAACCAGTAAGGAGATTGAAACAGTCATCAAAAATCTCCAAACAAACAAAAGCCCAGGGCCAGACAGCTTCCCAGGGGAATTCTACCAAACATTTAAAGAAGAACTAATTCTTATTCTCCTGAAACTGTTCCAAAAAAATAGAAATGGAAAGAAAACTTCCAAACTCATTTTATGAGGCCAGCATCATCTTGATCCCCAAACCAGACAAGGATCCCACCAAAAAAGAGAACTACAGACCAATATCCTTGATGAACACAGATGCAAAAATTCTCGCCAAAATACTAGCCAATAGGATTCAACAGTACATTAAAAGGATTATTCACCACGATCAAGTGGGATTTATTCCAGGGCTGCAGGGTTGGTTCAACATCCGCAAATCAATCAATGTGATAGAACACATTAATAAAAGAAAGAACAAGAACCATATGATACTCTCCATAGATGCTGAAAAAGCATTTGACAAAGTACAGCATCCCTTCCTGATCAAAACTCTTCAAAGTGTAGGGATAGAGGGCACATACCTCAATATTATCAAAGCCATCTATGAAAAACCCACCGCAAATATCATTCTCAATGGAGAAAAACTGAATGCTTTTCCGTTAAGGTCAGGAACACGGCAAGGATGTCCATTATCACCACTGCCATTCAGCATAGTACTAGAAGTCCTAGCCTCAGCAATCAGACAACAACAAGAAATTAAAGGCATCCAAATTGGCAAAGAAGAAGTCAAACTATCACTCTTTGCAGATGATATGATACTATATGTGGAAAACCCAAAAGACTCCACTCCAAAACTGCTAGAACTCAGACAGGAATTCAGTAAAGTGTCAGGATATAAAATCAATGCACAGAAATCAGTTGCATTTCTGTACACCAACAACAAGACTGAAGAAAGAGAAATTAAGGAGTCAATCCCATTTACAATTGTACCCAAAACTATAAGATACCTAGGAATAAACCTAACCAAAGAGACTAAGAATCTATACACAGAAAATTATAAAGTACTCATGAAAGAAATTGAGGAAGACACAAAAAAATGGAAAAATGTTCCATGCTCCTGGATTGGAAGAATAAATATTGTGAAAATGTCTATGCTACCTAAAGCAATCTACACATTGAATGCAATCCCTATCAAAATACCATCCATTTTTTTCAAAGAAATGGAACAAATAATCCTCAAATTTATATGGAACCAGAAAAGACCTCGAATAGCCAAAGGAATATTGAAGAACAAAGCCAAAGTTGGTGGCATCACAATTCCGGACTTCAAGCTCTATTACAAAGCTGTCATCATCAAGACAGCATGGTACTGGCACAAAAACAGACACATAGATCAATGGAACAGAATAGAGAGCCCAGAAATAGACCCTCAACTCTATGGTCAACTAATCTTCGACAAAGCAGGAAAGAATGTCCAATGGAAAAAAGACAGCCTCTTCAATAAATGGTGCTGGGAAAATTGGACAGCCACATGCAGAAAAATGAAATTGGACCATTTCCTTACACCACACACAAAAACAGACTCTAAATGGATGAAGGTCCTCAATGTGAGAAAGCAATCCATCAAAATCCTTGAGGAGAATGCAGGCAGCAACATCTTCGACCTCAGCCACAGCAATATCGTCCTAGGAAGAACGGAAAAGGCAAGGGAAGCAAGGGCAAAAATGAACTATTGGGATTTCATCAAGATCAAAAGCTTTTGCACAGCAAAGGAAACAGTTCACAAAACCAAAAGACAACTGACAGAATGGGAGAAGATATTTGCAAACGACATATCAGATAAAGGGCTAGTATCCAAAATTTATAAGGAACTTAGCAAACTCAACACCCAAAGAACAAACAATCCAATCAAGAAATGGGCAGAGGACATGAACAGACATTTCTGCAAAGAAGACATCCAGATGGCCAACAGACACATGAAAAAGTGCTCCACGTCACTCGGCATCATAACCACAATGAGATATCACCTCACACCAGTCAGAATGGCTAAAATGAACAAGTCAGGAAATGACAGATGCTGGCGAGGATGTGGAGAAAGGGGAACCCTCCTCCACTCTTGGTAGGAATGCAAGCTGGTGCAACCACTCTGGAAAACAGCATGGAGGTTCCTCAAAATGTTGAAAATAGAACTACCCTATGACCCAGCAATTGCACTACTGGGTATTTACCCTAAAGATACAAACATAGTGATCTGAAGGGGCACATGTACCCGAATGTTTATAGCAGCAATGTCTACAATAGCCAAACTATGGAAAGAACCTAGATGTCCATCAACAGATGAATGGATAAAGAAGAGGTGGTATATATACACAATGGAATACTATGCAGCCATCAAAAGAAATGAAATCTTGCCATTTGCGACGACGTGGATGGAACTAGAGCGTATCATGCTTAGTGAAATAAGTCAGTCAGAGAAAGACAGCTATCATATGATCTCCCTGATATGAGGACATGGAGAAGCAACATGGGGGGTTAGGGGGATAGGAGAAGAATAAATGAAACAAGATGGGATTGGGAGGGAGACAAACCATAAATGACTCTTAATCTCACAAAACAAACTGGGGGTTGCTGGGGGGAGGTGGGGTTGGGGGAGGGGGTTATGGACACTGGGGAGGGTATGTGCTATGGTGAGTGCTGTGAAGTGTGTAAACCTGGCGATTTACAGACCTATACCCCTGGGGATAAAAATACATTATATGTTTATAAAAAAAAAAAAATTGGAAGGGGAGGCGAAAGAGACTATGGACTCTGAAAAACAACCTGAGGGTTTTGAAGGGTCAGGGGTGGGAGGTTGGGGGAACAGGTGGTGGGTAATAGGGAGGGCACGTTTTGCATGGAGCAGTGGGTGTTGTGCAAAAACAATGAATACTGTTATGCTGAAAAAAAAATAAATTAATTAAAAATTGTGACTGTTTACATCTTAGTAAATTTATGTTTTTTGGCATAATGATCTTTTTTATAATACATATCTCATTATATATTTAATGTCTGTAGAATCTTCATTTTTAAATTTTTTTAAAAGATTATATCTATTTATTTGAGAGAGAGACCAAGAGAAGAGAGAGAGAGAAAACAAGAGGGGGGAGGAGTAGAGGGGCAAGCCGACTCCCTGCTGAGCAGGGAGCCTGATGCAGGACTGGATCCCAGGACCCCAAGATCATGACCTGAGCCTAAGGCAGAAGCATAACCAACTGAGCCACCCTGGTACCCCTAATGTCTGTAGAATCTTTAATGGAGCTTACTTTTCTCTTTCTGAAATTGATTTAAAAATATTTGTCTTATTTCTTATTTTCTTTATTATTCTCTTTAGGGGTTTATTAGTTTTATGACTCTTTTCAAAGAACAACCTTCTTACTGGCCAATTCTTTTTTTGGTGTGTTGGTATTTATTTCATATAACTGGTGTCCTTATTTTTTATCTATTCTTAATTTTGTATCACTTTTCTAGCATTTTGAGTTGGATTCAGAATTTATAAATTCTTAGTCCTATCCTTTTTCCCAAGTATGAAATTAAAGTTATAAATTGCCTAATAAATACAGCTTTATCTGATTCTTTTAACTTTGAAATGTATTTTAGCTATTATTGAATTCGAAATATTTTTAAATTTTCTTATAATTTGTTCCTTGACCCATGGGCTCTAAAGTGTTCTATTTCTTAGCTTCCCCAAATCATAGGAACATATTGATTTCTAACAATTCCATTGTGATCAGATATTTTCTGTATAATTTTAATAAGTAGAAATATATTGAGATTTACTTTGGTCAATTTTTGTAAATACTTCAGATATCCTTGAAAAGAATTTGTGTTCTACATTTGTGAGGTACATTTCATCTATATCTATCAGGTCAAATTTTTTAATTGCTCTCTTCAAATCTTTTATATTCAATATTTTTCCTATGTTATTGAGAAAGCTGTATTAAAAATTTCTACAGTTACTGTGGATTTGCTAATTTCTCCTTATAGTTACATCAATATCATTTAATGTATTTTAAAACCATTATATTAGTTGCATACATATTTAGAAGTATTTTATCCTACTGAAAAATTGAACACGTCATTCTAACAATGCATTTTCCTTTATTCTTTTTAATGCCTGTTGCCCTTAAATTTACTGAGTTTGAAATAATACAGCTATTTCAGCTTTAATATTTGTTATTTTTCACATATTGAATTTTAAGTTGTCATCCTTTTATTTTGGACTAAACTTTATGTACCATTATATTTTATATGCATCTCCTATAAGAGACAAACATGTGGGTTCTCTTCTTATTATAATATTTTCTTCTTCTTAAGATTTATTTCTTTTACAGAGTGAGGAGCACAAGTGGGGTTGGACAGAGGGAAAGGGAGAGGGAAGAGGGAGAATCCTAAGCAGACTTCATGCTGAGCCAGGAGGTTGGCATGCAGCTTAAACTCATGACCCTGAGATTATGAGCTGAGTTAAACCAAGAGTTAGATGCTTAACCAACTGTGCCATCCAGGCACCCCTTTTATTATAATCTTATAATCTTTTTTTTTTTAAAGATTTTTATTTATTTATTTATTTGACAGACAGAGACCACAAGTAGGCAGAGAGGCAGGCAGAGAGGGAGAAAGGAGGAAGCAGGCTCTCTGCCGAGCAGAAAGCCCGATGCGGGGCTCGATCCCAGGGCCCTGAGATCATGACCTGAGCCGAAGGCAGAGGCTTTAACCCACTGAGCCACCCAGGCACCCCATAATCTTTTTTTTTTTTTTAAGATTTTTTTTTTAAATTTATTTGACAGACAGAGACCACAAGTAGGCAGAGAGGCAGGCAGAGAGAGTGAGAGGGAAGCAGGCTCCCTGCTGAGCAGAGAGCCCGATGCGGGACTCGATCCCAGGACCCTGAGATCATGACCTGAGCCGAAGGCAGCGGCTTAAACCACTGAGCCACCCAGGCGCCCCATAATCTTTTTTTTTTAATTGGCGTTTCTAGTTCACCTATATTTAAGAGTCTCATGCTCTACCAACTGAGCTAGCTGGGCACCTGTCTAGTTCACCTATATTTAATGTAATTACTAATCTCTTTTTGGTTATTTTTTTTTTTGGTGCTTATGCACTTACTATTTCTTACACCTGTTATGTTCTCTTTTTGTTTCTCTCTTGTTTCCTTTGTATACGTATTTGGTTTATATTAGCTTAGTTTGTATCGTTCCATTTTGTTCCCTATGTATTTGGAAATTATACATTGTTGTGCTTTTTTAGTGGTTATACTGGAGTGATTAAATACATATTTGATTTTAAAGTCCAATATTAATTAGTGCTTTATCCCTTTCCTAAACAATGCAAAGACCTTATAGCACATTAAATCTATCTACCTTTCACCCATATCTATCATTCATACATATGACAATATATGTGAATATTCATTAATATATACCTGTATGTGTGTATTTGTGTGTGTGTGTATTCTTCTTAGAGTGTGTTTCTGTAATGAATTCTCTGTTTACAATTATATAAAAAAATTTAATTTCACTTGAATTCTTATTTTCACTTACATCTCACTTGCATCATTTACATTGGTAGTAATTTACATTGGTAGTAATTGGTAGTAATTTTCTTTCTTAATTTACATTGGTAGTAATTGGTGGTAACTTTCTTTCTGCACAATTAAAATATTAACTCATTTTCTTGTGGTTTCATTGTTTTTAAGAAGTCAGCTTTAAGGAAGAAAATTCTATTCTTTCTCCCTTTTTTGGCTGCTCTTGTATTTTTCTGTATCCTACAGTTTTGCAGTGAAGTATCTGTGGGCAGATTTCCATAATTTAGTGTACTTTAGGACTAACTGGATGTCTGAATCAATTCACTGATTCTTTCATCAGCTTTGAAAAACTCTTGGTTATTATATCTTCAAATATTGCTTTTTTCCCATATGTTTCTCTCCTGGGGTTATAAGTGTCTGTATATTATAAGTTCTCACTATATTCAGTGTCTCCTATTTATTCTTATTTTTGCTTTCCCACTGTGTTTCATCCTATATATATATATATATATATATATATATATATATTTACTTCCAGTTCTCTAATTCTCTCTTTAGCTTTAACTTATTGTTAAATACATCTGAGTTCAAAATTTTAGCTATTGTGTTTTTTAAATTTTGGCTTCTTTGGTTCTTTTTCAAACATATAAAGTAATTATTATAGTTCCTTTTTTCTGCCCAAATTCTGTTTTTCTTCCAATTCTTTTTTTAAAAGGTTTTATTTATTTGAGAGAGAGCTCACAAGAGAAAGAGAGAACACAAGCAGGATGGAGGGGCAGAGGGAGAGTGAGAAGCAGACTTCTTGCTGAGCAGGGAGCCTGATGTGGGGGCTTAATCCCAGGACCCCAGGATCATGACCTGAGCCAAAAGCAAATGTTTAACCAACTAAGCCACCCAGGCAACACTTTTCTTTTGATTGTTGAATAGAATATGCAGGTATTTAAATATCTGAGTTTGATAATGACAACATAGTCAAATCAATCTTTAAATCTGATATTAATTGTTGTTTCTTTTACATTTTCTTTATGTTCTATTTCATGTTTTCTGGATGTTATGTGTGAAGAAAATTGTGGAAATAATATGAGGGATGGGATGGTGCTTTTTTACTCTAAAGAGGATTTTTTGGCTTGTTGGTATTGTTTTATTGTTGTTCCACTAAAATTTAATTGTAAAAGCCAATAAATATTTTCATTTGAATTTAATTGATACTGAATTCTTCATGAGAGCAGTAGTTAATATTTCTTTAGGCCATCTAGGTGATAATATTAAAACCTTACCATTAACACTAAAGATGTTTATATTCCTATCAACTGTTGTACACAATTTATCTAAAAACTTAACTCAGAGTTCTAATTCAATAATCTCAAAACTAGGAATGTTATATATTATAGTGATAAGAACTTCTGCAATGGGGTATCAGGAATTACTTAAAATCATGGCTAGCTATGTGACATTGAACATATTAATTAACCTCTCTAAGCCTCATTTTTTAGGTTCTCAAATAAATGAGGATGGACAGCTTCTAACCTCATGAAATTGATGTGAGAATTAAATGGGATTATGCATATAAACTGCTTAACCTATTGCCTGGCACTCTCTGAACACTTGAAAGATCTTTACTGAGAGTTTTATTTTGAAGATATGGCATTATTGTATTTTATTTAAGCTTGATTAAGGAAGACCTCATTTGGGGGGGCTCTGATTCTTAAGGTAATATTTATCTGAAAATATACTTCTATAAGCAGATGTAGAACAATCTTTAGCTCAAGCTGAACTTCCCTGTAATTTTCACAAGAATTACTTTCAAAGCATGGCTCTGACTATATATATATATGCAATTGTTTTGGAACCCAATACAGAGCTTACATTCATATGTGTTCAATTTTACATGTTTGGATTCTTTTGGCATTATGTCTATCTTATAGTTATCATGCTTGTACACAAATAACAGTGTTCATTCAGGTCATTGATAAAAATGTTAACTCAATGGAACCAAGGTCCTATTCCAATAATCTATGTGTAATACAGTCTGGTTCAGAAATTTTAATAGAAATTTTAGGGGTGCCTAGGTAGATCAGTGGGTTAAAGCCTCTGCCTTTGGCTCAGGTCACGATCTCAGGGTCCTGGGATCCAGCCCCACATTGGGCTCTCTGCTCAGGAGGGAGCCTACTTCCCTTCCTCTTTCTCTGCCTGCCTCTCTACCCACTAGTGATCTCTGTCTGTCAAATGAATAAATAAAATCTTAAAAAAAAAAAGAAATTTCACATACGAAAAAGCAAAATTAATTTATTATGTGCCATCACTTTGGTCTTCATACTGATCACTGTATTTTCCACCCTAAGGGTGAATAGATTTTCATGTTTAGAAATATATCGTATTTTTTCTGGACATTGAGTCAGTGAGTTAGCTTATAGTTTTTGTAATTTGAAGACTAGAATGTCATTTTCAAAATTTTGATGTCAGAATTTAGCTGAAATTTGCCCACAGATTATTGTCATGAAATGAGTCTTACACTTACCATAATATAATCATCTATGGTTGGAGAACTGTACTTATTTGAAGGGATCATTTGTTTTTCCCTAAGCCTTCATAGTATACCAAATTCAGTCTTCCTTAAAAACAGCCAATATTTATACTGTATCATTTAATTCCTAAGAACTTTTCGTAATTTTTGAGATCCATTTTCTTGATGCTATAGCATTCTTTTTTTTCCTTTTGATTAATTTATTTATTTTTTTCAGCAAAACAGTATTCATTGTTTTTGCACAACACCCAGTGCTCCATGCAATACGTGCCCTCCCTACTATCCACCACCTGGTTCCCCCAACATCCTACCCCCGCCCCTTCAAAACCCTCACGTTGTTTTTCAGAGTCCATAGTCTCTTATGGTTCACCTCCCCTTCCAATTTCCCTCAACTTCCTTCTCCTCTCCATCTCCCAATGTCCTCCATGTCATTTGTTATGCTCCACAAATAAGTGAAACCATATGATACTTGACTCTCTCTGCTTGACTTATTTCACTCAGCATAATCACTTCCAGTCCCGTCCAGGTTGCTACAAAAGTTGGGTATTCATCCTTTCTTTCTTTTTTTTTAAATAAACATATAATGTATTTTTATCCCCAGGGGTACAGGTCTGTGAATCACTAGGTTTACACACATCACAGTACTCACGATGATGCTATAGCATTCTTAATGATGTGTTTCATTATTGTCTGATTAAGATGGCATTATCTCCCTTCCCCCTCTTTGCATGACAAATTAATTATTTGGATGGCAAGAAAGAATAGATTTGGCATGTATGTGTATGTCTATGTATGTGTGTATGATTCATTTAATAGATTGTAATACTCTCCACTCTTTTAAGAGTAGTTGAGCCATAACTGTTTTAGAAAAGCAAGTATAATAAAAATAATAAATAATAATAAAAAATATAATAGGTGAATTATAAATAATAATTTATAATAATGATAAAATAAATAATAATAAAATAATAAAATAAAATAGGTACATAAGAAACCTTTCAGGAAAAAGGCGCCTGGGTAGCTCAGTTGGTTAAGTATCTCACTCTTGATTTGGGCTTAGGCCATTGTCTCATGGTCATGGGTTCAAGCCCTGCATTGGGCTCTGCCCTCAGTGGGGCATCTGCTTGGGATCTTCTGCCACTCCCCTCCATACTCACTCATTCTCTCTCTCTCTCTCTCTCAAAAAAAAAAAAATAATCTTTTTTTTTTTAATAAATAAATCTTTAAAAACCCATTGGGAGAATGTTATTTAAAATTATATCTTGTTTTTAAATATATGTTAAATACATTAAATATGCACCTATATAAGGTGCTAAGTCAAATAACAATTGAATGAGATAACTATTATCCAAAAATCATTCATTAGTATATTATATGTTTACAGGTTATTTATAGAATAATACAAGTTCATTAGTACAAGTGACATTAGCAAGCACTGACTTAAGGATTTTTATTTTTCAGTGGACAGAACAGAAACCCAGAGAGGGGGAATAATTTTCCCTAAATCATATGGTGTTAGTGGTAAGAAGAATTGTGTCTGTTATATCTCACCCTTCGGTATATTTTGACCAGTGGCTCTTATAATCCAAAAGTTTGCCATGTGACAAGAACTGATCTCCTGTTGTGGCAAAAAATTTAGTTAAGTGTTCTTAACTTAATTTAACTTACTGTTCCGTCCTATTGTGGGAGGAAAAAAGACAAAATGGAACTTGTTTGAAATAATTGCTATAGTAAGAAAAATAATCCACCAGTTTCTTCTTTCTTTTGATGTTTGAATTTGTGGAAGTGACCTTTGGGATCAAAGAAATAAAAGATATATTCCAGTATCACCATGTGTGGAAGAGGCAGGATCAGGCTTGTGGTAATAATATGAAGTTCTAAGGCCTTTAAGGTTTCTTCATTAATTATCTTCGAAAAGTTCAGTTGTGTGTTCTGAACAAAATGAAACCATGGGCTGCAGGAACAATAACAATATCTAACTCCTGGGAGCTACTCAAGATATTCCTCATAACCTTTACACTGGGCACAATAAAATATAACAGCATTACTGGGTAGCATGTTTTCTTTTTTCTTCTCTGTTTAAGCCATCTTTGGATTCTTTTCTTTTTTCTTCTCTGTTTAAGCCATCTTTGGATTCTCTGTCTCTTGCCTCTGTCTCTCTCTATTTCTGTATCTTTGTCTTTCTGTCTCTGTCTCTAACGTATTCCATGCGTCTTCAAAATCCATCTCTTTTTATCTGCACCTCTGCATATGGCATATGCTCATGTTTAGTCTGCTCTCTTTTCCACAGACACAGCCTCAAAGTTGATTTCCCAGAATTCCTCCCAGAAAACTCTCTGGTAGCTCAGTATTCCAGAAGAGGAGGGGAAGGATCTTAGGGGATCCAAGAACTTTGTCATTGTTCTCAAACATCTTTCTCTCCTGGTATGTTTGCCTTCTCAGTTTTCTAAATGGCAAGTGACAAAAATACAGTTTTAAGTCAACTAGAAGAGTCCATGATGACCGTTGTAAGAAAAAATCTTGTTTCCTAAGGCATCATATAAAATGAATAATCTTTATACCCTCATTAGCAAGTAAGTAGTAAAATTTCAAGGTGAATGTGTCTCTATGCAAATATATCATGTGTTTCTTTTGAAATCTGTTTCAGAAATAATTCTGGGATACTTTGGGTACATGGCTTCTTTCTTTTTAATATGTATATTTTATCCTTAAATAGCTTTGCAATTTGCACTGAGGTTACAGATAATAGTAAAGGTATAAGTGGTTTTTTTTTCCCTTTCTTTTTGACATACTTAGCAAAACAATTACATTGGGTATATTGAAAATAGCAATTTTTTAAAAATTTAATTATGCATATTTTTTATTGTATCTCTGTGGTCACATTATTGATAATACTTCTGTGGCTCATGCATTTTGCAGAGGAATGTCTTTTAATTATCACATAAATAACCAACACCTTCCTGAGTGGAAGGACATAAAAGCAAAAGGAATCACATAACCCACTTGTATTGTTCATATCTTCTCATCAGTATCCTATTTTATATACAAAAATGAATTCCATTTTAGTTCATATACATATTCTTTTGTCCAGATGGGAAATAAATTCACAGTAAAATGATTATGATTTTAAAAATCACACCCAGGAAGTATTTTCCACTTTTATTAAGAGACTTTAGTATCTTGACTCAGTTTTTTTTCAAATCCTGTCCCATTTTTAGTCAAAATGATGTTTGTTATGAATTGTTTGTTTTATTGGAAGTCCTCTGTTGCATTTCAGGTCACAGCAAACACAAAACCATTGGTTTTGTTAAACTAATAAGTCAAGAGAGTGCCTGGCTGGCTTAGTAGAGCATGCAACTCTTGATTTCAGGGTCATGTGTTCAAGCCCCTTGTTGGGGGTAAAGCTTACTTTAAACCCCCCACCCAAAACCTGATAGGTCTTTTCCAGGTTCTTTAAGTCAGCTGTAAGGTAATCATTAACTCTCCAGTCTCTTCTGAACTTCTGGGTGAGACTAAATTCACTGCTTCACTAGGGGGCTATTCTTTCTTTCCCTTTCAGCTATATTGAGATATAATTAATAACTTATATTATGTAAGCTTAAGGTACACAAAATGATGATTTGATATATATTACAGGATGATCACCACAATAGGATCAATTAACACATTTATCAACTCACATAATCACCTTTTTTTTCCTTGTGGTAAGAACACTTATTTATTCTCTTAACAATTTCCAAATATGGAATACAGTATTAACTATAGTTACCATATTGTACCTCAGAACCCTGGAAGTTATACATCTTATAACTTGAAGTTTCTACCATTTGACCAGTATCTCCCCCTGTCTTCACCTAGCCCCCAGCAGCCATTCATCTGGTCTCTGTTTCTGTAAGTTTGGCTTTTTAAAAATATTCCACATGTAAATGAGATCATATGGTATTCATCTTTGTCTAACTTATTTCACTTAGCAAAATGCCCTTAGGGTCTATCCATGTCATCACATATTGCAGAATTTCTTTCTTTTTCCATTCGTTGGTGGATATACGCTTAGGCTGTTTCTCTATCTTGGTAATTGTGAATAATGTTTCAATTAACATGGGGGTGCAGCTATCTCTTCAACATAGCTAGGGAGTGGCTTGGCATGTGCCTACAATCCCATAGACTTCTCAGTCTTGAATCTTCTTTCCTTTAATCAAACCCCAGATCAACGTATTTTGTCAATCTCATAACATTGTTGATTCACTCTGAGCTTTTAACCAAAACCATTCTCTTTTTTTTTTTTTTTACAAATATAATAATACTTCAACATTCATTGAGACCTGCCTCTGTGCCTAAACATCCTTTAAAGTCATTTAATCCTACAACATTCATAAAAGATCGTACTTTTATAAAATTATATCCATTTTATAGTTGAAAAAATTGAAAAACAGAGAAGTTAAGCAACTTGTTCATCCATATACAGTGAGTAAAGGGCACACCAAAGATTCCACTCTGTCCTACACTTAAAAAAAAAAATCCAGCTATTGGGGTGCCTGGGTGGCTCAGTGGGTTAAAGCCTCTGCCTTTGGCTCAGGTCATAATCCTGGATCCAAGAGATCCAGCCCCATATCAGAGTCCCTGCTCAGCAAGGAGCATGCTTCTCCCTCTCCCTGCCTCTGGCTTGTCCTCTCTCTCGTTCTCTCTCTCTCTCAAATAAAGAAATAAAATCTTAATAAATAAATAAATAAATCCAACTACATTTTACTTTTATTTTTTATAAGCTTGGTCCATTATTTCTTCTTGTCACTTTTTTTAAAAAATATTTATTTATTTGACAGAGAGGGAGATCACAAGTAGAGAAGCAGACAGAGAGAGGGGGTAAGCAGGCTCCCCGCTGAGCAGAGAGCCCAATGTAAGGCTTGATCCCAGGACATTTAGACCATGACCTGAGCCGAAGGCAGAGGCGTAACCCACTGAGCCACTAGGCACCCCTTTCTTGTCACTTTAATCCTGACTCTTTCCTTGTGTTGTCTATTTCTCTCAGCTTCTTTTAACAGGCGAATAATAAACTTCAGTTTTTCCTTATGCAAAATATTCACGAACTTGTTGCAGAGAATGGTCAACGATGGACTATAGTGGTATATGCTTTCTCACAAATGATATTGATTCATGTTGTCTATACACTTTTGATGAGGACATTTAACTATTTTAATACAATCTAGATTAATTTGTATACAGATGTATTTTCCCATCTTATTATCAAGGATATTATGATATACTGTTTTAATTACTTGGCTGCCCTTTGTTTATACCTAGTGTTTCTAATGGTTTACCAGTAGCTCTATCAAATCACTACTCTACACTTGAGTATCTCCCAAGTAGTTTCAATGAGATAATTTTCAAAGGTAATTGATATTTCAATGATTATTTTATGAGATTGTATTTATTCATTTTGAGAGAGAGAGAGAGCAAGGGAAGGGGCAGAGGTGGAGGGAGAAGGACAAACAGACTCCGAACTGAGCATAGAACCTGACATAGGGCTTGATCTCTTAACCCTGAGACGATGACCTGAACTGAAATCAAGTTGAATGCTCAACTAACTGAACCAACAAGGCGCCTCGACATTTCAATGACTTTGAATTAGAGATTCTTCATCTTATCCTTAAAATATAGATATAGAAATATAGTTTTAAAAAAGTGTGTAATTGTGTATATGTGTATGTGTCTGTGTGTATATATATATGTAAATATATATATACACATAAATTTTAGATGTATACATTTAAGCCAGCTTTATTTATAAAATTTTATTTTTGAAATAGAAATTTGACTGTTTATAATATTAATTAAAGTCCTATTCCTGGGAAATTTCAGAGCTCAGGTAGTACAAATAGTTCAAAACTCAAGGACAGTATTCCTTTCGGTTTTCTGCCTTCTGGAATTATCCAAGTTCTAATCTTATATCACAATGAATTTGTGGCCCTTTTGTCCTTGAGGGAAACTCACAGTGGCAAGGAAGTGAGTTGAATTTCCAAATCAAAGTATAGGCTCTTTTAGTCTTCTAATTTCACCTCTCAGTTTCTTTCCAAAAGGACTATTAGGGAGTATTATTAAAAATTACACATGTTGCAAAGAACTTATACAACCAAACACCAAATAAAGAAATAGTCCAATTTAGCAATGGGTAGAAAACATGAACAGACATTTCCTCAAAGAAGATGTACAGATGACCGATAGTCACATGAAATAATGTTCAACATCACTCATCATCAGAGAAATGTAAATTAAAACCACAATTAGATATCGCCTCACTCCTATCAGAATGGTTAAAGCCAAAACAGAAGAAACAAGTGTTGGTGAGGATGTGGAGAAAAGAGAACACTCATGTGTTGTTGGTGGGAATGCAAACTGGTACAACCACTATGGAAAATAGTATGGAGTTTCCTGAAAAAAACTAAGAAGAGAATTAACATATGATCCACTAATTCCACTACTGGGTGTTTACCCAAAGAATACAAAAACACTAATTTAAAAAGATATATGTTTCTCCTATGTTTACTACAGCTATTTACAATAATCAAATTATGGGAATAGCCCAGGTATCTATCAGTAGATGAAGGGATAAAAGAAATGTGATACACACACACACAGAGGAATATTAGGCAATAAAAAGAATGAAACCTATGTTCACCTGGGTATGTCAGTCAATTAAATATCCAATTTTTTTATTTCAGCTCAGGTAGTGATCTCAGGGTTGGGAGATTGAGCCCCATGTTGGGCTTCATTCTGGGCATGGAGCCTACTTAAGATTCCCTGATTCTCTTTCTCCCTCTACCCCTCCCCACTACCTTCTCTATTTAAAAAAAAAAAAAAGGGGGGGAAGGAAAAGAAAATGCCATGTGCATCAACTTGGATGGATCTACAGGGTATAATGCTAAGCAAAGTAAGTCACTCAGAGAAAGACAAATACTATGTGATTTCACTCATAAGGAAAATGTAAGAAACAAAAGAAAGAAAGAAAGAAAGGGACAAACCAAAAAACAGACTTAGCTCTAGGGAGAAAGCTGATGGTTACCAGAGGGGAGGTTGCAGGACTGGGTGAAATAGGTGAAGGGGATTAAGGGTGTACTTATCTTGGTGACCTCTAGTAATGTACAGAATTGTTGAAGCACGGGGCGCCTGGGTGGCTCAGTGGATTAGGCCACTGCCTTCGGCTCAGGTCATGATCTCAGGGTCCTGGGATTGAGCCCCGCATCGGGCTCTCTGCTCCACGGGGAGCCTGCTTCCTCCTCTCTCTCTGCCTGCCTCTCTGCCTACTTGTGATCTCTCTCTCTGTCAAATAAATAAATAAAAATTAAAAAAAAAAAAGAATTGTTGAAGCACTATATTGTACACGTGAAACTAATAGAACATCGTATGTTAACTATACTGGAATGAAAATTAAATAGATATAAATATATATATGCATGTTGTAATCAATACCACGTCCCTGGCTTTCTGTGGGGGTGTTTGGACATCACCGTTAATAAGGTAGGCACTAAACTTTGCCCAGGTGTTTTAGTAAATGCAGAGCCCTGACAAGTCCTCAGCGAGAAATGCTTGAACATGTGGTGCCAGGTTGATACAGACTGGCAACTGCATAAATTGTCCAACGTACTTATCTTTGTTTCTGCAGCTTCTTTCTCTTATCTAAGACAGAAAGGCCTGTCCATTTTACAAACAGAAGATGGTCAGAGGGTGAAACAAAATTAGCATGTACGCCTGTAATTGCTCAATCATCTCCCCTCCCCAAAATCACTGCAAATGACTCTCTTTTTCTTTGCAGGAATAATTGTGCACCTGCTTTTCAAAACACAAAAGCTGGTTTTGCCTTTGTGCATAAAATGTGATTTGGAGAATTTAGGGATCATGCAACCACATATTTACATAATCAAATGGCAAACTGCAATTTATTTTAAGCTCATGGATTCTTTGTTCTTCCTTACCCAACAATCATGTAAATAATGCCAAAAGCACTGGTGCCTGTCTGACACTTGGGGGGTTAGGCTTTAGTTTGTATAACACTGTCTCAAGGACTCATGGCAGAGTAATAGATATAAATGATTCTGGGACATTCTTATGAAAATACCTACTATTTCCTGGTACAAATGGCAAAGTCATTTTTGGAATTTTTTTTTTTTCCATCTACCCACCTTGTGCACATTACAATTTGTGTTCCCTAGGGGGAAAAGAAGTATAAGGTTTCTTGTTGATGATCCAAGAAATGTGAATAAAGTTGTTGGCAGATGGTTCACACATTTCATTCTGAAATATCTTATAGTGACAAATAACAAAGTGTATATAATTAGCTCTATGTAGATGGCATGCCAAGTGTTGATATTCATCTCTGCAGACTTTTTACAAAGATACTATTTTAAGAGTCAAGTTTCAGAGACAGCCCATGAGCCCTCTAAAGAGGAACTAAGCAAGGTTTTACCAAGAAGGACCATGCCATCAAGTTAGTTCTCTATACCAAGAAGTCTCTCTGCTCTCAGGTCATTCCATGGTTGGAACAGCCTGTCAATCAGGTTTTAGTTAAATACCACCTCCTCAAAAACTTTTTTCCTGACCATCCAAACACTTCTTATTCCTTCCCTCTATTAGCTCATCTCTTATTATCCTTGTTTATTTTTCTTTTAGTTTTTGTCGCAATACTTGAGGTTAAGTGATAAGTATTGACCTTGACCATCTTGTTCACTGCCATATGTAAATAATATTTACATGAATAATTTTTGTAGTTCACCCCTCACTGGTCAAAGTAATCAAAATGTTTAAGCTAATACCTTTTCTCCATTTATCCAGTATTAGTATATATAGCAGAAATTAACATATTGAGCTAATATCTCTGCTATAAAGATTTTATTATTTTTTTTCAATATTTGCTTTCATTTAGTTTGACAGCTACATATGGTAGACAGAGAATGTGGAAACAGACCAGGACTGAATATAAATAGAAAGCAGAGTTTGATATACTTGTTTATTTTCTGTTGCAGCTTTCCAATAAATAGGTATCATGTCAGTTTAACTTATTTATTTATTCTGTACTCTGAGGCCATGTGCCTAACAGATACTTTGTAGTGTTAGTGACATACTAGATATACTAGAAAGGAAAAGTGTTGTCTTACTGAAGAGAATGGATGCCCAAATTTTCATTTTTGTTCCTTCATAAGTTATTATTATAATTTAAAATCCTGTCCCTGGGCTCAATAATATATACGTAAGAAGATATTTATAATATTACAGATTTCTGAATTTGGTGGGGCTAATGAAGAGAAGGTAATCCAAAGAAATAGAAGTAGGCATTATTATGCTTTTATTTTAATTATTCCTTTAAAGAATAGCATCTCTGAGTTTCCATTTTGATGATGCTCTATTTTCTCATAAAATGTCCTCTGTTTCATGGTGTGAATCAATCACTGCTTACAATGCTTTTTTTTCTCCATCTTGGTTCACTGAAGTCTTGAGCATTCTGTTTCCTTAAAGTAATTTGATTGTCTTGATTCATAATCTTGTTCCAGATCTCAAATATTTGCTCCTCTGGTTTTAAGCAGAAACAGCTGAAAATTTTGAGAACTCACTCAGTGAAACATAAACAACAGGTTTAAAGTACCAAAATGGAACATTACCTTCTTCCCCAGTGTCTTTTTAATTTTTAAATTTAAATGCTTTATACTGAGTATCCATAAAATGCAATGATTGGCTCAGCTGGGATTCTGCTATTTTCCACTTTCTTTATATATTTTTTAAAAATGCAACTGTTTTGTTTTATAAAGATGTTGCAGGTTCTATGTATTTTCTCTGTTCTCTAAGCTTTCAGTGCACAAGGGGATCCTTATTATAGCCATGTTTTCAGCTCTCATTGCAAAAAGTTGGGCATATTAAAGTCACCAAATCTCCAAACTCTTAATCTACCTAAACTCCAGTGGGCCTCAAACTGCTGTGAATGAAGAACAGCCTAATTGTTCCCTAATGCCAAGGCTTCCTGGAAAACCAGTTGCTGTATGGTAACACTTCAGAAGCCATAAGAAGCCCAGCAAATGTAGGTGAAAACAATAGTATCAGTATCTGAAGTCTCATACACTAGAGTAACACAAGTCAATTTCCAGGTCAGGACCCACTCTGGGGTGCTGAATGATGATCCAGGCTCTGTGTTCTGGCATGCTAAAAGACACACACACACACACACTAGACTAGAACGTAACAATAAACATTCTGCTGTAGTTGGGAAAAAAAAAAAAACTATGATAGAAAACGTAGGTACTCGTTTCTTCTCCTACTTTTATGGACACCCAATTTAATTAATTTTCTTCCCGTTTCTGTCATAATTTCAGATTCATCTCTAGAATCATTGTCTCCTCTGAATCTCCTAAACTAATTATGACAATAAGATGAATTTAAATAGTCTGTCTACCTTCTTCCATTGATGACCTTAGAAATTAATGGAGATTCAGAGGATCCACTTGAATGATGAAATGGACATTTTTGCTTAGCTTTCATTTGGTAAACGTAGTTTCTGAAAAATAGATTTCATATGTTTTTTTTCTAACATGAAGCCTAACTGATTGCCTTCTTCCTATAGAGAGGGCTATATGGTGACAGGTACAGAGACATGTTCTCTTCTCATGTAAACTTATGTCAGTTCCAGAAGATTTAGGTCTAATGTTATGGTATTGTCCCCAAATCCAACAGGAGTGTAGAGAACAAAGAGACCAGTGTGGTTTCAAATAGAGCGAAAAGACTCAGAGAAGACAATGGCCCTTAGTAGAATACACAGACTCTGTAAGTCATCATTTCATCCAGTTATGAAGAACCATCAGACAAGCCCAAATTGAGGGACAGTTTTCAAAATATAACTGATCTGTGCCCTTAAACATTATCAATAACATGAAAGACAAAGAAAGGGAGAGGAATTTTTACAGATTAAAGAAGATTAAAGAGCTAGGACAGCTGAACGACTCAGAAGAGTCTTTTGCTTATAAAGGGCTTTGCTGGGACAGCTGATAAACTTTGCATAATACCTATAGATTACATACTACATTGTATCAGAGTTGATTTCCTGATTTTGAAAATTATAATTATGTAAGAGAATGTTCTTGTTCTTGGGAAATTTATACTGAAGTATTTAGAAGTAAATGGGGAAAGAGGTCTACAACTTGCTCTCAAACTGTTCAAAAAAAAAAAAAGGAAAACATATACATGATGAGGGAAAAATGAGAGAGAGAAAATAAATGTGGAAAAATCTTAAAAATAGTGGTAAAGATTACTTATAAGTATGTTACGTGAACTATTTAGTAACTTTTCTGTAAGTCTGAAACTATTCCAAAATAGAAAGTTAAAAACTCGGCTCTCTGTGTTGAATCTTTCTCTTAGAGCTGAACCACAAAGGAAAGGGCTCGCTTCTCTGGTGTGTGTTGTACCTGACCTGCCTGATCTTCCCTCAGTGAATAGTTTCTTAGTTGTGCTGGTTCTGGAAACCTTCTTAAGCATAAAAAAAAGTCTATTTTCAAGCTGCAGTCTCTTAAGTTAATATCTATAAATATATTTGCAACACTTGGCATTTCAGAGGTGCTAGAATCTATATATTATTTTCTACATATTTATTTTATGTTAAGAGGTTTTATTTTAAAAATTTATTTGTATATGCCTTTCCAATGTTCTCAGAACATTTCCCATTCACGGTAGACAGCAAAGCTGTAAGAGGTAAATTGCACTTATGTTATTTCTGCTAGGTGTCAAACACTATAATGAACATATTCTTTATAAAATTTATTACTCATAACAGCACTATGAGGTATTTTAAGTATTAATGGTGAGAACAGAGTCTCAGGGAGGTTACAAAATTTTCCCAAGTTCACACAGCTAACAAATGTAGAGTCAGCATTTGAACCCCTGATTGTCTAATTCCAAATTTAGTCAATCTCTTTTTACTACTATGCTGCTCTCCACATACCGCATACTTCTACATAAATTAAAGTTTGATGTCCATTTGGTGAAGATCAAATGGGAAGAAACTAATATGTCCACATTATGTAAGTGAATGTTATCATTGCAAAAAATAATAAAAGATAAGCCCTGCATTTAATTGATGGAAAAAGGAAGGATAATAGCATATAAGGGGAGGTAAATTACTGACTGGCACCAAATTCTAAGAGTTTTCAAGACTGATATTCTCTATCTCTAACATTCCAGGACTTAAAGAACATTCTGGTCTTTAAATGTTTCCTCATTTAATAAACTACCATTGAAAATTATGTTCAGTTTAGAATTTTACCAGATACCTTGAAGAAGGTGTGCTTTTGGAGAGTGTGCCAATAATCATTCACCACTGGAAAATAGTGATCTAGAAATTGGTATGTCTTTTAAAGAAGAAAACTATCAAATAATTTCTGGCAAGCCAAATCTAAGTATCATTGTTAAAAATGCCAAGAAAAAACTGTAATAAAAGTCAGAAATGGAGATCCAACAAGTATTTGAGGGGGCTTCCCAGTTCAGATATGTGAGACATTTTCCTGACTCCCCTGCACCTGTCCCATTTACAAGCATGATTTCATGGTCAATTAATCATAAAATGTATTCACTCAATACATATTTGTTGAATACGTATGATCTTCCAGACATTATTGTGGGTACTAAGGTGACATTAGTGAACAGGATAGACAAATATTTTTAGGACTTACATTCTAATGGGTGAGAAAGACAATAATGGTGCAAGAGAAATATTAAAGTAATGTCATATTTTAATAAGTGTGCAATGAAGAATATATGTTTGGCAATGTGAAAAAGCCATGCATAGTCTGACTAGGTGACTATTGCTAGAAGACTTGATAGTTTATAAAAATCTTCCATCTAAGGCATGAGGAGCCAGTTTCAGCAGGTAGAATAATAGATGCAAAGCCATGAGACAAGTGCTCCGTGTTTCCTAGGAAAAGAAAGTCAATCAGGCAGAATTGTATTGAATGAGGAGAAAAAAGGAAGGAATTCAAGCCAACAAATTAGAACAAGCATGATTAGAACCAGTCATGACCTTGGTAAGTAGTTTTGGATTTTGTCATTAGAGGGTGTTACACTGGTATATTATACAACGTGGTGTATATTTTAATGTGATTTTTTGGCTGCTCTTTGAGAAGTGGATTGTAGAAAGCCAAGAGTATAATAGATGAGAAGATGTGGTAGGCTATCCTAGTAAACTGGACACAGATTAGGGAACAAGCTGTAGCAGTGGAAATGAGGGAGCAGATTTATATTTTAGGGGTAAAGCAATTAAGTAGGGCAGACTGATGGATTGGAAGTGAATGAGGAAATCAGGGAGACCCTCTAAATTTTTGTGTTATACAACTAGGTGTGATTATGAAAGAAAATAAACTTATTTTAGAAACAAATTACATTCCCTAATATTGACTAATCTGTGAATATATGTACTAAAAATGGCTTTATTAATGTGTTAACTTTTTTCTTCTATATCAGTAGACCATTTTAATGATAAACATTTCCAAGAACATCAAATTATTTTTTTCTGGCATATATATTTCTTCAAAAAATCAGAATACCAGAATTTTCTATTCTTACATGAATAAAATAAGAAAGTTTATGTGCTTACTTTTTAAGGCTTAATTGACAATAAATTAAAGATTATACTAAAATTAATTTAAGAACTTTCTAGGTAAATAATCCAATCACAGATAAATGATGACCCATAGATGAACAAATATTGTTGAACATCTAACACAGGAGTTATTTCTGTTACATAATTACAACTCAGAGTTTTTCCACAAATTCACCAATTAAACAATGAAATGCTTCCCAAAGAATGTGCTATATAATCTGGGCAACCTCATGATACAGTCTGAATAACTATAGCAAATTGATCAGAAAGGAGAAAAAAACATTTTCTAGAAACTCTAAATTAAGGACCAAGGTTCTTAAAATAAAGTGAAATATTTTATCCTCCTGATATAGAGGCAGATAGAGGCATCATTTTTTTAAAAGATTTTATTTATTTATTTGACAGAGAGATCACAAGTAGACAGAGAGGCAGGCAGAGAGAGAGAAAGAGAAGCAGGCTCCCCGCTGAGCAGAGAGCCCGATGTGGGACTTGATCCCAGGACCCCGGGATCATGACCTGAGCCGAAGGCAGCGGCTTAACTCACTGAGCCACCCATGTGCCCCGAAGCATCATTTTTTTCTTGAGTTTGGATGGCCTCAGTTCTAAGGAGATTGTTTTGAAGATCTAGGCATAGTAGGATTACAGGGGCTCCAGCAAGTGTTCTCCTCAAGCCACTTGGGCCCACACTATATTTTGAGCCTCATGAGTCAGTCTCAATAGTGTTTGAGTTCTGACTAGTTTCACTGAGCTTTTACTGCTGAATTTACTTTATATTAGAATCTGTAACCAAATAAGATTTACATGAAGTTAATAGACCAAGGTCTTTGTATAATTAAGCCTAGTCTTTGTGTGAGGTTATTTACACAAATATATTCTTTGATATGGGAAATACTTAAATATAGGGTTTTGTATAAGGTCATTAGACCTTTAGGTTTGAAAGTATGCCATTTAGTAATCTCTCTTTTTTTGCTATTAACATGTTTATTCTCCTGCTATTTGATTTGCTTTTACAGTTTTATATATACATACATATATATATATACACATACATATATATAAAGCTATATATATGTATATATGTGTATGTATATATATTTTATACATATATGTATGTATATATGTATACACAGTCTGGTTTATATTTTTTGCTGTTTTCTGGTTTTATTCTTTATGTTGAATGTATAAGAGGATCTTTCATTGAGGCATCAACCAAATAACTCTCAATTCTAATGCAGTTCTAAAGGCCAGTGTTTTTTAGACTGGTGAAAATTGATGAAAAGTTAATTGGTCAGACCTTCCCTTGGTGCTCTAAATCTTTCATGATTTGTCAATTTGTGAAAAAATGTTCTTTTGTTTAGTCTCTACTCCATTATTAACACCATCAGGTTGTTGATTATATGACCCCTTTGTAGCCTCTACTTGGTTTGAAAACCCAGGACATTATTTAAAAGCACATACTATTGACCAATCATAATGACCTTTATTTCTTGTCTGTTTTTCGGTGTGTGTTAAAGCCAGAACCTTCTACTGGAAGAACTTCAGGCTTCCCCAAATCACTATATAAAATTAGCAGTCTGTTTTTCTTGATCAACGTAGCTTTCCTTTATTATAAAAATCAATAATTTGTCTTTTAATTTTGGATATTGCGAGGTGTTCTCATAATGCTTTGACTAATTCTGTATTTATTGTTCTCTGAAATATAAAGACAAAGATAAATTTACTGCTTACTAGAGTGAAATAGTACTATGTTGGTCAGGCACAATCTACCCCAAAAAAGAAACCTGTTCATTTCATACAGGGTTTTGAGGAGCATGAAGTTTGGAGATGGGTAGATTTTCAGAGGTGTATATGGTTTGACCACATCTACATATGTGCAGTATTTATTGTTTATTGTTGAGTAGTATAGGTACTAGAATGAGTTCATTTCCCATTATCTGACTTTCAAAAGCAAAAGGCTGTCACTGATTTTTCGACTTGTAAACTGGGCTCACAGAAGCAGATTTGCAGGGATGGATGAATGGGTTTAAAACTGGTTGTGGTAGCTACGTGTTTACATAGCTGAGAAACAGTTCGTTCCAAGGAGTGAGGGAACCTCTCTTTATTTTCAGTCTCCTATTTTCTTTTCTTGGTCAGCTAAAGCTTCTATCAATAGAAAGGTTTCTGAACTTCAGCATTATTGGTATTTTAGATCAGATAATTCTTTGTTGTGTGTGTTCATGGCTGGGAGGTTGTTTTATGCATTGGAGGATGCCTAACAGTGTTTAAGAATATTTCTGGTACTTCCTTTCCCCAATCATGATAACCAAAAAACATCTGCAGACTTTGCCACATGTCCCCAGTGGGGTTGTGAAGGCAAGAAAAATCACCCCTATAAAAACAACTGGTGTTGAAAGATGAGGGTTTCTAGTGAATCCCAGATTCAGGAAGGCTAAATATGAAGGGCCAAATAGAATAAAGCAGAAAAGTGTGAACACAAGAATAATAAGTAAGAGTATGCAAAGGATCATGATATATCAAAGAATTTTTCCATCAGCATCTTGCTGCAAGGATCTTGAGTAAGCAATTAATTTCCACAGAATGTCTGTTTCTAGAGGTTTACGGAAACCTCTATTTACCTAAGGGAATAATGTGGCTCTTGTACAGATCTCCTCTGTTTTTTCCCCCCATGGAATTGGGTTTGATAAAGACAACAATGTTTCTAAGTAAGAGGCAAAGCCTTGCCTAATACAAAATTGTGAATAAGTGTTCCAGTTACATACGTCCTTGTATGACTGTATTAAATATGTTGGAATGTTCTAGGTAGGAAACCCAAATCTAATAGATTTTTTTGTTTTCTTTTTGCTTCTATGAATATTGTAGATTTTTATAGGGACATGAATAAACCAATCCAGAAAATAAATAGTATATATATATATATATATATATATATATATATATATATATATGATAGATAGAGGCAATTAAATAAAATCCACTTGAAGATTGCTTCATGCTACACCTTTACAAATATATGAAAAGTATATAGAATTGTATAAAAGTTATGAAAGATTAAAGTTACGTGAGATCCTGCCCTCAGATAAAGTCCTTTTAACATGTGGTTGTGATTCTTTCTGTCCTTTCTCTGTGTTTACACACATACCCAGACACACTCAATTATATATAAATGGAATCATATTTCCTGGACAACTTCTCATGTCAGTAAGTATATAATTTTTATGTGTGTATAATCATTTTATATATCTAAGTATTTTCTGTTGCATATTTGTACCATAATTTAAATGGTTACTTATTTATTGATGGACACACAAATTGTTCACATTTTTTTTCTCTGTAATAAAGTACACTACAATAAATATCCACTTACTTGTGCCTTTTTATGGCTATTACTGCAGGGCCAAAATCTGTATGCATTAAAATTTTGATTCAGATTGCCAAAATGGCCTACAGAATTCCCTAACCACTTGCTCTGAGTTAATACTCCTAAAAAACACAAAACAAACTGGGGGTTGCTGGGGGAGGTGGGGTTGGGAGAGGGGGAAGGAGGTTATGGACATTGGGGAGGGTATGTGCTATAGTGAGTGCTGTGAAGTGTGTAAACCTGGCGATTCACAGACCTGTACCCCTGGGGATAAAAATACATTATATGTTTATAGAAAAAATAAGAAATAAAAAAAATAGAAAAAGAAATAAAAGACACAAGTTGATATATTTATGCCATGGATGATTAAGAGCAACTTGACTTAGAGTCATTTATGTTTTCAAGGAAGACACTGTGGAATGGAATGAATTAATTCAAGAGGAAAGAAACATTAAAGATATGATTTGTAGGGAATCCTTCTTAAGTCCCACAACAGAAACCACCATTTATGTTACTTATGACATGGAAAATGAAATATTTATATAAACTGAGAGACGTGGTGTTAGTGTAAATTTGGAAGGTTTTTAACTTGTATACTTTCCTCAAGAAATTGGTTAAGATCTTAGACTGAAAGCTGTTAGTTTAATTACATGGATAATATGTGGGTATAAAATGATTCAGACACTTAGAATACACAAAACCTTTTTTGAAATAATAGTTTATATATTTCATCTTTTTACTTTTACCTTGCTACAATCCATACATACCCACACACCTCCTGATTAGTCCCCGAGGGAAATTCAACAAAAGAAACCATTATTAAGAGGTGAAAAAAAATAAAGAAAAAGACAGGAAGAGACTGGTGTGGGGATGGGGTAAAAGTTTGTAAAGGATTTGGGTAAGGAAAAAGAAAACTTGGGGGATTTTATTGGAAGGAAGTTACAAATTTATTACGGAAGAGAGAATGAAAAATTGGAATTTGACTCTGATCACTGTAATTATCAGTAATGGTCAATTGTAATTATTATAATTTAGAAAAATGAAGGAATCTGGCTGGCATTAGGCATTTAATTACCATGTTATGACCACACTATTTGGAAAGCTTTCATTTGTATTCACCGAGATGAATAATTTCTCTTTGATTTACTGAGAAGAAAGCAAGTTTCCCTTGCTTTACTTATATCTTACAACCTGCTGGAGAAATTTCTCATTCATATTTCTTTTATGCGAATGATCTGCATCATTATCAAAAAGGTATAGCACTTTTTATCTTCTTTGTTGTAAGTTCTCTTTTTTTGAGAGCATTTATAGTCTGCACTTAAGTGAAGTATAGTGGCCTGTCCCTTACAACTGAATTGATAGCTCTAGGTGCAAAACACTCTCTAAAATGGAGCATTTCATTCATTAAAACTTAGTATTTCTGTTTTGCATTTACAGATGACTATTCTGTTTTTCTGATAAGAGCTTTCATACTCATTATTTCACTTTTACGGTAAGAGTTTATATATTCCTATTTTTCTGATAAGAAATCTGAGTTGGAAAATTGAAGATTTTTTTCTTTTTCTTTTCCTTTTCTATTTTTTTATTTTCTTTTTTCTTTTTTGACCCAATATATATTTCTGTAATGTGAGACAAAGGTGTGCATTTATTTTCTTAGAGATTATTCATTATACCAGTGACACATTAAATAAACCATCTTTCTTCTTGGAGATGTAATATCACTTTTATCTTACATTAATTTTTTCTGTGCCTGGGCCTACCTATCTATCTACGCATTTATCTACACATTTATCTATACATATATACATATGTATATTTTTATTTACTTATTTATTTGACAGAGAGAGATCACAAGTAGGTAGAGAGGCAGGCGAGGCAGTGGAGGTGGAGGGGAAGCAGGATCCGTGCTGAGCAGAGAGCCCAATGCGGGGCTCGATCCCAGGACCCTGAGATCATGACCTGAGCCAAAGGCAGAGGCTTTCATAAATATACCCTGTGTGTATATTCTTTATGAACTCTGTACTTACACTTTTTTGAACACCCTATTATTTTGATCACAAGTATAGAGTCAATTTAAATATCATGTAAAACATATTATTCTAACTCATAGATAATAATACAGAAGAATCTCTATAGAACAGTATAAACACTTTAAAAATTCAATAGATAATGGATAGGAGTTATAAACTGATAATTCACAGAACAAGAATTGACATAACTTCAGTACAGTAAAAATAACTGAATTAAAATTCAATGTGAGACAAATTTTTTACACATTAATGAAGGAATAAAAAGAAAGCAAGAATTTAAAAAAAGAGAGAGAGTGAAGTGTTGGCATAGGAATTTCTTTTTTTTTTTACAAAGTTTTTTTTTGTTGTTTTTTTTTAAAGATTTTATTTATTTATTTATTTGACAGTGAGAGAGCGAGATCACAAGTAAGCAGAGAGGCAGGCAGAGAGAAAGAGAGAGGGAAGCAGGCTCCCTGCCGAGCAGAGAGCCCGATGTGGGACTCGATCCCAGGACCCTGAGATCATGACCTGAGCCGAAGGCAGCGGCTTAACCCACTGAGCCACCCAGGCGCCCCGGCATAGGAATTTCTATTGCTTTTCTCCTCCCACGAATTGTCAGTTTGAACAACATTCTCTATATGACAATACCTTCACAGGAACTAAAGATTCTAGGTAAAGGATTATAGCACCTGGGAAAAGCATAAAATTAGAAAAGATTCACTGAGGAGGGTCAGAGGATAGATGCACATTACACCCATCACCCCTTCCTCAAGCCCAGGCAGCATAGTGGAAAGTAAGATCCCCACCTCATGGAAGGACAGTGAGGTCACCACCTGAGTTCACAGAAGACCCCAGAGCCAGTCCATCCTAACACCAGACCTACTCTGGTAGCCCTAGGTGGCTCCCTGAAGACTCCTGTAAACCCAGACCCATAGATCATCCCAGCATCTGCTAATTCATTAATCAAAATCCTCTCAACAAAGAAAAAAGTTCAGGACCAGATGATTTCACAGTAAATTTTACCAAACATTTTAAAAGAGTTAACACCAATCCTTCCCATAGTCTTCCAAAAAATTGAAGAGGGAAGATTCTCAGACTCATTTTATGAGACCAACCTTCTTTTCATTCCAAAGCCAAAGGAAGACGCTACAAGAAAAGAGAACTGTAGATGGGTATCCTTGATTAATATAGGTGTAAAAATTCTCAACAAATTATTAGCAAACTGTAAGACTGCTGGCAACACTAATTCCAACCTTAGCTGCCCATCTTGTCCAGGCGCACATAGAGAACTCCCTTGGTGCTATATGTCCCAGGGCTCCTGGAAGCTAAAATGGACCCTGACTGAAATGTGGGAGGGAGGACTTGTTCTGATCTTCCCTAAAAATGGTGCCACTTTAGATAACTACCCTGTGACTTCACTACCATGCCCCTCAATCCATAAAAACTAGAGGTTTAAGTCTGAATAGGTATAGAGAAAGCAGAGAATAGAGGCAGCATAGCACCTAAATTGCTTGTCCACTCAATTAACCCCTGTTGGTAAGTTATCCTGAATAAAATTCTGTGCAAATGGTGTGGAGTGGCTTGTTTCTTTTTTTTTTTTTTTTGTTCTCAGTCTAAAGGATGCATTATTGACCTTCCTCCACTTTCTAACACAATCTGAATTTAATACCATATTTAAAAGGATCATATACCATGATCAAGTGGGATTTATCTCTGGGATGCAAGGCTGGTCCAATATATGCAGATCAGTAAGTGTGATGTACTACATTAATAGAATAAAAGATAAAAATCACAATTATTTCAGTAGATGCAGAAAAGCATTAAAATTCAATGTCCTTTCATGACTAAAACACAACAAATTGAATATAGAAAGAATGTTTTTGTTATTGTTTTGTTATTGACATAACAAAGATCAAATATGAAAAACCTACAGCTAACATATTCAGTGGTGATAGGTTGAAAACCTTTTTTTCTAAAATCAGGCACATGGAAAGGTATCTATTTTCACCACTCCTATTCAACATAGTACTAGAAGTCCTGGATAGAGCAATCAGGCAAGAAAAAAAAATGCATTTAAATTGGAAGAGAAAAAGTAAAATTGTCTGTTTGAAGATCATATGAATTTATATATAGAAAATCCTAAAGACTTCACGGGGCTCCTGGACAGCTCAGTCAGTGAAGCATCTGCCTTGAGCTCAGGCCATGATCCCAGGACCCTGGGATCAAGCCCTACATCAGGCTTCCTGCTCAGTGGGGAGTCTGTTTTTCCTTCTCCCTCTGCCCTTCCCCCTGCTTGTACAAATCTCTCTCTCTCTCTGTCAAATAATAAATAAATAAAATCTTTAAAAGACGGGAAAATCCTAAAGACTTCACCAAAAAAACTTGGTAGATCTAATCAATGAGTTCAATAAAGTTACAAGATACAAAATCAACATACAGAAATCAATTATGTTTCTATACACTAATAACAAAGTATCTGGGAAAAAATCGCCTTCACTATAGCATCAAAAACAAAAAATACTTAAGAATAAATTTCACCAAAAGGCTAAAAGATTTACACATTGGAAAATATAAGCTGATGAAGGAAACTGAAGAAGACACAAATATAAATGGAAAACTGTTCATGTTTATGGGTTGGAAGAATTAATATTTTAATATGCCTATACTACCCAAGCTATCTATACATTGAATGCAATCCTATCAAAACTCCAATGGCATTTTTTACAGATATAGAAAAAGAAAAACCTCCTAGAATTTGTATGGAACCATAAGAGATTCCAAATAGCTAAAGCCATCTCAAAAAAGAAGAGTAAAGTTGGAGGCATTACACTTCCTGATCTCAAACCATACTACATAGCTAGAGTAATTAAATCAATATGGTACTGCCATAGAAACAAACACAAACCAATGGAACCAAATCAAGAGCCCAGAAACAAACCCATGTGTATATGGTTTACTTCTATTTGACAAGGGAGCCACGATACCCAATGAACAAAGAATAGTCTCTCCAATAAGGTGATGGGAAAACTGGATATCCACATCAAAAAAAAAAAAAAAATGAAATTGAACCCCTAATAACAACACTCACAAAAATTTAATCAAAATGGATTAAAGACAAAAATATAAGAAGAAGATCCAAAACGGTAAAACTAACAGAAGAAAAATAGGTTAAAGTCTTCTTGACACTGATCTTAGCAACAATTTTTGGAAATAACATTAGAAGCACAAACAAAAGCAAACATAAACAAGTGGGACTGTATTTAACTATAAAGCTTCTGCATAGTAAAATAAACATTCACCAAAATGAAAAGGTAACCTACAGAATAAGAGAAAATATCTTCAAACCATCTTTTCATCAAGGATTAATACCCAAAATATATGGGGAACTCATAAAACTCAGAAAAAAAATCCAATTAAAAATAGTAAAAGACTTGAATTGACCTTTTTCAGAAGAAGACATGCAAATGACCAATAGGTACATAAAAGGTTCTCAACATCAGTAGTCATCAGGGAGAAGAAAATCAAAATCACAATAAGATACCACTTCACACCTGTTAGGGAAGAAATAACAAGTGTTGGCAAAAGGGTGGAGAAAGGGAAACCTTATGCACTATTTTTTTTTTTAAATTTTTTTTTCTTTTTTACAGATAGAGAGAGAGAGAGAGAGAGAGAGATTACAAGTAGGCAGAGCAGCAGCCAGAGAGGGGAGGAAGCAGGCTCCCTGCCAAGCAGAGAGCCCGATACGGGGCTCGATCCCAGAGACCCTGAGATCATGACCTGAGCTGAAGGCAGAGGCTTAACCCACTGAGCCACCCAGGCGCCCCAACCTTATGCACTATTAACGGGAATGTATTGGTATAGCCACTATGTAAAACAGTATGGAGTCTCCTCAAAAAACTAGAGCTAACATTTGACCCAGCAATCTCACTTGTGGGTATGTATCCAAAGGAATCGAAATCACTCTCTTGACAAGATATCTACACCCCCATGTTCATAGCAGCATTATTCACTATAACCAAGACATGGAAATAAGCTCAGTGTCTGTCAATGGATAAATGGATAAAGAATATGTGTTATATCTATAACAGAATGTCATTCAACTGTATGAAAGAAGGAAATCCTGTCTTTTGTGACAATATGGCTGGACCTCAAAGACATTATGCCAAGTAAAATAATTTGAACAGAAAAAGATAAATATTGCATGTTTTCATTTATATGTGGAATCTAAAAAAGCTGAATTTTGGAAATATTAGTATGCTGGTTGCCAGGGGCTGAGGAGAGTGGGGGAAATGTGGAGAGGTTGGTCAAAAGGTACAAACTTCTAGCCATAAGATGAATAATTTCTGGGGATCTAATGTACAGCAAGGTGATTAGTTAACAATACAGTATTTCATACTTAAAAGTTAAGAAAATACAGAGTGCCTGGGGGGCTCAGTGGGTTAAGCCTCTGCCTTCAGCTCAGGTTATCATCTTAGGGTCCTGGGACTGAGCCCCACATTGGGCTCTCTGTTCAGCGGGGAGCCTGCTTCTCCCTCTCTCTCTGCCCGCCTCTCTGCCTACTTGTGATCTCTGTCTGTCAAATAAATAAATTTAAAAATCTAAAAAAAAAGTTAAGAAAATGAATTGTAAAACTCACCATGTATAAAAAAAATGGTAAGTATGTGAGCTGGTGGATATATTATGTAATCTTATTGTAGTAGATACTTCATGGTATAATGTGTATCATATCATTATGTTGTATACTTTAAACTTATATTATATGACAATGTCTCAATTAATCTGGAAAAAGAGAAGTCCTTCATTTTGTATGTGCTTATAAAAATCAAGTAAAGTGTGGAAAGTCATACACTATACCTTGGAGAAATAGGGTTACCTAAATGAGACAGGAACAAAAATGGAGATGAAACTAAACTTTTTTCTGATATTTTTAATTTAAAAAGCATCTATTGGTTTTCAATTAAAAAATTGAGTGCAATAAAAATTAGAAAAAACGTGGTTTGTGAGCATCTAGAGAATTATAAAATGTAAACATAATTTCAGAATAAGAATTATTCTCATCATGCATCTTTGGATTCTCTAAAATCAGACACTGAAATAAAAATTTGTGCTCAAGCAGTGTATTGAGAAGGGTACTAAAATATTCTTGGGTGTGGAAAGTAAAACAGGGAGGGAAGGCATCCAATATAGGGTGTGTTAGCAAGCACTTGGGCACTGTGAGTTATCCTGGTCACGGGCTAAAAAATTTGGAGTACTTATATATCAGCTCTAATCATATAGACAATAATTCATGAGGGAAACATTAGCTTTTTCCTTTTGGAAAACATTATACATTATACATTAGCTTTTGTCCTCTGAAAAATTATTCCAATCAGGGTACTATGTCACTTTAAATAGTCTCATCTGCAATTTGTAAACATTTAGTTTAATGTTTGTGCATATTTTCTCTTTTACTAAAGTGAAACTTAACTAACAAACCACAGGTTAAAATGTGAGTCTAAAGGGAGATAGACTGATTTCTTATACATACTTTGATGACTTTTAACCTAATAGCTGTTATATTAAATACGTATAATCTTATATATTTATATCAGTTCCTATTTTTAAAAGAATTATCCTCTTTTATAGATTTGGTTATTTTATTATTAGGCAAAATATCTGCAACATTTTGAAAATTTAAATGCATTCAACATTTTAAATTTCTCTTTCTATTCTCAAAATGAACCATATCCATTTGAAAACTTAAGTCTTTCTCAAATACGTGAAGTTGTTACCCAGGCTTTGTAAATGAACTACAAATAGAGTAATCTTTAGTAATAAATCTATTTTTTGTTAAAATCTCATTTAAATTTTGTTGGCTTTGTTGTTGCATGAAAGGAGGAACTCTTTAGATTGATTGATTTGATCAAACTTTCTGGGCACATGCCATACTTTGCTGACCATTGATTTCATATCCAGCTGACTTCAAAATCACTAAGCAACAAGGTGATTTCTCTCTTCCGTCTGTCTCTTCTACAGTCAACCTTGTTTAGAACCTGTTTATTGATATTTCCATTGTAATACAACATGAGGTTGTTTTTACAATACAGTGTCCAATAGGTTGTTATTTCCTTAGATTTGTTCGTTTCTATAAGTAGCCACAACAATGTTTGCAAAATTATGGAAAATGGAAGTGATTAATAAGAGGATAGGGTTCAAAGACTATTTTATTTCATTTCGAAAATGACTGGAGAAAAACTATGTATGCAAGGAATTCTGATAGTCTTGTTAGATCAAAATAATTAAAATCTTTTTTCTCCTCTATAGCGCTAGCAGGATCAAAACCAAGAAATCTCTTAGGTATTCTGAATTGTAAATCTCATTTCTGAAGATAGATCTAGCGATGATAACACCGTTAGAAAAAGAACTAAAGTGCAAATAGGAATAATTGACTATGTGACTTATGCCCATTACTAGTAACATCAGACTTCAAGAAAAATAAAATTAAACTCCCTTTCAATTCCTTCTGTTTATATTTCCACCAATCATAAACCTTGCTGTCCTGGTTTTGTCATATAATTTGTTCCCCAGGAAAACAAGACAGACCTGTGGGAGCTGAAGTGAACTTTACCTTTCCCCTATTCACTTTAATCCACATCAATATTTTAAGAAGGTTAATGGACAAGTGGTTATCCTGCTGTGTAGAGTTCTGCAAATAGCCAGACGAGGCCCTCTCCTAAGAGGGGCTTTTTAGTTAAAAGTCTGTTGTGAAAGAAATCCAACTCAGCCTAACTGAAAATGGGGCACTTACTGTTTCTAATAATTAGGAACTCTGAATCAGATGGATCTAGGGATACAAAGGAGGTCACTGAGTTATCCATTTATGGGCTTCCTTCCTTCCAATCCCCTCCCCTCCCTTCTCTCCTGTTCCATCCATTTCTCATCCGTCTGCTCCCTTCTGTTCCCCTCCTGTCCACTTTCCCAGCCTCCTCCCTCAGCCCTCAACACAGTACTGTGCTGGTCTCATCCTTTTACTGAAGCTGGTTTTATAGCCCTTGATTCATATCTAGTCAGACTAACAGACTATGTTGACTTACTTTTTTAAAAGAAAACAACTATTTTATAATTTTTCATGATTCTGTGGGTCAGGAATTCTGACAGGGCATAGAGGAATGGCTCATCCCTTATTTACTTGCTGACTGAAAGATTTTGCACTATCCTGGATACCTTCTTTCCTTACAGGTCTGGCACTCCAGCCAAGATGGCAGAAATCATCCATAATAATGCTAAAATAATAATTAAATAATAATGACCCCCCCATACATTTTAATAAGGAAACTTGTAATAGCATTCTGAGTGTTAGACTTTATTCATCCTGTGGATACACATTCTTTTCAGTTATTCTAAATGATTTAATAGAAAGTGCTATTTACTCTTACTTTTAAAACTTACTTATACCTATAGAAATAATCATGTGATTTTTCTTAATTTAGTGTGATTTCTTTTTTTAAAAAATTTTATTTGAAGATAGTTGACATACAATGTTACATTGGTTTCAGTTGTACAATGTAATGATTCAGCTTCTCTATACATTGTGCTGTGCTCACCACAAGTATAGCTATCATCTGTTACCATACATTATTATCATATCATTGACTATATTCCCTATGCTGTGCTTTTAATTTCTAGGACTTGTTCATTCCATAACTGAAAGCCTGTATCTCCCCCTTACCCGTATTACCCACCCTTCCAACCCACTCCACTCTGGCCACCATCAAACTGATAGTTCTCTATGTTTACAGGCCTGATTCTGTTTGTTCATTTGTTTTGATTTTTTTTTTAATTTTTAAAAATTTTAATTTGTTTTGATTTTTGGATTCCACAAAATCATATGGCATTTGTCATTCTCAGTCTGACTGATTTCACTTAGCATTATACCCTCTAGGTCTTTCCATATTGTCTCAAATGGTATAATCTCAACCTTTTTAATGGCTACACAGTATTTCATTATATATGTGTGTGTATGCGTGTGTACGTGTGTGTTTGTGTGAGCACATACACAAAACATCTTTCTTATCCATTCATTCATTGATGGATACTAGATTGCTTCCATATCTTCACTATTGTAAATAATGTTACAATATATGCAGGGGTGCATATATTTTTCAAATTAGTGTTTTCATTTTCTTTGGGTAGATACCCAGTAGTGAAATGATTGGATCATATGGTATTTCTATCTTTAATTTTTTTATGAACCTCTATATTATTTTCTATAGTGGCTATACCAATTTATCTTATGAATATAGAAATTTATTACTAAATGTATTTTATAATTCTTGCAAGTAGGGTAAAACATTACTATGCTTTGATGTATTAAATTTTAATGAAAAGTCAATTTTTATTTGTTAGTTATTTAAGATGTTTATGTTCCCAAGTGAGATTTCCCAATCTTTTTCTTTGTTTTTTGGCTTGGATTGATATTAGGTCATGGTATCTTTGCAAAATTAATTATTATTAAAATATATATATTATATATATAATTAATTAACTTTCAATATTTTTCCTTCTTGAAGTATTATATTTTCTTTGGAACTTTTAGAAGAAATGATCATAAAACCATCTAGTTAGGAGCCCTTCTTCAAGGCAATATTCTTATAATGTTTTTAGTTCTTTTACAATTGTGAGTTTTGAGGTATTTTTACTGCTTGAGTCAATTTTTTGTAAATTACATTTTTTATGAAAAAAAAATCATTTTATTATCACACAATTGGTATTATAATCTTCTCACTTGCCTCTTTGCACCCTAGCAGGGTTACCTGTATGGACTATCTGAGTGAGATCCCTTATTCTTTGGCCTCCTATTGGGTTCAATTAATGGGGAGCCCCTTCAGGATATTGGAGTAGAAAGGGCATTAGATACTCATTATCCTGGTTTCCCTACTGGAGTTCATCTCAGGCTGTCACGGTTACTGATGGTTGTCTTGGACTCAGCACTCTTTGTAGGGTATTGTGCTAAGCTTTGTGGTTTCCTTGTACTTTGCATTTACCTTTGCTAAATTGTCCTTGAATTATCTTAATTTTTGTGTGCCATATGTCTTGTGCTGATAGAGAATTGAAGGTAAAGTCAGTTGGTATTTATATTTATTTTTGTCATTGCTATTTGTGATGCATATTTTATGTGTCAACTGGGCCACAACGTGCTCAGATATTTAGTCAAACATTTTTCTGGGTGTGTCCAAGAGGGTGTTTCTGAATGAGATTGACATTCATACAGAGAGACTTTGTAAAGCAGATTCTTCTCATTAATGTGAGTAGACCTCAGCCAAGCAATTAAAGACCTGAATAGAAAGAAAAGGCTGAGGGAACTCCTCCTACCTGTTTGAGTTCAGACATCAGTCTTTTCCTGCATTCAGACTCAGACTGAAAATTCAGTTCCTCTTGGGTTTTGAACCTGCTGGTTTTCAGACTGGAAATCACATTATCAGCTCTCCTGGTTTTCAGACCTTCAGATTTGGACTAGAACTACACCATTGACTCCTGGGTCTCCAGTTTGCTGCTATAATCTTGGGACTTCTAAACCTCCATAGAACATGCAAGTCTATTTCCTATCTATCTATCTATCATCTGTCTCCTGATCTCTGTGTTTATAGTATTTGATATAAATAGTAGCTTTTATTATAGTCATTTTGTTATTGTTTTTCTAATATTAAGTGGTAAGGATTCTTTATATAATTTGAATATAAACTCCTTGTCAGATGAAACATTTGCAAATATTTTTCCAATTCCACTGTCTTCTCATTTGTTGATTTTTTTTTCTGTGCAGAAGTCTTTTAGTTTGATATAGTACCGTTTGTTTATTTTTTATTATTTTTTTTTTAATTTTATTTGACAGAGAGAGATCACAAGCAGACAGAGGCAGGCAGAGACAGAGAGAGAGAGAGAGGGAAGCAGGCTCCCTGCCGAGCAGAGAGCCTGATGTGGGGCTCGATCCCAGGACCCCGAGATCATGACCTGAGCCGAAGGCAGCGGCTTAACCCACTGAGCCACCCAGGCGCCCCCCGTTTGTTTATTTTTTTATTTTTTTTTCCTGTGCTTTAGGTGTCATTTCCAAAAATCATTGCCAAAACTCATGTCAAAGAATTTTTTCCTGTGTTTTCTCCTGGAGGCTTTGTGGTTTCTCTGGTCTTATATTTAAGTTTTTAATCCATTCCAAGTTAATTTTTGTGAGTGATCTAGGATAGGGGTCTACTTTCATTCTTGTTCAATTCTTTTACAGAACCACCTTTCAGGCGGTGGTTTTGATTCCAATTCCTAAGTCACCTATTTTAATTTTCATAACTTAGTATTTTATCACTTCTATTTTGTTTTGTTTCTTTTCCTTCACTTTCCTTTTTGCCATCTTTTTATAATAATTTGAGTTGAATGTTTAGTGTATTTTCATCTCTCAAGTTTAGACAAGAGTACAACTTGGATCTGAATATCTGAGTACAACTTTCAATTACATATAACTTGCGCTACATTTTATAGATTTTACTATTCTGTAATTTTACTTTGATGTGATCATTAGTTGGGAAAGGAGATACTTTTGGGGAAAAACACGGCTAAAATACATTAACTTTTCTACTTAACCAACATGACTATCTACAAACATAATGTACATAAACATGTATAGGGTAGTATTTTTAAACTATCTTGTTGATTGAGTTTTGAAAAGTGAAATCTCTTATCAGTCTATAGTTTTGTACATTTTGGACAGAATGTAATCTATGTAATTTGCTTTTCATCATCAAACTTTTATTTGTTGCATAAAATATGGCAAATTTTCTGATTCTTCTATGTATGTTAAGGAGAAAGAAAGGCATATGCTTTGTTTTCAAGGTACAGAATTCTAGGTCTAGAAGTAATATCTTAGTTAAATTCTCTGTTATATTATTTCAATTCTCTGTGGCCAGATTTATTTCTGCCTACTTCATTTATCATTGATTGATAGCCGTGTATTACTACAATATATAAACATTAAGAGTATAAAGATAATTTGAATAATAAAGCCATAATTATAAGAATCCTGAATTTGTCTAACTTATTTTGTCTCATAGACAACTTGCCACATAAACATCATGTCACATTAGTTGTACTAGTTTCCTATTGCTGCTGTAACTAATTATCACAAACTTAATAGCTTTAAAAAATACACATTTGTTCTCCTACAGTTCTGGAGGTCAGAAGTCTGAAATGGCTTTTGCTGCACTAAAATCAAGGTGTTGCATTGGCTGCATTTCTTCTGGAGGCTCTGGAGAAGAATCTTCTCCCCTTGTTTTTTTCCAGTTGCTTGAGGCCATCTGCATTCCTTGGCTCATGACCCCATCTTCCATCTTCAAAGCTAGCAGCTAGTAATGTCAGATGGTTATTTCTGTCTTTCTCTCTGTCTAGCCTCCAGTTCTTCTGTTACATTTCCTTCGCTGTTGAAGGAAATTCACTCTGTTGCCTATCTCTCTCTTTCACTTACCTTGACCTTTATGATTATACTGAGCCCACTCAGATAATTCAGAATAATTTCTTGATCCCAAGATGCTTTGTTTAATCATAGCTGCAAAGTCATTTTTGACATGTAAGATAGCATATTCATATGTTCCAGTATTTAGGACATGGATGTTTTCGAGAGGCCATGACTCTGCGTACCATGACGGCCACTTCTGAAATTTTTTCCCAAGCCTCTCAGGGACATAGATCATATATCTACATTGCTGCAGTCAATTGTTTTTTATTATAGATGGAATGTAAATATGCTGACCCAATGTTATCATCTATTTTTAAATCTTAGAAAAATGATTAATAAACTGAATTTTAGAATCATTGTGTGACTACACGATGGCTTTGACCTGTGGAAAGCTTACTTATGTTTGAATAGTGGTATCTCTTGGTTTCATATGTTAATCTGCAATTCATTTAATATACAATGATGCTGTTTATCATGTTTTGAAATATGCCAAAAAGTTTCTAATTATCATTAGTAACCTGCTAATGGATAGCATGGAAAATATAAACTCAGTGGAGGCTTTCCAAAGTAATTCCTTAATTAATTTACACTTTTCGTCTGTCTCCCAAAGAATAATAATATAAATGCCTTTCTTTCTGTGGTTTAAATGGACCTACTTTTTTGCTTTTTAGAGCTAGGAAGGAAGAAATATGACATAATATTTGTGAAAAATATATGACTAACATATGAATTAAGCATAGAAATAGTACTTTTAATTACTTTTTTTACAGATATATGCTATTGAAATTATATGCTATTGAAATATATATTAAAAATCCTGCAATTGCCTGTAAGTGTTCAAGTGAAAGGAAGAGTCATCAATTGCAGCAAACTTCATTGTTGTCTTGTTTTAAGAAATTGCCACAGGCATCCCAAACTTCAGCAACTATTACTCTGATTAGTTAGCTGCCACGAGCATTGATGCCTGTGGCAATTTCTTAAAACAAGATAACAATGGAGTTTGCTGCTTTTTAAAAAAAAATTTTTTTTTAATTTTGCTTTTTCAGTGTTCCAACATTCATTGTTTATACACAACACCCAATGCTCCATGCAATATGTGCCCTCCTTAATACCCACCACCAGGCTCACCCATTCCCACCACCCTCCTCTCCTCCCAAACCCTCACTTTGTTTCCCAGAGCCCACAGTCTCTCGTGCTTCTTCTCCCCCTCTGAATTACCCCAATTCACTTTTCCTTTCCTTCTCCTACTTTTAAAAATTATTGATAATGAGTTTCTAAGGTTCATCCATGTGCATTTCCATTGGTTGTTCAATGTCAGAGTAGAATATTCTAGTCTATGAATATACAACTATTTATAGCCTAAGCTTCTGTCCATGGGCATTTGGATTATTTCTTTTTTTTTTCCTATTACAAAATAATGTTGTTCTGAAATTCTTGGGTGTGTCTCCTGGTGCATAGAGGGAAGAGTTTTCCCTTATATATATCAATAAGAGTAAAATTTCTGGCTCACTAGGTGTAAAATTTCTGAGTTAACCCATTTCAGTTGACTAAATATGCCAAATTGCTCTTCATATTGATTACGCTCCCCCAACATTCTTTTTTTTATTGTTAAGATTTTATTTTTTTATTTGAGAGAGAGAGAGAGAGAGCATGAGCTAGAGTGGGGAAACAGTGGTGGGCAGAGGGAGAGGGAGTAGCAGGCTCCCTGCTGAGCAGGGAGCCCAAAGCAGTGCTCAATCCTGGAACTCTGGGGTCATGACCTGAGCCAAAGGCAGATGCTTAACTGCCTGGGCCACCCAGGTGCCCCTCCCTCCAACATTCTATAATGGATTTTGATCTACATCATTTTGAATTTGGTATTATCAAACAATTTAATTTTTACCTATGCAATAAGTATTAAATATTGTCTTACTGAAAACTTTAATGTGTATTTTCCTGATTACCAGTGAGGTTTAAATAAGTTTCTGTGTGTTTATTAGTTACTTGGTTTTCTTTTTGATCTTTTTGATCATATACTGTTGTGGTGTTTATCTTTGTCCTACTGATTTGCAGAAGTTCTTTTTATACTTTTTTTTTTTTTTTTTTTTTTTTTTAGGCAGAGAGAGAGGGGAAGCAGACTCCCTGCCGAGCAGAGAGCCCGATGTGGGACTCGATCCCAGGACCCCAAGATCATGACCTGAGCTGAAGGCAGAGGCTTTAACCCACTGAGCCACACAGGTGCCCCTCTTTTTATACTTTTGATACTAAACATTTGTCAGTAACATATGTTACAGTATATTTTCACTTTCCTTATATGTATCACTGATTTGAAATTCTTGATTTTTAATAGTCAAGTTTATTAATCCTTACTTTTATTATGTGTCATTTTGTGCTTTGTTGTAAAATTTCTTCTTTATTCTCAAGTCTTTCAAAAATGTGCTGTGATAATATTATGTGTCAACTTGGCCAGGCTGTAGAACTGTTATTTAATCAAACACTAATCTAGGTGGTGCCATGAAGGTATGTTGTAGATATGGCTAAATCTATAATCAGTTGAATTTAAGTGAAGGAGTTTGCCCTTGACTAATCAAGGTGGGCTTGACCCAATCAATTGAAATGGGCTTCATCCAATCAATTGAAAATTGAAGAATGGGCTTTTCCGGAGAAGAAAAAACTCTTGAGTCAAGACTACAATTTTAATTCCTGCATGAGTTTCCAGACTCCTGAACTGCTCTAGATTTCAGACTTGCCAGTTCCCACAATCATCTGAGTCAAGTTCTTAAAATTAATTTCTCTTTCTCTCTTTCTCTTTCATCTATTGGTTCTGTTTTTCTCTGGAGAACATCATGGATACATGCACTTACATTATTTACAGAAATGTTTGTTATTTAATGACTCACATTTAGATCTTTCAGAAAACAGAAATTTATTTTGGTTGCATAGTCAAGTAGTGATAGTATTCCCAATATTATTTATTGTATAGCCTCTCTTACCAAGTAAAATATATCAGTTCTGCCATAGACCAAGTGTCTATGCCCATATGAATGTGTAACTGATTCTCCGTTCTATGCTATCATTCTTTTCATTTTTACTGAGGAATTATCAAGCTATTCTTAATTACTGTCGCTTTAGCAAAAAACCTTGGGTATCTAGTGAGGCAATAAAAATTGGAAAGTGCCATAAAATTACACTTCTGAGATTTTGATCACATTAAATGATATAAATCAAGTTAGAGAAAATTGATAATTATACATACTATATGTTTTTACCTATAAAATAGATTGCATTACCATTTATTTAGGAATTTTATGTTTTTATATATGGGATTTGAGATTTAAAATTTTCTCTTTGACACTCTTATATGTTTTGTGATCTTTTTAATCTGCTTCGTATTGGAACTAGTACATTTTCTAAGTCACATTTTCTGTCAATGTAAATTTAATTAATTTTTTATTTAGATTTTTTTTTTTTTTTTTTTTTTTTTTTTTTTTTTTTTTTTCCCCCTTTTATTAATTTTTTCAGCGTAACAGTATTCATTCTTTTTGCACAACACCCAGTGCTCCATGCAAAACGTGCCCTCCCCATCACCCACCACCTGTTCCCCCAACCTCCCACCCCTGACCCTTCAAAACCCTCAGGTTGTTTTTCAGAGTCCATAGTCTCTTATGGTTCGCCTCCCCTCCCCAATGTCCATAGCCCGCTCCCCCTCTCCCAATCCCACCTCCCCCCAGCAACCCCCAGTTTGTTTTGTGAGATTAAGAGTCATTTATGGTTTGTCTCCCTCCCAATCCCATCTTGTTTCATTTATTCTTCTCCTATCCCCCTCCCCCCCCATGTTGCTTCTCCATGTCCTCATATCAGGGAGATCATATGATAGTTGTCTTTCTCCGATTGACTTATTTCACTAAGCATGATACGCTCTAGTTCCATCCACGTCGTCGCAAATGGCAAGATTTCATTTCTTTTGATGGCTGCATAGTATTCCATTGTGTATATATACCACATCTTCTTGATCCATTCATCTGTTGATGGACATCTAGGTTCTTTCCATAGTCTGGCTATTGTAGACATTGCTGCTATAAACATTCGGGTACACGTGCCCCTTCGGATCACTATGTTAGTATCTTTAGGGTAAATACCCAGTAGTGCAATTGCTGGGTCATAGGGTAGTTCTATTTTCAACATTTTGAGGAACCTCCATGCTGTTTTCCAGAGTGGTTGGACCAGCTTGCATTCCCACCAACAGTGGAGGAGGGTTCCCCTTTCTCCACATCCTCTCCAGCATCTGTCATTTCCTGACTTGTTAATTTTAGCCATTCTGACTGGTGTGAGGTGATATCTCATTGTGGTTTTGATTTGTATTTCCCTGATGCCGAGTGACGTGGAGCACTTTTTCATGTGTCTGTTGGCCATCTGGATGTCTTCTTTGCAGAAATGTCTGTTCATGTCCTCTGCCCATTTCTTGATTGGATTGTTTGTTCTTTGGATGTTGAGTTTGCTAAGTTCCTTATAGATTTTGGATACTAGCCCTTTATCTGATATGTCGTTTGCAAATATCTTCTCCCATTCTGTCAGCTGTCTTTATTTAGATTTTTATATCTAGAGGTCTTATTAAACTGTTATTATTCTTTTGGATTTATGCATATATAATTATATCTGTAACTAAAATACTTTTTTTAAGAGACTTTATTTATTTGACGGAGAGAGAGGTCACACACAAGTAGGCAGAGCAGCAGGCAGAGAGAGGGGGAAGCAGGATGCGGGTCTCAGTCCCAGTGCGGGCTCCATCCCACAACCCTGAGATCATGGCCCAAGCCAAAGGCAGAGGCTTAATCCACTGAGCCACCCAGGCGCCCCCTAAAATACTTTTATTATTTATTCTCTAATATTCTTCATTTTGTTTTATTTCTTACAATGTTAAGTCCAAGAGTAAGAGTGAATATCTAAGTTTTTTTCCTAATTAAAAGAGACTAAACTGAACTGCCACTAGTTAAAAATTATACCTATTTTTGGCTTTATTGAGCCATCCATTCTTAGATTAGGGAAATTTTCTTGTATTTACAGATTGATAAAAATTTTCCATGGATTCCTTTTAAAATGTTTTTAGTGTCTTGTCTTTTTTTTTTTTTAGATTTTTTTAAATTTATTTTCAGCGTAACAGTATTCATTGTTTTTTACACCACACCCAGTGCTCCATGCAATACACGCCCTCCCTAATACCTGTCACCTTGTTCCCCCAACCTCCCACCTTCCTGCCCCTTCAAGACCCTCAGGTTGTTTTTCAGAGTCCATAGTCTCTCATGGTTCATCTCCCCTTCCAATTACCCTCAACTCCCTCTCCTCTCCATCTCCCCATGTCCTCCATGTTCTTTGTTATGCTCCACAAATAAGTGAAACCATATGATACTTGACTCTCTCTGCTTGACTTATTTTGCTCAGCATCATCTCTTCCAGTCCCGTCCATATTGCTACAAAAGTTGGGTATTCATCCTTTCTGATAGAGACATAATACTCCATCGCGTATATGGACCACATCTTCTTTATCCATTCGTCCGTTGAAGGGCATCTTGGTCTTTCCACAGTTTGGCAACCGTGGCCATTGCTGCTATGAACATTGGGGTACAGATGGCCCTTCTTTTCACTACATCTGTATCTTTGGGGTAAATACCCAGCAGTGCAATTGCAGGGTCATAGGGAAGCTCTATTTTTAATTTCTTGAGGAATCTCCACACTGTTCTCCAAAGTGGCTGCACCAACTTGCATTCCCACCAACAGTGTAAGAGGGTTCCCCTTTCTCCACATCCTCTCCAACCCATGTTGTTTCCTGTCTTGCTAATTTTGGCCATTCTAACTGATGTGAGGTGATATCTCAATGTGGTTTTAATTTGAATCTCCCTGATGGCTAGTGATGATGAATATTTTTTCTTTTTTCTTTTTTCTTTTTTTTTTTTAAGATTTTATTTATCTATTTGACAGAGAGAAATCACAAGCAGGCAGAGAGGCAAGCAGAGAGAGAGGCAGGGAAGCAGGCTCCCCATTGAGCGGAGAACCTGATGTGGGGCTCGATCCCAGGACCCTGAGACCACGACCCGAGCCGAAGGCAGAGGCTTAACCCACTGAGCCACCCAGGTGCCCCATGAACATTTTTTCATGTGTCTTTAGTGTCTTTTCTGCATCTGTTGATCTTTTCATTTGATTTTTCTCTCTTATTTAAAAAACAAACCATCTTATTACCTTTCCAAGGCAAGACAAACTTGGTCATTATATATTATGGCTTTTTTGATTACTGACTTTAATTTTCTATTACTGTATATAGGATTTCTGCATCTAAATGGGTAAGTGAGATTGACTTGTAGTTTTCTAAGTTTATAACTTTATATCCTTTTAATTTTTTTTCAGTTTTATTGAGGTATTATTGACATAACACTATAAATTTAATATGTAAAATATATTGATTTTGCACATTTATATATTGTTACATTCTTAAGATCTACTCTCTTAGCACTTTCAAGTATATGGTAAAGTATTATTAACTATAATCACAATGCTATGTATTAGATCTCCAGAATTTATTCATCTTATAACTGGAAATTTGTATTTTGACCAATACCTCCCTATTTCCTACCCCCTACCCTTGGGTCACAAGCATTCTACTCTCTGTAAGTCTGGAATTTTAGATGTCATATATAAAAATTATCATATGGTATTTGTCTTTCTTTGTCAGACTTATTTCATTTAGCATAATAGTCTGAAAGTCCATCCATGCTTTTACAAATAGAAGGATTTCCTTTTTTTATAACTAAATAATATTCATATATATGTGATAGTATATATTCATGTTATATAATATATATGATACAAATTCAGACACATAGTAGTAATATATGTGTTAAATATATCACATACTTATGAATGTATAACACATAGTCATATATATGTGATAAATATTTATCACATTTTCTTTATCCATTCAACTATTGACAGGTATTTAGGTTGTTTTTGTGTCTTGGCTATGGTGACTAATACTACAGAGAACATGAGAGTATAAAATATCTCTTCAATATCCTATTTTCATTTCCTTTGAATATATATCCAAAAGTGGTATTGCTGGATCATATAGTTGTCCAGTAATTAATGTTTCAAGGAGCTTCCATACTATTCTCTGTGCTGCCAGTATGAATTATATCCCCACCAACAGTGCACAAGGGTTCCATTTTCTTCACATTTTTGCCTATACTTGCTATATTTTGTCCTTTTAATGTACCATTCTAATATGTGTGAGGTGGTATCTCATTGTGGTTTTGATTTGCATGTCCCTGAAGATTATTAATGTCAAGCACCTTTTCATGCACCTATTGGTCATCTGTCTGACTCACCCACCACCACCCCCCACCGCCTTTTCTTTTTTCTTTTCAGGGCAAAAAGGTGCTTTTATTATAGCACAGGTACAGGAACTGTGGGCAGAAGGAGCTCCACTGGGATTATGAGGAGTAATTGATCATATAGTTTTTAGTTAATGGGGGTTAGGAATAACGTAAATCTCTAAGGAATTTGGGTATGTTAAAAGCAAGGTCTCCAGAACCTTGGAAGCCTAGCTATTAAGACAAGGTTGCTTTCAGTCTTTAAGGAAACATCAACAGTAAGTCAGCCATGAATTCCTTGAGGAATGTCATGCTCTGCATATATATTGGATTTAGGAGTGGGCTACAAGTTGTAAAGAGATTTAATTTGGACTACATTTTTCTTGCCTTTTTTTCTCCTCACTATTTCCCTCTTGAACAATTTTGACCCTTAAAGTTTTAAGGTTGCTGAGGGGGAAAGGTCCTATTTTCTGTTACTTCCTCCTGCTGAATAAAGTTCTAGAGATGACCAGACTTATGGATCAACATTGGTCAGTTGGAGATGTAGGAGTTATGAAAGACAGACACAGCCAAATCCAAGGTAGACAATGTATATGAATCTCCTTGAGTAGAAGGGATCATCTGTTAGCCTGAAGTTATAGCAGTAAAGAAGTCTTAGCACTAGGCAGAGAGACACCAGAAAAGACAACAAAATAAGATTAATATAATTATTAGAAAAAGGAAGCTGAATACAAAGTCCTTTGATAGTTGACCAAAATCTTCTAGTTCAGTTTAACCAATTACTAATGGAGAAGGGGGGGAATCACTTAAAGAACCAATTTTAGATATTCTTTACATTTTTGTGATAATCTGGAATATATACATAACAGTGTTGCATGTCTTCTTTGGAAAAATGTTTTCCAAAAATTTCCAAATTTTGGAAAACTGATTTCCAAAATTTCCAAAAATTCATTCAGTTCCTCTGCCCATTTTTGTAATCAGCTTTTTGTTTGTTTGTTTTGTGTTTACAATTGAGTTGTATGTGTTCTTTATATATTTTGGATATTAACCCCTTATCTGATGTATGATTTGCCAATATTTTGTCCCATTCTGTAGATTGCTTTTTAATTTTATTGATTGCTTCTTTTGCTGTATAGAAGCTTTTCAGTTGGATGTAGTTCTACCTATTAACTTTTGCTTTTGTTGTTTTCAGCATCATATCCAGGAAATCGCTATTAACACTAATGTCAAGGATTTTCTTCCCTATGTTACCTTCTAGGAGATTTATAGTTTCAGCTCTATGTTTAAATCTTCAATTAATTTTTTTAATTTATTTATTTTCAGCGTAACAGTATTCATTTTTTTTGCACCACACCCAGTGCTCCATGCAATACGTGCCCTCCCTATTACCCACCACATGGTTCCCCAACCTCCAACCCCCTGCCCCTTCAAAACGCTCGGGTTGTTTTTCAGGGTCCATAGTCTTTCATGGTTACCTCCCCTTCCAATTTCCCTCAACTCCTTTCTCTTCTCCATCTCCCCATGTCCTTCATGTTTTTTGTTATGCTCCACAAATAAGTGAAACCATATGATACTTGACTCTCTCTGCTTGACTTATTTCACTCAGCATCATCTCTTCCAGTCCCATCCATGTTGCTACAAAAGTTGGGTATTCATCCTTTCTGATAGAGATATAATACTCCATCACATATATGGACCACATCATCCTTATCCATTCATCTGTTGAAGGGCATCTTGGTTCTTCCACAGTTTGGCGACTGTGGCCATTGCTGCTATGAACATTGGCGTACAGATGGCCCTTCTTTTCACTACATCTGTATCTTTGGGGTAAATACCCAGCAGTGCAATTGCAGGGTCATAGGGAAGCTCTATTTTTAATTTCTTGAGGAATCTTCACACTGTTCTCCAAAGTGGCTGCACCAACTTGCATTCCCACCAACGGTGTAAGAGGGTTCCCCTTTCTCCACATCCTCTCCAACCCATGTTGTTTCCTGTCTTGCTAATTTTGGCCATTCTAACTGATGTGAGGTGATATCTCAATGTTGTTTTAATTTGAATCTCCCTGATGGCTAGTGATGATGAACATTTTTTCATGTGTCTGATAGCGTTTGTATGTCTTCATTGGAGAAGTGTCTGTTCATATCTTCTGCCCATTTTTTGATATGATTATCTGTTTTGTGTGTGTTGAGTTTGAGGAGTTCTTTATAGATCCTGGATATCAACCTTTTGTCTGTACTGTCATTTGCAAATATCTTCTCCCATTCCGTGGGTTGCCTCTTTGTTTTGTTGACTGTTTCCTTTGCTGTGCAGAAGCTTTTGATCTTGATGAAGTCCCAAAAGTTCATTTTTGCTTTTGGTTCCTTTGCCTTTGGCGACATATCTTGAAAGAAGGTGCTGTGGCTGATATCGAAGAGGTTACTTCCTATGTTCTCCTCTAAGATTCTGGTGGATTCCTGTCTCATGTTGAGGTCTTTATCCATTTCAAGTTTATCTTTGTGTATGATGTAAGAGAATGGTCGAATTTCATTCTTCTACATATAGCTGTCCAGTTTTCCCAGCACCATTTATTGAAGAGACTGTCTTTTCCCCACTGTATATTTTTTCCTGTTTTGTTGAAGATTATTTGACCATAGAGTTGAGGGTCCATATCTGGGCTCTCTACTCTGTTTCACTGGTCTATGTGTCTGTTTTTATGTCAGTACCATGCTGTCTTGGTGATCACAGCTTTGTAGTAAAGCTTGAAATCGGGTAACGTGATGCTGCCAGTTTTGTTTTTCTTTTTCAACATTTCTATAGGAATTCAGGGTCTCTTCTGATTCCATACAAATTTTAGGATTATTTGCTCTAGCTCTTTGAAAAATATCGGTGGAATTTTGATCAGAATGGCATTAAAAGTATAGATTGCTCTAGGCAGTATAGACATTTGAACAATGTTTATTCTTCCGATCCAAGAGCATGGAATGGTCTTCCATCTTTTTGTGTCTTCTTCAATTTCTTTCATGAGTGTTCTGTAGTTCCTCGAGTACAGATCCTTTACCTCTTTGGTTAGGCTTGTTCCCAGGTATCTTATGGTTCTTGGCGCTATAGTAAATGGAATCGATTCTGTACTTTCCCTTTCTGTATTTTCATTGTTAGTGTATAAGAAAGCCACTGATTTCTGTACATTGACTTTGTATCCTGCCACATTACTGAATTGCTGTATGAGTTCTAGTAGTTTGGGGGTGGAGTCTTTTGGGTTTTCCATATAAAGAATCATGTCATCTGTGAAGAGAGAGAGTTTGACTTCTTCATTGCCAATTTGGATACCTTTTATTTCTCTTTCTTGTTTGATTGCCATTGCTAGGACTTCTAATACTATGTTGAACAAGAGTGATGAGAGTGGGCATCCTTGTCGTGTTCCTGATCTCAACAGGAAGGCTGCAAGCTTTTTCCCATTGAGGATGATATTTGCTGTGGATCTTTCATAGATAGATTTTATGAAGTTCAGGAATGTTCCCTCTATCCCTATACTTTGAAGCGTTTTCATCAGGAACGGATGCTGGATTTTGTCAAATGCTTTTTCTGCATCAATTGAGAGGACCATGTGGTTCTTCTCTCTTCTTTTATTGATTTGTTCTATTGCACTGATTGTTTCACGAATGTGGAACCATCCTTGTAACCCAGGGATGAATCCCACCTGGTCATGGTGGATAATCTTTTTAATGTGCTGCTGGATCCTGTTTGCTAGGATCTTGTTGAGAATCTTTGCATCCATATTCATCAGTGATATTCGTCTGAAATTCTCCTTTTTGGTAAGGTCTTTGCCTGGTTTGGGGATCAGGGTAATGCTGGCTTCATAAAAAGAGTCTGGAAGTTTTCCTTCTGCTTCAAATTTTTGAAACAGCTTCAGGAAAATTGGTGTTATTTCTTCTTTGAAAGTTTGGTAGAATTCCCCAGGGAAACCGTCGGGTCCTGGGCTCTTGTTTTTTGGGAGGTTTTTGATCACTGTTTCAATCTCGTTATTAGATATCAGTCTATTCAGGTTGTCAATTTCTTCCTGGTTCAATTTTGGGAGTTTATAGTTTTCCAGGAATGCATCCATTTCATCTAGGTTGCTTAGCTTATTGGCATATAACTGTTGGTAATAATTTCTGATGATTGTTTCTATTTCCTTGGTGTTAGTTGTGATCTCTCCCTTTTCATTCATAATTTTATTAATTTGGGCTTTCTCTCTTTTCTTTTGGATTAGTGTGGCCAGTGGTTTATCGATCTTATTGATTCTTTCAAAAAACCAGCTTCTAGTTTCATTGATACGTTCTACCGCATCTCTCATTTCTACCTCATTGATCTCTGCTCTAATCTTGATTATTTCCCTTCTTGCATGTGGAGTTGGTTTGATTTGTTGTTGATTCTCCAGTTCTTTAAGGTGTAGAGACAGCTGGTGTATTCTGGATTTTTCAATGTTTTTGAGGGAGGCTTGGATGGCTATGTATTTCCCCCTTAGAACCACCTTTGCTGTATCCCATAGGTTTTGGACCGAAGTGTCTTCATTCTCACTGGTTTCCATGAATTGTTTAAGTTCATCTTTGATCTCCTGGTTGATCCAAGCATTCTTAAGCAAGGTGGTCTTTAGCTTCCTGGTGTTTGAGTTCCTTCCGAACCTTTTCTTGTGATTGAGCTCCAGTTTCAAAGCATTGTGATCTGAGAATATGCAGGGAATAATGTCAGTCTTTTGGTATCGGTTGAGTCCTGCTTTGTGACCCAGTATGTGGTCTATTCTGGAGAAGGTTCCATGTGCACTTGAGAAGAATGAGTATTCTGTTGTTTTCGGGTGGAATGTTCTGTATATGTCTATGAGGTCCATCTGGTCCAATGTTTCATTCAATGCTCTTATTTCTTTATTGATTTTCTGCTTCAATGATCTATCTATTACTGAGAGAGGTGTATTAAGATCTCCTACTATTAATATATTCATATCAATATGACTCTTTATCTCGTAAATCTTGAATTCATTTTGCATTTATTTTTGTGAGTGATATATAATAGGAATCTAATGGCATTGTTCTTCCTGTGGCTATTCAATTTTCCCAGCACCATTTATTGAAAAGAGTATCCTTTCTTCTTTTGAGTATCTTGTCAAACATTAGTTAGCCATATATGCAAGGATTTATTTTAGGGACTCTTGATCCCATTGGTCTCTATGTCTATTTTTATGCCATTCCCATACTGATTACTATAGCTTTGTAGTACAGTTTGAAATGAGAAAGTGTGATCTTCCAGTTTTGTTCTTTCTCAAGATTGCTTTGACCATTCAGGGTCAAGATGGTTTGGGTGTATAAACATTTTAACAGTATTAATTCTTCTGATCCATGAACATAAGGTATCTTTCCATTTGTTTGGCCTTTTTAATTTATTTCATCAGAGTCTTGTAATTTTAGTGTACAGATCTTTTATCTCTTTTGTTATATTTATTTCTAAACATTTTCTTATTTTGCTATTATTATAATCCAATTATATTATAATCCAATTGGATTGTATTCTATATATTTTCAGGTATTCCATTGTTTAGTATATAAAAACATAACTGATTTCTACATGTTCATTTTGTATTCTGAAAATTTTTAATTCATTGACTAGTTCTAACAGTTTTTGGTGGTGTCTTTAGGATTTTCTATATATAAGATCCTATAATCTGCAAACAGAAATAATTATATTTTTTCCTTTTCAAGTTGGATTTCTTATTTTTCTTTTTCTTGCCTGACTGTTTCCAGCCAGGACTTCTACTGTGTTGACAGGAGTGGTGAGAATGAGCACTCTTGTATTGTTTCTGATTTTAGAGGAAAAGCTTTCAACATTTCATCATTGAGCATGATGTTAGATAAAGGCATAAATGGCCTTTATTATGTTGAAATACATTCCTTTTATATCCGATCTATTGAGTGTTTTTATCATGAAGAAAATATCATATTTTGTCAAATGCTTTTTCTCCATCAGTTGAGAGATCATAAATTTTTCATTCTATTAATATGTACCACATTCATTGATTTGTGTATGTTGAACCATTCTTGCACCCTAGTGATAAATCTTACTAGATCACGGTGTATGACAATTTCAGTGTGTTGTGAATTTGATTTGCTAATATTTTGCTGTTTTTGTATTTATATTCATCAGGGATATTGGTCTATAGTTTTCTTCTCCTTTTTTCCTTGAGATCAAGAGTTGCATGTCCCACTGAGTCAGTCAGGCACCCGTTTTGAGATATTTTTTGAGCTTCCTTTCAATTTCTTCTTTGACCCATTAGCAGTTCAGAAATGTTTTGTTTAATTTCTACATATTTGTGAATAGTTGGAGGGGGATAGCTACAGATGAGTATGATGATGCTGTCTAGTAATAGAAAACAGTGTCTGATCCCCACCCATAAGAGGCTGTGAGGGTTCTGGCTGTCAGATGTCTCCTTCTGAGCATTGGCATGGGAGTGGAGGCTGGTGACTGATATCAGGCTGGTAATATGCAAATGTATAGGTGGAGGGGCTAGTCCTGAGTGGGTGTATGGTGGTGGGGTCAGCTGTGGGGTTCTACGATTGTGTCTTTACATGGAGAAGCAACATGGGGGGTTAGGGGGATAGGAGAAGAATAAATGAAACAAGATGGGATTGGGAGGGAGACAAACCATAAATGACTCTTAATCTCACAAAACAAACTGGGGGTTGCTGGAGGGAGGTGGGGTTGAGAGAGGGGGAGGGGGTTATGGACATTGGGGAGGGTATGTGCTATCGTGAGTGCTGTGAAGTGTGTAAACCTGGAGATTCACAGACCTGTACCCCTGGGGATAAAAATACATTATATGTTTATAAAAAAAAAAATTGGAGGGGGAGGCAAACCATAAGAGACTATGGACTCTGAAAAACAACCTGAGGGTTTTGAAGGGTCAGGGGTGGGAGGTTGGGGGAACAGGTGGTGGGTAATAGGGAGGGCACATTTTGCATGGAGCACTGGGTGTTGTGCAAAAACAATGAATACTGTTACGCTGAAAAAATAAATAAAATGGTAAAAAAAAAAATTTATGGGTCTTTTTGAGCCCCGTGAGTTGTTCTAGCTAATCATTAAGCATGAAGATGGTCTTGGGGGCCCCAATACAGTTGGCTTCAGAAGTGGAATTCACCACAATACACTGACTCACTGAAAATATTGTTTGGGAAAAGGAAGGATGATGAGGGTGAGGATGACAAATCCCTGATACCTGGGTGGTTACCAAATAGTGGTATGAGGGCTGCAGTTTTCATGTGATCAGTTACTATCAGTAAAAGTTATCAGTAGAATTTAGAAATGGTAGACCCATTTCCCGAGGAGTTGGCTCACTTGATATACACAAAAACACATTATAGTGAGAAACAAACCAATATACTATACTTGTTTTTATTTTTTCTATAATAGAAAAAAATGAAAGTAAAGTATAGGATTGGAGTAGGTCTTAGCATCAGATTTTAGCCTGACTGAGCTATGACCACTTGCTTTAGGGCTGTTTCCAATGGAAAAGTGTGTTCTGGAAAACACAGATAGCACTTCTATGATTTATGGTCATCAAGAAGGTAGTCCAGGTAGCAGGTGCATGTTTATGTGCTTGCAAAGCCAAAAAACCACTGAAACTGGGTACATATTGTGAAAGAGTTGTCTCGTTTTGTGGTTTAATATAATCATCTTCCTGAAGAACCTTTACTAAAGTCAGTTAAGAGAGTAACTAATTTCAAAGCAATATTTTTGGTGTTTAATGTAATGGAATAGAGGAGTATGTTTGGGTTAATGCAAAATTTATATTTTGCTACTGAACAATCAAAACTGGCTGCTGTACATTATTCAAACACACAACAGGTTTTTCCTGAAGGAACAACTAGCCTGGTGGGCTGAGTAAAAGACATTGTAAATTTGGTTTATCCTGAAAAATAGAATTATTTTTCTTTCCTTTAATTGATAAGTGAAACTCTCCAGATAAAGTGGCTAATATGCTGCATATTCAGGGCATGCTGGATTAGTTTTATGATTATTGGGATGTTCATCCATTTAATATTCTCTTTTACCAAGTCATGATAAATTCTTTGACTAAGTGGGCCCTTTTTTGCATGGATACTCCTTGTCACCTGCTGCAAAAATCAAGCAAGATCCAAAAAGCCATATAAGATTTGTTGTCTCAGCTTTCCCTATGAGACTTAAAAATTCTAAAAAATACTAGAATGATTCACAAGGGAAAGGAGAATGACAAAGAGAAGAGTCAAGAGATTCATCCCAATAGGTTGAAAGTCTTTAAATTGTTATTAAGGAATGGAAATAATAAAATGACCATTGATGAGTTCAAAACAAAGGTCTTCAGAAATTTGATAGACAGATGGGATCAGGTCCTGGTCCCCCCAAACTGAAGAGCTGTAAATAAATCTGTTCTATTTACCCTAATTTAGAGAAGTTTAAAAACAAACAAACAAACAAACAAAAACAGAAGACAAAGATCACAATGAGAAACCTGACTTTGAATTACCAGAAAGTGATAGTCTGGTAAATTAAAAAGGATGAAGATTGACCAGTTTCTCTGCTTGACCCTTGGCTAGGTCCATAAGACCATATGCACATGTTTGAGAAGAAACCCTCCTGAAGTTCCCAGACATGGAAACTCTGTGCCCTGTGATTCTAAAACTTATTCATGAAATCCTAACAGGGGTCACAATTATAACAAGAGAATATGGACATGTAATAGTTGATGGGGTTAAGGTAAAAGTTTGGATAAAAATTAAAATATTTGAACAGACTTTATATGATGTGATCATGTCTCTTTTGTCTCAATGTATTACTGAGAGGAATTCTAGTCAGAATTCTAGTCAGAATTTTCTGACTAGAAAATATTTCTCCTATCTAATATTGCAAAATAAAAGCTATGTAAGTTTGTTCTTCAACTAGTATGAATTGGACATGCTAAATGAAAATTGACAGAATATCGCACAGTTGTTAATTGGAAAACAGTCTTAGATACCTGGTGGAGAAAAATAAATTATCGCTGTAATTAGTGACAAGTTGGAATCTGGACTACTGATACTGTCAGATTCTCTGTGCAGTAAACCTATGTGACCCATGAGAAAGGCAGATGACTCATGAAGATAAAGAGTAGATTATCAAAGCTTAAATAAAGTGGTACTTCCTCTAGCATCTGCAGTCCCTTGTATGGTTTCAAAAGTGTAAAAAATACAAGGTAAGGAAGACTGGAATTTGGTAAAAATGTTTAATGCTCGATTCTCACCTTATGAAAGAGCTAACCAGGTGGCTGCCACGTGGGAAACATCCCAATCTACCTTTATTACATTGCCACGAGGCTACCAATTCACCAGTTTACTCTCACAATTTGGGTAGAAGAGATTGGGACTTAACGCAGGTACCAAGTGTAGAAATACGCAGTCTTGAGATTATCATATCATAAACTGAAGAACATTCTAGGACAGGATTAAGTGTAATGGTGACACCCATGACTAAGTCTGGTTGATAAATCCAGGAAAGATCTTTAGACTCACTTAAATGGTGAAATTACTGTGGGGAATAACCTAGGCAGGAGACATCCATGATATTTCATGGGCAGCCAAAAGGAAACTGCTGTATTTCCTACTTTTGGCACTAAGCAAGAAAAACAACCCTTTGTCAGGTTGTTGGGATTTTGCAGGATACAAATTCCATAGCTAGGAATATTGTTAGCTCCTGTCCATAAAACTGCCTGAGAGAAGGCAGTATTTGATGGGAGTCTGTAAAACACTAGGGCACGTCAGAATTAAAGAAAAAAAAAAGCAGTGTCTTAGTCAATGCTTTTGAACCTTTATGGTCCACACTCAGATGCAATTCTGAAAGTACCTATAACTTGCATTTATATAGACTGGAGATTATGGCAAAATCCTGAGTGTCTCTCAGCAGCAATAGCTGGGTATTATACCAGAATATTTCTCTATGTAGCACTTATTATTGGGCATTACTGGAAACTACCCCTATTGCTGAGGATCACAAAATTGACCCTAAAACCTAAAATATCCATAATGTCCTCAATAATGTCAGAGAAACACTCTAAGAAGGAATTCAGTGTCCAAAAGAGTTCTATAGTATAATGGAACTTGTTTGTATAGGAACATGCAACTTGAATAGAAATGCAAGGAGGTATTTACCATATTCATGAGCAGATAACCTCTTTTCCTCTATGGCTGACTTGAGACCATCCAGATAGTGCCATATGAGTGGTGCCCTGTGAACAGAGTTCAGTTAATCAAAAGAAAACTGCTTGGTTTATGGATATTCATTGCAAGTACCCTGTTTGAAAGGCTACTGGACTCTGACTGACTCCTGTAGAAGCTCTGATTGATGAAGGTAACAACAAATCCACTCTGTGGGCTAAATTGCATGCTGTTTTCCTTGTAGTGATGGGATAACTGAACGACAATAAGAACACAGGTGTTTATTTTATTTATTTATTTTTGAGTAAAGTGGTAGAAGTTAATTATGTGAAGATATAGGAAAAGCTCTCAGGCATCAGAGAGGTCCAACAAGGTTGCCAATGAGAGTTTTTAGGGTTGGTCTTTTATAGAAAGCTAACCAGAGAACTCAAATCCTTTTAACATCTCTATTGATAACAACTTCAACAGCTTACGTCCCTTTTAGGGGCTGGATATGTCTTAGATGTATAAAACTCATGAACGGTGGCCAATGTCCTGGCCATATGTTCAAGAAGATGAGCAGTGGAGAACTGTGCTGTTAAAGGAATGTCTGTATGAGGCATGGACCTAGGGAACTCACCATGGGAATTTATTTGGTGCATTAGGTAGGATGTATTAATGTGCATCAGAAGAACCATTTTTACAGGATCAAAGCTGATTGGCCCCAACAAGTGGACATCCTGGTGCACTTGCTCAAGGGGGTCATCCAGGTTCATGAAACAAGAATAAATAGAGCAGCTGCAGCAAAACGGAGATAGAATAGGATGGACATATTCCTGCTGCACTCTCAGAGGCACAAAATTCCTGGAAGACCTGTCCTATCTGCCACCAAGAAAGATAATCTGCAAATGGTTATGGGGCAGACTCCCCAGGGACAGGACCCTGACACACAGCTGGTAAAGAGATTATATCAGGCAACTACCAGTATCCTTGGGATGGTATAAATGGGTTCTGACAGGAATAGACACATTCTGGACTAGGTTTTGCATATCTGATGGTTGATGCAAATGCTCACAACACTATAAAAAAAATTGGAACAGAAGATACAGTACCAATTTGGACCACCCAGTTATATTGCCTCAGATGAAGAAATATATTTTTATGGTTCATAACATTCAACGAGGTACAAAGAGTTATAACATTAAATGGACATATCACATGCATATCATCTTCAAAGAAATAGTTTGATAGAAAACTGGTACAACCACTTGAAACATCTGTTGTCTAAAGTGGGAGGATATAAAGGCATGAAGCCCTGACTTACATGCCTTCACAAGTGTGTGCTCACACTCAGTATGAGAGGGACCAACAGAAGGAATTCATCTTCCAAAGGGAGGAGTCCCCTACTTTTAGGGGGAATCTGGAGGAAGAGAGTATGAGGGAAACTATCTAATTCTTCCCCACATCACCTTAACTTTCCTTTTCTTTCCTTACTTCTGCAATGGTCTTGAGACTACTGTTGCAACTGTGGGTGCTGGAAGCAGGGATGACCCCTAAGCAAGAAACTGTAACCATATATATAAACTTTTATGCCAGAATTTTTAAGGGCCTGAGGGGGCAGACTGTGCCTTTGCCCCATGTGGAAAAATTGGTGTTGTCAGTAAACATAGCTGTACTGATTAGTGGTTGGGATAGTCTTCTAGTTCTATACCTATGCAACCCTGAACTGTCTGGATGAGAGTGGGCAGAAGAGAAGGTAATTGCTAAACTGGTATTACTGTGTGGCTAGCACACTGGTTGAACCTAACATTCCTTCCAAAAATGGGAAAGTTTGGGTTAAAATCAATGTCAAAAAGAGAGAAGGAGAAATGGTAGCCGAGAATGACGTTTATGCAGAAGTGGAAAATACATATGACATTGGCGACTTGAAAGAGGCTCAGAGAAAGAGAGTGAAGTTGTCTCAGCACAATTATACCAGCTGCCTGAAAGGATGAAACCACAGGTGCAAGGTCACAACTTTTTTGAAACCTGACAAGGCTGAGTGGAAGCCTAGAAACCTGCATCATTCTGGGAGACATTTTGGTTCCACACTGTGATTGTGTCCTGAACAAATTTTTGATGACTGAATAGAGCCCTAGTTATCTGCCAGTATCATTTAACTCATATTACTCAGGTTACATCTACTTCAAAAAATATGATTTGGAAAGAAATTTTCAGGAGCAACTTCTTCTGGGCCATTGGACCATACATTGTACAACTCCTGGCAGATTGATTACTGTCAGCTACAAATCTTGATCAAATTCTTAGAACAGTGCTGGTCATAACAGACAAAATAGAGCAGCTGCATTCTGACTTGCTAATGTGCACTGTGCTCAAATACATATTATCCTTGTTTTTATGAGTGGCAACCTATGAAAAAATATTTCTCATTTTTCTGTCCTGGAACAGGTTTATTTCGAGTTCATTTTTACTTCGTGCATGTAGCTCTTCAACTATGATTTTGTAGGGGTTTCCCATTAGGTTGTCAGCATTGAGCAAGATAGTTTTCTCTTATCCCTCATTCTCCTTTAAAACTGTGCTTCAAAACAAAAGCTCAAGTTCATCAAGATTTGGCATATGCCATGTGGTGAAAAAAATCACCATCAGAGCCGATTTTACCTATTAGATTTCAGCTATCCCCAATTTTTGGTTCCTGATTAGTGCTTGTTTTCTCAATGCCTTTTCTTTTTCTTTTTTTTTTCTCACTACCTTTTTATTAATTTCCTTTTTTCTCTAACTTTGAAATTTTTTTTGTATTATTATTATGATGTGGGTTGTTGCATATTTATTCAAAAGGAATCATGTAATATCATATTTTCTCATTTACAAAAGCAAGGAGGTGGAATTCTGATTGTAGAGAAAAGTAAACATTGAATGATAATATATAAAATGTACAACGATTTTGCATATATTCCAATCATACACATACACACAATGCATGTACATACATTAGTTACTACATAAAAAATACTTTGTTGTGGTGTTAAACTTTTTTCAGAAACTTAATGCATCATATGTTCTTAACTTTCTTATTTCAAAAGTAGTGAATGTTAATCTAGGAAACAGAAAATACAGATAGCTAGAAAAAGAGAATTAAGAATTACTACCATTTGTTCATTGTAGCTGTCATTTGACCTAGTGACAAATATGAGTTTATACTAGACATGCGCTCTTGCAGCTTACTTTTTTTACTTAAAAAAAATTGCAGATGTCTTTTTTAGCTATTGAATGTATTTCCAAAATATTTTAAACGATCCATAGTATTCCATTTTACGTAAACAAGATATTTTTAAAACCAATCCCATATATTTGATCTTATCTGTTATGAAATTATTTGTATAATGGATACATTTCCTTTATATGCATTGCAAAAAAAGGAACTGTTTAAAAATTTGTTTCTATTTTTATTTTACTTTGGGCTATCATAATTTTCTTTGCATATAGGTATTTACCCACATCTCAGATTATTTCCTTTGTATAGAGTTCTAGAAGTAGAGTCATTGAGACTCAAAATAGGAATGTTCTTAAGACTCTTGTTTATTGTCTAATTGATTTTCACAAAATTTCTGCAAGTATCACTTCTCACAGCATATTTTAACTATGCACGTTTCAAATTATGTTTTCCTTTCATTAATCAATTAAAAAGAAAATATTTGCTTATTTTTTTATTTAAAAATAATTTTACAGAAGTATTTTTCAGTTTGTATTTCAATTTATTTAATTACTAAATTAGGCTAAATGTTTTACATATACTAAATGTTTTACATATACTGATATACATTTATTGTTCTGTTACAAATATTTAATGAAATTATTATTCTACTTGGTTTTAGTGCCTTTATTCTCATTTTGAGAATCTTCATTAAGTTAAACTTTTGTAGTATCTGTGCAGTTTTTTTAGATCTTTATTTGCTGTCTAGTTGATTTTTAAATGATGTGGCATGCAAAAACTTCAGTCTTTATATTCTCCAATTTTTAGCTAATTTTTTGTTGCTATTGTAATTTCTTCTATTGAATTTTGGCTAAGTCCTTCTCAGCTTATATTGTTGGCATTTTTCATTTAAAAATATATTCAAGTTGAAATATATTTTAATGTATGTTATAAATATGGATCTGACTTTATATTTTTGATAGATAGCCAGATAACTAGCCCAAGTATGTGCATGTCTTTAAACTCAATCAGAATCATGCCTTTTATTTTAGAATTTGGGGAAAGTTAGAGCACAAAGCTAAAATACATTATAAAAGGAAAAAGCATTTTATTCTACCTTTAGCATGCCATCATTCATGTTTAAATATAACATGACTGCTCATGTTATCTTATATTCCTGCATCATCAAATAAAACACTACATAGATTTTTATTTCTTTCTAAGAATTTGTAAAGTTTCCTTTGCCTCTACTCTTATTTCTTCTTGACCAGTTTTGCCAATTATAATATAGATTGCTTGCGGATGAATCTGTCTGAAAAGATATTTATATCTGAGCCCAGCTAATTCTAGTCACAGATCTGATGTCAAAATAAAGTAATCCGTATACGTCCTGTCCCTTGCCTCTCTCCACCAGCTTCAGAGTCTGTTTCAGGGAGCAAAAATACAGCCCCTTCTTCTTCTGCAGTGACAATCCAGGTGAGATAACAGAGTGTTCAATTAGCTGAGCTAATGGAGCAGCTCCCCCAGTTAAGCAGTGAGAACGGTTTTGAAGCCTTCATGCTTCCTGTTCAATTTCATTCCCTCTGATAACATTTTTAACTCCCTGACAAATCCTCTTTCTTTAAAGGCATTCTTCCTATACCTTATTAGTCAGACGATATTCCTGTTAAATTCCCCAAAATGTCAACTTTGTTGGGCACCACAAAGAAGACTTTGCATAAGTCTCATAAGCGTTACATTTCTCCAGCCCATCGTCTTATTTCTTCCATGTTTGAATTCATTCAAAGTGAGGGGAGGGCAGGCTGCCAACTCTGAGAGAAATCCTTGCCACAGTCCTTCCCATAGTTTGCTCCAGATCTGCTGTCTTCCTGGAGAGGAAGCTTTCAAATGTCTGAGAGAAGGAAGTAAAATTGTCACTTTCCCTGAAATATACAGTGTTGACAGCAAGTGTGGTAATTAACAGAAAATAAGGAATGCAGACACAGCAGTGGGCCTGGTGGTTAGGAGCCATTCTTTCAACTCTGTCAGTGCTGGAGGGAGCTGTGATGAGCTGATATGTCCTGGCGTATGGGGGAAAATCGGATTTGCCTTCAGAAGATGTGAGTCTGAGGATAGGCTCTAACACTTGTAAAAGCTGACACTCCCTTCTTCTTTCAGCCTTTGTTTCCTTATTTTTATTTAACATGGCTATTATGAGAATAAAATGAGTGATGTGTGAAAATGTTTTATGAATCAAAAGTGTTGTACAGTGTAAAAGGACATGTTATTGTTGTTATTCCTGATGTGCAAACAGGGCGGGAAGGAGAGGATTTTATTTGTAGATCTTTTCTAGGAGACTTGTGTAGTCAAGTGAGAAGGATGGAACAAACAAGACCAGAATTACAGATGGTCAGATTAAGGCATATCCTTTAGAACCTGGTCACTGCATTTAGAACCGTACTTACTTTGCTTGAAAGAGGTACCATGACAGCATGTTATTTTCTGACTAAGTAGGTATATCCTAAAATCCAAGTCATTAGGTATAGGCTTATTTATCTCCCCATCTATTCATCCATTTATTCATCTAAATGATTAATATGCATCATGTTCTGCTGCTTTTGTGTAATGTACCAGGTTAAGCTATATGATGGCAAAGATAAAAAATACATGATATCTGCTTTTGAGGGAGCTCGAAGCCCTAAAGCAGTTATAGATTTAGGTGTCCTCTTTATTTATTTATTTATTTATTTTGACAGACAGAGATCACAAGTAGGCAGAGAGGCAGGCAGAGAGAAAGGAGGAAGCAAGCTCCCTGGCTGAGCAGAGAGTCCGATGTGGGGCTCAATCCCAGGACCCTGGGATCATGACCTGAGCCGAAGGCAGAGGCTTTAACCCACTGAGCCACGCAGGCATCCCTCTCTTTTTTTTTAATAAACAAAATCTCAAAAGAAGATAAATAAAATAAAGATGGTCTAGGAAACCACTCTTAGGTATAAATTTAAAGGCAGTTCTGTATGATTTGGAGAGGTCCTTGATTTATCTGTTGTTGTTTTTTTTTTCTTTTATTTATTTATTTATTTATTTTTTCATTGTAACAGTATTCATTGTTTTTGCACAACACCCAGTGCTCCATGCAATACGTGCCCTCCCTATTACCCACCACCTGGTTCCCCCAACCTCCCAATGCTGCCCCTTCAAAACCCTCAGGCTGTTTTTCAGAGTCCACAGTCTCCCATGGGTCACCTCCCCTTCCAATTTCCCTCAACTTCCTTTTCCTCTCCATCTCCCAATGTCCTCCATGTCATTTGTTATGCTCCACAAATAAGTGAAACCATATGATACTTGACTCTCTCTGCTTGACTTATTTCACTCAACATAATCACTTCCAGTCCCGTCCATGTTGCTACAAAAGTTGGGTATTCATCCTTTCTTTTTTTTTTTTTTTTATAAACATATAATGTATTTTTATCCCCAGGGGTACAGGTCTGTGAATCACCAGGTTTACACACTTCACAGCACTCACGATAGCACATACCCTCCCCAATGTCCATAACCCTCTCCCCCTCTCCCAACCCCACCTCCCCCCAGCAATCCCCAGTTTGTTTTGTGAGATTAAGAGTCATTTATGGGGGCGCCTGGGTGGCTCAGGTCATGATCTCAGGGTCCTGGGATCGAGTCCCGCATCAGGCTTTCTGCTCAGCCAGGAGCCTGCTTCCTCCTCTCTCTCTGCCTGCCTCTCTGCCTACTTGTGATTTCTCTCTGTCAAATAAAAAATTAAAAAATAATAATTAAAAAAAAGTCATTTATGGTTTGTCTCCCTCCCAATCCCATCTTGTTTCATTTATTCTTCTCCTATCCCTCTAACCCCCCATGTTGCCTCTCCACATCCTCATATCAGGGAGATCATATGATAGTTGTCTTTCTCCGATTGACTTATTTCACTAAGCATGATACCCTCTAGTTGATTTATCTGTTTTTTAATTTTATTTTCAGGCCATTTAATTTTACCATAGGTGGCTAGTATATAACTCCTATTTGAAAGCTTTCAGATCTATTTAAACTTTTTTTACAAAGTCAAAACCAAATGCACTAGCTGAAATAATTGTGCTTAAGCATCTTTTAGTAAATGAGGCCAAGTTACTAAAAACAAGATTATGGAAATGAGCCTAAGGCAGAACCTTCCAAGATACATTGGTCCTAGGCAGGCTCATAATTTAGTTTCTATTCAAAAATGTTTCCTTTGAGAATGAATTTAACATTTATTTCATGGGGTTAAAGGAAACTTGGGTAAGGCATGTTTTGTTTTTATTCATTATTGTCCACTCTAGAGAAGGGAATGGATCATCTTATATTTCATCACTTATGTGAAAATTCATGCATAGAGATCCGAGTTAGGTGGTAACAAATTTTAGATTTACTGAAGTTACGTTTTAGTACTTTTTATAGGTTGGTATAATTGGCAGCTGCCCAGTTGGCTTGCCCTTAATCTGGCTCAGAAAGGAGCCATTTACATTCTTCTTTTATGCTTTACCTTTTCTTAGAGAAAAAAAAAAAACAACACAATACCCATCAGGGTAAAATCAGATCTCAGTGTTACCAGTCTTCTTTTTCTTCCACTCACTCACCCTTGTGGAACTACTATATAAACAGCTATAATTTACAGGATTATACTCAAATTAAGCTTCTCTTTTTTTTTTCCTTCCTTACTCCTTCCTTCCATCCTCTGTCCTTCCTTCCTTTCTTTCTTCCTTAAGATAAAGAGAAATTTTATGAGAAACTAGAAATGTCATAAAAAAGTAAAAATGGCACAAGAAAGTAAAGATTATTCATATTCAAATGCATTACTTTCCAGTTGCAATGTGAGTATACCTATAGGTGCATATAGGTAAGTGTGTGTATACATTTTTACAAATTTGATTTGTCAAATTTTTATTTTGTAACCCTTTTTGTTTGCTTAAAATATAAGTATCTTTAAAAAAATATCTTTCTACAACATAATATCTGTATTCCAATGCATGACTCTACTAAGGTTGATTTACCAAGTCCCTGATTATTTCTAAATATACATTATAAACTATATTGTTGCATCTTATAGTTAAGTTCTGATGTACATAAATAATTATTTTATTTGGACACACATTATTATAAATGGAATAACTATGTCAAAGAATATTCATAGATAAGGTATATAGTGGCAATACAAATTTCCAAATTCTCTTCTAGAGATGTGCATATTATGCTTCTTACATGTATTACCTGCAAACTTTACCCAAATTCTTATCTACAAAAAAAGATTCCCCAAAGAATTTATTTTTTTAAAAAAGATTTTATTTATTATTTGACAGAGAGAGACACAGCGAGAGAGGGAACACATGCAGGGGGAGTGGGAGAGGGAGAAGCTAGCTTCCCGCTGAGCAGGGAACCCAATGCAGGGCTCAATCCCAGGGCCCTGGGATCATGACCTGAGCTGAAGGCAGACACTTAATGACTGAGCCACCCAGGTGCCCCTCTTTTCTCTCTCTGAACAGCATAATATTCATAACAAGAAAAATTAATTTAACTCACTTTTTTACAAGTAGTTATAACTTTAATAAATATTCTAATGAATTCTAGTGGTGTAGTCAGGAAATGTCTAAAAAGACAGTCTAGTTCAGAATGTAGGTTAAATATTAATTACAATTGCTTTCACAATGTGAATTGATAAGAAGTAAATAAAATACAAAATAAAATACAAAATAAAAGTAATGAATTCATAGAATTTGTATGAATTATAATCAAATAAGATACCATTCAGAGTGGAGAAAGCTAAGCATTATGGCAGAAAGAGCCCAAGTCTTCTTACCTTGCTGTCTCCACTGCCAACAAGCTACTTGCACAGTGTTTGGCAAAACTGTTAGCTTATTTAATAATCAATTTCCTATCAGTAAAATTCTGACAAGGAAAAAAATTTTTGTTTTACCAAATTCGTAGTTTTTTTTAATAGAACTACTGAAAATGATAAAACATGTTGAAATATGATGTGTGAATAAGTATGAATATGCTTGCAACACAAAGTGAGCCGGTAGCTGGAGCATCAACAGAATATCAGAGCAGAACTCCAACCTCTACCCCACTTTACTGAATGAGTATGTACATTTTAGCAAGATCTAGTGATTTTTAGTCACCTTGAACATGTTGAAATATGATGTGTGAATAAGTATGAATATGCTTGCAACACAAAGTGAGCCGGTAGCTGGAGCATCAACAGAATATCAGAGCAGAACTCCAACCTCTACCCCACTTTACTGAATGAGTATGTACATTTTAGCAAGATCTAGTGATTTTTAGTCACCTTGAAGCTCAAGAAGCACTGGCTTAAAACAAACAGAAAAGTTGATCTTTTCAAAACAAGAGATACTTCCCTAAACTTTCTGTCAATCTTTTCTCCAGAGACTGATGGTAGAATGAACATATTAATCAGAGTATGAAGAATAAAACAAAATGGGGTGAGTTAAGAAAGGTCAAACTATGTTTTAGAGTTGACTTTTCCACTCAGGAAAAATATGCTTATTTTGAGTTATGAATTTTTGAGCAAAAAAAGACTTATTAACATCAGGTGAGTAGCAATTGGATCCATATATGTTGAGATCAAACTCAACTATCCTGGTGGTGGGTGGGGAGTGGGAGAGTAGATGAATAAGGGACAGTAATGAATGAGTCCTCCATTGGTTAGGTTTCCATAACCTTTTGTACTCAACCTCATGGTGGCACTTATAATGCTGATTTTGTGAGATTCTGCATACTTGTTGATATTTCCGTTAGACTATACATTTCCTGAGGGCAAGACTGTGCTTTATTAATGTTGTACCCTGTGAAACTAACATGCTGTCTTGTATATAATAGGCCAAATGCAATATTTAGTAGTAATATTAGAGCAAATTTACATGAAAAAAATCCCAATATTTGCTGAATTACATGTCCAATCAATCTAAGAACATATAACAACAGGTTATTTGGAATCTCTGTTTTTTTTTTTTTAATTGAAGTGTAATTGACATATAATATTCTATTAGTTTCATGAGTCCAGCAGAGTGTTTGGGGATTTGTATTCATTGGAATCTCATTACCAAAATTGGTCTAGTTATCTTTTGCCTTACAAAGTTAATACAATATTGTCGATTGTATTTCCCATGCTGTACATTATATCTCCATGATTTACATATTTTATACTGGAGGTTTATAACTTTTGATCCCCTTCACACATTTTATGCTCCCGCAGCCACCCCTCTGGCAACCACCACTCTGCTTTCTGTATCTATGAATTTGAGTTTTATTTTTTTGTTTTGCTTTTTAGGTTTCACTTATAAGTGAAATAATGTTATATGTTTTTCCCTGTTTAACTTATTTCAAATGGTGTGACACTCACAAGATTCATTCATATTGTCACAAGTGGCAGTAATGCATTCTTTTATATAGCAGTATTATATAGTAGTATTTCATTGTATATATACCACCTCTTTATCCATTCAACTCTCAGTGGACAGTTAGATTGTTTCCATATTTTGGCTGTTATAAATAATGCTGCAACAAACATGGGGATGCATATGTCTTTTCAATTTAGTATTTTACTTCTCTTGGATAGATACCCAAAAGACAAATTGCTGAATTATACGGTAGTTGTTTTTTTTTTTTTATTTTTTGAGCAATCTCCATACTGTTTTCCACAGTGGTTGCACCAGTTTACATTCCCACCAACAGTGCAGTAAGGTTCCTTTTTCTCCACATGCTTGCCAATACTTGTTACTTTTGTCTTTTTTTGCTAGTCATCTCACTCATGTAAGGTAATATCTCATCACGGTTTTGATTTCCATTTCCCTGATGATGAGTGATGTCAAGCATCTTTTCATGTTTCTATTGGCCATCTGTATGTCTTCTTTGGAAAATGTGTATTCAGACCCTAGCCCCTTTTTAAATAAAATTGAGGGTTTTTTGTTATTAAGTTCTATGAGTTTTTTATATATATTTGATATTACTTCATCAAATATCAAATATATTATTTACAAATATCTTTTCATTCAGTAGGACACCTTTTCATTTTGTTGATTGTTTCCTTTGCTATGCAGAAGGTTTTTAGTTTAATGTTGTCTCATATGTTTATTTTTGCTTCTGTTTTCCTTGCCTTTGGAGTCAGATCCAAAAAACATTGCTAAGACTGATGTCAAGGAGCTTACTGCCTATCCTTTCTTCTAGAAATTTTATCACTTCAGGTATTAAATTCAAGTCTTTAATCCATCTCGAATTCATTTTTGTATATGGTGTAAGATAGTGGTCCAGTTTTATTCTTTTGAATATAACTATCCAATTTTTCCAAAATCATTTACTTCAGAGACTGTCTTTTCCCCATCATAAATTCTTGCCTCCCTTGCCATAAATTAATTGACCATATATGCATGGGGTTGTTTTGGGGCTCTCTTTTCTGTTCCATATATCATTGTGTCTGTTTTTATACCAGTACCATATTGTGTTGATTACTACAGCTTTGTAGTGTAGTTTGAAATCAAGGTTTATCATACCTCTGACTTTGTTCTTTCTCAATATTGCTTTGGTTACTTGAGATCTTTCATGATTTCATAAAAATTTTAGAATTATTTGTTCTATTTCTGTGAAAAACATCATTGACATTTTGGTAGGCATTGCACTGAATCTATAGATAGTAAGGACACTTTAAGAGTATTAATTTTTCCAATTCATGAGCATGCTGTATCTTTCCATTTATTTGTGTCTTCAATTCCTTTCATCAATGTCTTATATTTTAATAGTGTACAGGTCTTTCACAAGTTAAATTTATTCCTAGGTGTTTTATTCTTTTGATCCAATTGTAAGTGGATCAAATAAAGTGTTTTCTTTATTCTCTTTCTAATAATTCATTATTAGAGTATAGAAATGCAATAAATTTTGTATATTAATTTCATATCCTGAAAGCTTACTGATTTCCCTCCTATTTGAAGGTAGATTATCTCTCCCCTATTCTTGGTCAAATGGTATATTTATGTCCCCACATTACACTGCAAAAGCCCAAGTCATCCCTGCAGGCTTTCTCTGCCAGATTCCTTTCTCACTACCTACTGTGGGCACATGGTGTTTGTTGTACTAATCAGACTCTTCTTAGATTAAATTTTGAGTGACTGATCAAAAATGGAAGAAATGGCTATAATCTATTTCAGCAAAGCTACCCTGACTAGTCTGTGTCAGCTATTAGTCCAACCTTAATAATTTTGTTTGTTTGTTTGTTTGTTTTCAGCATAACAGTGTTCATTGTTTTTGCACCACACCCAGTGCTCCATGTAGTACGTGCCCTCCCTATTACCCACCACCTGGTTCCTCAACCTCCCACCCCCACACCCCTTCAAAACCCTCAGGTTGTTTTTCAGAGTCCATAGTCTCTCATGGTTTTTTATTCTAGTTAGTTGGAGTTTCCTGGGTTCTTGCCATTGCCAAGAAATTTCCACTGTTCTTTCTATTGATTATGATAGCTCTCATTAGCCACGGTCCACCTAATTTTTTTTTCTTATAACTAAAACTCCTTAATCATTAGAGTGGTTAAGAACATAAGCTTTAGAAGCAGATAACCTCCTAGGTTCATATCTTGATCTTCCATTTACTAGTAGTTGAGTGAAGTTTACTTTATCTCTCTTTACATATTTGCTCAGCTATAAACAGGAATATTAACATCTAGTACATAGGGTTGTTCTAAGACTCACATTAGGCAACATAGATAAAATGTGTGATATAATTTCTTAGAACCCAGTAAGTGCTTGAAATTGATAATGATAGCAAGTTAATTGAAACTTAGTTTCCTCAACTGTAAAATAGGGAATAATAATACATGTTACATAGGTTTTCTGGGAGAGTAGAAAAAATATGACATGTGTGGATTGTATGTGAAGAATTATAACGTGTCTGGTATTCATGTATTATCCTTGGTGGATGATTCTGTAATGTTCCTTGGGTTGGCATGATGTCATCATGATCATCATCAGTATCATTACCATCAACATCTCGCATTCCTATGTGAAGTATTTTGTCTTAAGTATTATAGACAATATATTTGTAGTAATGAATACCTATTGTTATCCTCATTTTATAGGTAAAGAATCTCAAGGTCAGAGGATTTAAGTGAAAATTTTCTCAACTAATCGTCAGGTAGTCAGGGACTTAAAACCACTCATGTCTGAATTCAAAGCTCATACTCTTTGTTACAATGCTCAGAAGGTGAATGAAAAGTTCACGGTTGTTGGTTCAATGGGCCTGTCTTTCAAGAATAAAAAAAAAATGTCTAATTTTGTGAATTGTATTAACCAACTAACAAAGGAATAACCTTTCGTCAAGGTCTCTGGTCCATCTTTTGGTTCTGAATTCTTTAAACCAACTGAATTTCTCACTTATTATTTGAAATACAGAGCATATTGTGTCACACACACACAAATGTAAGAAGTTTCTAAGTAGAAGATGGAGCGGTTACCAAAATTTAGTTTTCTGTAAACTATATGTTAAAAAAAAAAAAAGCAGTTCTTACAACATTGTTTTTACAAAAAATAAAATAAAATTGGATGGTTAAATTTTGTCAAAATTTATGCTTCTAAGTCCTGGAGCTATGAAAACTTGCTGTCTTTATCAGACAAGATATCATGTGAAGGGTAAAATGTGTAAGTAAACATTTACTCTAGAACACAACATTTCCCAGAGGAAGGATCTTCTTACATCTATTTTTCTTACAATGTGACATTTTTTCAGGGTATTTTATTTCTTACTCTCTGAAAAATAGTCATTTATGGGGACTTAAAACTTATTAAATTCAGATTCTGGAACTTAAAGGAATTTCCTTCATGTTGATATTTATTTAGTCTTTGAATAACTACAAACTTTCAAAACATGCAATATATGCAAACAAAAGTTTAAATAGGTGATTTGAACCATCTTCCCTGACCTGTTTAGTGGAATTTCTATGACACATTTTTTCTAGGCTATGGAAATCATTTTTAAAATCGAGATTTGGTTTTGGCTTATATATGCAACTATAAAACTGAGTAAGACATACATTTATAAATTCATTAAACAAATATATCTTGACTGTCTTCTTTGTGCCTTGAGATGGGCTATGGACTGTGGGTAGAAAGATGAAAGAGAATCAGATTTCAAGAAACTCACAGTCTATAGGAGGAATCACAATAGAGGCAATTATAATAAACTAGGTGGACTGCTATGATAGAGACTCATAATTACTTGGCCTGGGGATACTAAAGAACCTTTAACCTGAATCTCATATTTGACTATAATATGAGAAAGCTAACCTTCAGTCAGAGTTGAGTATTTATGGAGGTGTGAAGGAAAGCTATGTTTCTAGGTTTTAGTGTTATGGTGATCATAAAATTCATCATTTAATTACATTTTTTTTCCATACACTGTTATAAGATTAATATATAGCCTAGTAGTTAAAAGTATAACTACAGCAACAGATATTTTCATGTCTAAAACTTGTTTAACCGCTGGCTTGGGCACATTTTTTACCATTTTAAAACTTCATATTCCTTAATTTTAAAAGGTAAATGATAGTTGTTTCATCTCATATAAGCACCATTTTGGTATTAAGTGAACCTATGTATGTTTAACACATTTTCTGTCATGTAATCAGTAAGGGATAGCTACTATCATTGTTACTATCATTATTATTTCCTCTCATAGATTTTACTTTATTTTGTATGTATTTTTATATGTATTTGTATGTATTTTATTGTGAACATGATAGTTTTTTAATATTAGAAAATTTAGAAATAAGAAAATGTAACAAGGATTTGTTCTGGAGGAAAATTAAGAATGAGAAGGATTCTTGTGCTGGTCGTTAGGAGAAACAATGAACCATGTGAGTTAGACGCTCTCTGGGCAGCTTGGAAAGATGACTGCTTTAGAAGAAAAATGCCAGCCAAAGGATTCTCAACTTCCATACAAGGCATAACACTTTGTCTAACATAAAGCCATTTTTATGGATTTAACATTTGTCCATAAATCTTGTGATACTCTTCATTCAGGAGATAGAACCTATTTATCTTACCTTTGTGTATTGTGTAGCCTTATTAAAAGTTATTCATTTCTAATAGACTAAGGAAGAAAATGACAGCATGCAAATTCAGAGAGTAGGTAACATAAAGCCCCTGTAGATTCTGTCAAGCTTGTTCTGATTTGTCTTTCTGGGATCACTCATACTGTGAGGAAACTCTGTAGCCTATGCAGGGGCCCATATGGCACAGAACTGAGGTCTCCAACTAATAGTGATGAACTGAACCTCCCAAGAGCTTGGGTCTGAATCTTTCCCTAGCCAAGTCTCTGACTACAGCCTCATGAAAGACCTGAGCCAGAACCAGCCAGCTAAGCAAGTACCCCCAACTGATATATTCTAATTGATCCCCAATTTATCTTGTCTTTATATAATCTCAGACACTTCCATCTCATCCATTTAGAAATTGCTGTACAAGACTCTTAAGATTCTTGTGAAACTAGCTTTTCTTCCCAGGTGTGGGGAGAATATTTTTGCCCTATTTATATATCTTCATGGCAAGAATGCCACAAAATGATGCCATGCCCTTCTTGGTGTATCATATCAAGGATTACATGATATCCATATGTCTCATTTTTGGGGATGCTAACTTTGATCACTTAATTGAAGTGATGGATTCTAGGTTTTGCTACTATAAAGTTACTGTTTTTCACTTTGTAATTCGTAAGTATTCTGAGACTATTGCAAATATTCTGTTTCTGATCATATATTTCCTATTAATTTAATGTTGCAATAATTATTACTGTGGTGTTTGCCAAATGGTGATTTTCCTTTTCTATCATTATTTCTACACTTATAATTGGAATTCTAGTGTAAGGAAGAATATTTCCTTCTCCCTCTAGCTTATTTATTTAATTACTTTTTAAAGATTTCTTTGGTACTATTTTTGTGTCTTACTTACAAATATGAAATTATTTCAAAGTAAAAAGTTAGAAAGTTTTTTTAATTAATTAATTAATTTTTTCGGTGTAACAGTATTCATTGTTTTTGCACAACACCCAGTGCTCCATGCAATACGTGCCCTCCCTATTACCCACCACCTGGTTCCCCCAACCTCACACCCCCGCCCCTTCAAAACCCTCAGATTATGCTGAGTGAAATAAGTCAAGCAGAGAGAGTCAAGTATCATATGGTTTCACTTATTTGTGGAGCATAACAAATGACATGGAGGACATTGGGAGATGGAGAGGAGAAGGAAGTTGAGGGAAATTGGAAGGGGAGGCGAACCATAAGAGACTATGGACTCTGAAAAGTTAGAAAGTTTTTAAAGTCTTAAAAAATCTCTTAATAATTAGTCAAGGAAGCCATTGAAGTATCTTATAAATTCAACATAGTGTAGAGTTATCTGTAAATTTAGATGTTTTCAAGTAATATGTGTATCACTGAAATAGAATTGAAATAGTATTGTAAGATCACCATTGACTCTGCCAATTATGATAAAATAATTTCTATTAGAGGGTAATCATATACAAAAATTTGAGACAAATTTTATGGTACTTATTTCTTTCAATTATTGAAATTTATCCTAGTAAATTTCCTTTCAAAGTGAACATCTCCCAATTCTAAATAATGAACAAATTCATTTTCTTAAAAAGAACCATATGGGGCACCTGTGTGGCTCAGTGGGTTGAGTGACTGCTTTTGGTCATGATCCAAGAGTCCCAGGATTGAGTCTTGCATTGGACTCCCAGCTCAGCGGGGAGTCTGCTTCTCCTAGTGACCTCTGTCCTTGCATGATCTCTCTCTCTCTCTCTCTCTCTCATAAATAAATAAAATCTTTAAAAAAAAAATCATATGTTGAGGAGTTCAGCTTTTCCAGTGTTGGTATAAGGATAAAGAATAGAGAAATGGCCAAATAAAAAGGTCTTAAGTTTTTCATATTTTAAAATTTTTTATCTTCATATTCTAAATAATCAAGGAAACTAAAATTGATTAAATTTATGCCATACAGTTGACTCTGTTATTCTATTTGTAAATCTATTAGACATAGTGAAAATACTTATCAGTGTTGATAAGTATTTTCACTTAGACTAGTGGACCCCCAACACAACTGCTGTGGTGGATATTATTTCTACTTTATAGATGAAAACATGAACTCAGAGAAGTTAGTTACCTTTTCTATGGCTCCTTGCTAGAACTATGAGGATTGTGATTTGGAAACAACATAGTTTTCCTTTGTATCACAATATTTTAATCTATACTTCAATAAAGAGCCATATTTAAATTATGAAATATTTATGGAGGTTGTAATAATTCTTCCATGTATTTTGTCTCATTTTCTAGTACTTTTTCTTTTACTAAGCTCTTTGTTCTTTTTTTCAAATTAATTTAATATTATATTTTCTTGCTCGGAGTAGAAATTGAAACAAGTCCATTTTCTTGAAATGTAGTTTTAATGCAACTCTTTCACAAGGATAAAAATAGAAAGGAAATGAAAATCTCCATTATTGTGTTTATGATTACTTGGCATTAATAGAAAGTGACTGTTCTTGGTCAAGTATGTTTTTTATTCTTTAGAATATATCATTAAATATATTGCCATTTATCTTGACAAGTAATATTTAAGAGGAAAAAATAAGGTGAAAGTGTTTTCCCTTAGATGCAAAGTTAGCAGCTCTATTTTCAATTGATCAGCATTAGTTGTGAAAGACGTACGTTGGTGATGGCCCTTGGCTTTGTTTTGGCAAGGAAGTCTCAGAAAGATTTCCCAGTTAGTTTGGATGCAATGAAAAGTGATGAAGCAGCATAGATGGTTGAAATTATGGAAGAGGAATACATATTAAAGGGAATTCATGTTGTACAATACATTTTCAAAAGAAAGATGCTTTTGTATATCTAGAAATGCAGTACCCTAATGCTTTCCTTTCCAAATGAAATGTGATTGTACTCATATGCATTGTTTAAAGTTGAAAATATTCTAAGGACAGTGTGATGGTGAATTTTATGCGTCAAATTGATTGGCCAAGAGGTGTCTGGATTAAACATTATTTCTGGGTGTGTTTGTGTTTTTCTGAATACAAATGGTATTTGAATGTGTGGACTCTGTATTGCCATCTCCAGTGTGGGTGGGCATTATCCAGTCTGTTGAGAGTCTGAACAGAAAAAAAGGTAGAAGGAAGGAGAAATTCATCCTTTATTCCTGCCCCACTGATTGAGCTCAGGCATCTCACCTTATTTTCTCTGAGCTTCACATGGGAATTTTTATCATTGTTTTCTCTGGTTGTCAGGCCTTTGGACTTGGATTGAATTATACCACTGGCTTTCCTGAGTTTCCAGTTTGCAAATGGCAAATTGCGAGACTTTTAGGCCTCCATATTGTGTGAACCAGTTCCTCACAACAATTTCATTATAATAAACAAATATACATTAGCCTTTATATATTATTTCTATCTATCTAATAAATGATACATAGATATCATATTGATTTTATGTTCTCTGGAGAACCAAATACAGGCAGAAACAAAATATTTTTAAAACAAATGATCTACAGCACTTTGTACACAATTGCTACCCAATAAATATTTATTGATACTGACTAATGCCTTTGTCTAGAGTCAGTGAATTGATGTGCATTACCTTCAAGAATTAAAATTATAGTGGATTAAATATGAAGAGTTATTGATAGCATCCTGGCAAATGGCCTGGCTTCCACCTTCTTTGTTCTGTTTCTATCTGCATTACCTTGTGTTTTCATTTTTTAAAACTGCAGGACTCTGATGACACTGTCCCATTCCCATGTATAGCCCAACAGCCTTTTAGAGCTAAATGAGCAAAGACATGAATCACCTCATTAAGCAGATGCTGGCTCTGGGTCTGAAAGAAATGGACAACCTAGGTCATAAATATTAATTGGACAAAATAGCAGTCAGGCAACACTCCTAATTTTGAAAAATGTGCAATAACAAAGGGTGTTATAAGTACATGTTAAATAAACCACTCTGAAGACATCCTCTGAGAAAAATTCCACATAAAAATGTACCGAATTGGAACTTGTTAGAGTAATTAGAGAGAATACTCTGATTTTCCAAAGTATTTTTAGAATAGACACCTTACTTTTACTTGTAATTCAATCAATTTAGAATGTCTATTCAGGAGTAATGTCAGTAAGAAATCAGAATAGGAAGTCTCAGCCCTTATCTCCCACAGAAACACCAATTTAACAACAACATATGGACCAAAATACTTCTCTGAGACGTTTTGAATCCAGTTAAGTTACATACTTCAGGGGCGCCTGGGTGGCTCAGTGGGTTAAGCCGCTGCCTTCGGCTCAGGTCATGATCTCAGGTCCTGGGATCGAGTCCTGCATCGGGCTCTCTGATCAGCAGGGAGCCTGCTTCCCTCTCTCTCTCTGCCTGCCTCTCTATCTACCTGTGATCTCTCTCTGTCAAATAAATAAATAAAATCTTTAAAAAAAAAAAGTTACATACTTCAGACAAGCACAAAACCAAAAAAGCCACATTGAAATGGGTAAAAAGAGCAATGTCACTTTACCCATATCAGCCCCTTCTCCAAACCAGCATTGCTCGGTGACTTGGTCTACGATTTCTCTCTCAAGGAAAAAGAGAAAGTGGAGTGTGCATCCAATGCCCCCGGACTCTCAGTGCACTGCCTAAAAAAGTAGTTTCTGTCTTACCACACAGGAGCACTAGCAGAACTAGCATACTTTTGGCAGCTAAGAACAAGGAAAGTTGCAGTGCCTTGCTGTTGCTGGCAGAGCTGTGCAATATTGGGAGAATGTGCAGAATCTGAGACAGAGAATCTGAGGGAGAGGAGGAGACCATGCTTCCAGCATCCTGGATTTTAGGTATGTTTCCAAAGGACTGGTTTTTGTCTTGTTGCACATGGAGAACTGAGGGGATGAGCATGGTTTGGGTGCCTAGGGACAGTTAAAAACAAAGGGAAAAGGCAGGAAGCTTGCTATATCCCGCATTGTTCTGCATGATTGGAACAAGGTGCAGAACCTGGGGTTTCTTTCCAAGAAGGGAGGAAGAGTAAAGCATGTCTCCAACATCCTGGGTTGCAGTAGAGCAGTCAGACACCCAAGGGAACAAGAGATTATGGACTCCTGAAAAAAGTTAAAGTTCTTAAATCCCCATAACTAGGAATTTACACACAAAAGTCCAGAGAAGATGCACCCATAGAAAAGGTTTGAGAAGATCTGAGAATGTCTAGCTCAGGTGATTCATGAATATCTTTCCCAGTTGAAACCAATTGGTATAAAGACTGGGAAGAATAGTTGTCTCTTCAAATATGTAGATATTAACACAAAGCTACAAGGAACAAAGAGAATCATATAAACATGACCCAATCAAAGGAACAAATAAATCTCCAGTAACTGACCTACAGAAATGGAAACATGATTCTTTATATGGAAAACCCAAAATATTCCACCCCCAAACTAGTAGAACTCATACAGCAATTCAGTAACGTGGCAGGATACAAAGTCAATGTACAGAAATCAGTGGCTTTCTTATACACTAACAATGAAAATACAGAAAGAGAAAGTAGAGAATTGATTCCATTTACTATAGCACCAAGAACCATAAGATACCTGGGAATAAACTTAACCAAAGAGGTAAAGATCTGTACTCGAGGAACTACAGAATACTCATGAAAGGAATTGAAGAAGACACAAAAAGATGGAAGACCATTCCATGCTCTTGGATCAGAAGAATAAACATTGTTCAAATGTCTATACTGCCTAGAGCAATCTATACTTTTAATGCCATTCTGATTAAAATTCCACTGGTATTTTTCAAAGAGCTGGAGCAAATAATCCTAAAATTTGTATGGAATCAGAAGAGACCCTGAATTCCTATAGAAATGTTGAAAAAGGAAAACAAAACTGGCAGCATCACGTTACCCGATTTCAAGCTTTACTACAAAGCTGTGATCACCAAGACAGCATGGTACTGACATAAAAACAGACATATAGACCAGTGGAACAGAGTAGAGAGCCCAGATATGGACCCTCAACTCTATGGTCAAATAATCTTCAACAAAACAGGAAAAAATATACAGTGGGAAAAAGACAGTCTCTTTAATAAATGGTGCTGGGAAAACTGGACAGCGATATGTAGAAGAATGAAACTCAACCATTCTCTTACACCATACACAAAGATAAACTCGAAATGGATAAAAGACCTCAACGTGGACAGGAATCCATCAGAATCCTAGAGGAGAACATAGGTAGTAACCTCTTCGATATCAGCCACAGCAACTTCTTTCAAGATATGTCGCCAAAGGCAAAGGAAACAAAAGCGAAAATGAACTTTTGGGACTTCATCAAGATCAAAAGCTTCTGCACAGCAAAGGAAACAGTCAACAAAACAAAGAGGCAACCCACGGAATGGGAGAAGATATTTGCAAATGACAGTACAGACAAAAGGTTGATATCCAGGATCTATAAAGAACTCCTCAAACTCAACACACACAAAACAGAGAATCATATCAAAAAATGGGCAGAAGATATGAACAGACACTTCTCCAATGAAGACATACAAATGGCTATCAGACACATGAAAAAATGTTCATCATCACTAGCCATCAGGGAGATTCAAATTAAAACCACATTGAGATATCACCGCACACCAGTTAGAATGGCCAAAATTAGCAAGACAGGAAACAACATGGGTTGGAGAGGATGTGGAGAAAGGGGAACCCTCTTACACTGTTGGTGAGAATGCAAGCTGGTGCAGCCGCTTTGGAGAACAGTGTGGAGATTCCTCAAGAAATTAAAAATAGAGCTTCCCTATGACCCTGCAATTGCACTGCTGGGTATTTACCCCAAAGATACAGATGTAGTGAAAAGAAGGGCCATCTGTACTCCAATGTTTATAGCAGCAATGGCCACGGTCGCCAAACTGTAGAAAGAACCAAGATGCCCTTCAACGGACGAATGGATAAGGAAGATGTGGTCCATATACACAATGGAGCATTATGCCTCCATCAGAAATGATGAATGCCCAACTTTTGTAGCAACATGGACGGAACTGGAAGAGATGATGCTGAGTGAAATAAGTCAAGCAGAGAGAGTCAAGTATCATATGGTTTCACTTATTTGTGGAGCATAACAAATAACAAGGAGGACATGGGGAGATGGAGAGGAGAGGGAGTTGAGGGATATTGGAAGGGGAGATGAACCATGAGAGACTATGGACCCTGAAAAACAACCTGAGGGTTTTGAAGGGGTGGGGGTGGGAGTTGGGGGGAACCAGGTGGTGGGTAATAGGGAGGGCATGTATTGCATGGAGTACTGGATGTGGTGCAAAAACAATGAATACTGTTATGCTGAAAAGAAATTTAAAAATTAAAAAAAAATGGAAATCTACTTACTATTGATAAAGAATTTGAAATAATCAAAGAGGTTGATTTATAAAAGAATTATAAATGAATTATAAGAGAACACAGATAATTAAATGAAATTAGGAAAATGCAGAATATCATTCTGCATTTTCAAATGAACAAAATGAGAATATCAACAGAGATATTATTATAAAAAAGAACCAAAGAGAAACTTGAGGCTGAAGAATATAGTAATTGAACTGAAAAATGTTGCTAGAATTATATAACAATTGGCTTTATCTATCAGAGGAAAGAATCATCAAACTAAGACAAGTATTTGAAATCATCCAGTACTAGGAACAAAAAGAAGGGAAAAAAATAGAAAAGAGTAAAGAAAACCTAAGGGACTTACAGATCACCAGCAAGTCATCCAACACATTATGGATGAAAATTTCCAAATCTGGGGAGGAAAATGGACATTTAGATTCATAAAGCCAAAAAAATTCCAAATATGATATATCCAAATAATTCTATCCCAAGACACATTATAAGCAAAGACAAAGAGAGAATTTTGAAATCCACAAGAAAGAACTTATCATATACAAGGACACGCCCATAAAAAAACCAGATTTCTCAGTAGAAACCTTGAAAATCAGAAGGGATATGGATGACATACTCAGAATGCTGAGGAAACAAACAAACAACAACGACAAAAAAAAAACTAAGAATATTATATGTGGTAAAACTGTCCTTCAAAACTGAAGAAGAGAAAAAACTTTCCAAACAAACGAAAGCTGAAGGAATTCATCACATTTAGACTTGATTTACAAATAATGCTACTGGGAGTCCTCTAGGTTGAAATAAAAGCCATTGTACAATAACACAAAAGCATATGAAAGTGTAAAACTCACCGGTCAAGGTAAATATATAAACAAATACAGAATATTGTAATGCTGTAATGCAACTTAAAAATCACTTTTAGGGGCACCTGGGTGGCTCAGTGGATTAAGCCACTGCCTTCGGCTCAGGTCATGATCTCAGGGTCCTGGGATCGAGCCCCGCATCAGGCTCTCTGCTCCGCGGGGAGCCTGCTTCCTCCTCTCTCTCTGCCTGCCTCTCTGCCTACTTGTGATCTCTCTCTGTCAAATAAATAAATAAAATCTTTAAAAAAAAAAAACACTTTTAAATCTAGCACAACAGTTAAAATACAAAGGTATTAAAATAGCTATTATTATAAAAAAAAATATGTTAGGGACACCTGGGTTGCTCAGTGGTTAAACCTCTGCCTTCAACTCAGGTCATGATCCCAGGGTCCAGGAATAGAGCCCTTTGTCATGCTTCCCATGCCCTCCCTGGAGGGGCAGCCCTCCCCCATGTTCTCTCTTTCTCAAAAAAATAAGTAAAATATTTTTAAAAATATATAGCTTTGCGCAGTGGCACTATCGTAGCCAATGAGGTTTATCTGAGGCGTGATTATTGCTAATTAAAAATATAAAAAGACATAAAGTGTGGCATCAATAACCTAAAATGTGTGGAGGTAGAAGGAAAAGTCTAGAGTTTTACAAGCAATTGAAGTTGTTTATCAGTTTAGAGTAGACCATTATAACTATAAGATGTTTTATATGTCATATGGTAGTGAAATACCTATAGGAGATACAAAAAAGTAGGGAGGGGGAAGACATCAAATTATGTCCTAGAAAAATTGAATGATTTACAAGGAAATAAAGAGAGGACAAAAAGGGACAAAAAAAACTAGAGGACAGACACAAAACTGTAATAATAAGTCCTTCCCTATGAATAATTGCTTAAATATAAATGGATTAAATTTTCTAATAAAAAGTACAGGGTAGGGGTGCCTGGGTGGCTCAGTGGGTTAAAGCCTCTGCCTTAGGCTCAGGGCTCAGGTCCCAGGGTCCTGGGATCAAGCCCCGTATTGGGCTCTCTGCTCAGCAGGGAGCCTGCTTCCCCCGCCTCTCTCTGCCTGCCTCTCTGCCTACTTGTGATCTCTGTCTGTCAAGTGAATGAATAAAATCTTAAAAATATATATAGAGAGAGTAGATGAATGGGTTTAAAAAAACAGAACTCAAGTATATGCTGCCTACATCCTTAGCTTTAAGGATGACATGGACTAAAATTGAATGGATAGAAAAAAATCCTGTATGTAAACGGTAACCAAAAGAGAGCAAAGGTAGTACATTTACCTCAAACAAAATAGACTGAGTGAAAACTGTCACTGACAAAAGGAAAATCATTATATAATGACAAAGCAGTCAGTTCATCAGGAAGATATAAAATTGTAAATATATATGCACCCAACATCAGAAAACTTCAATATGTAAAGCAAATATTGATGGATATGAAGGGAGAAATAGACAGAAATACAATAGTACTAGGAGACTTCAATACCCCACATTCAACAATGGATCCAGAGAGAAAATCAATAAGGAAACAGCACACTTGAACAACCTATAGATCAAATAGACCCAAGACACATATATAGAACATAACAGCAACCAACAGCAGAATACACATTCTTCTCAAGTACATATGGAACATTCTTTAGGATAGATCAACTTAGGTCACAAAACAACTGTTAACAAACTTGAGAAGACTGATATTATATCAAGTAACATTTCCAACCACGGTGCAATCAACTAGAGGTCAATAACATAAGAACAACTAGAAAACTTACAGATACATGACAACACACTCTTTTAAAAAAAATTGATGGATCAAAGAAGAAATCAAAAAGAAAGTTTAAAAAATATCTTGAGGAAAATGAAATGGTAACACAACATACAACATACCAAAATTTATGGAATACAGAAAAATCCTTCTAAGAGAGAAATTTATAGTGATAAACACCTACATGAAAAAAGAAATATTGCAAATAAAAACTTTGCACCTTAAGGAACTAGAAAAAAGAACAAATAATTGTTTCGTTTGTTCAGCCCAAATTGACCAAAAGGAAGGATAATAAGTATTAGAGCATAAATAAATGAAATAGAAAAACAGTAGGGAAAAATCAAAACTAAGGGTTACTTTTTGTTTTGTTTTGTTTTGTTTTCCATTTTATTTATTTTTTTCAGCGTAACAGTATTCATTGTTTTTGCACAACACCCAGTGCTCCATGCAAATAAGGGTTAGTTTTTGAAAAGGTAAACAAAATTGAAAAATCTTCAGCTAGAAAAGTCTAAAAAAAGGAGAGAAGACTCAAAATCATAAATGAAAGGAAATATTTACAAGTGATACCACAGAAATGCAAAGGCTTATAAGAGACTTCTATAAAAAATTATATGCTAACAAGTTGGATAATCTACAAGAAATGGACAAATTGCTAGAAACATACAACCAACCAAGACAGGATCATGAATAAAAAGAGAAAATCAAGAACAAATAGAAAATCTGAAGAAACAAATAATGAGTAAGAAGATGAGTCAGTAATCAAAAAATTCCCCAAAAAGAAAAACCCAGGGCCATGTGACTTCCCTCACTGGTAAGTTCTATTAAACATTTAAGAAAGCATTAATATAACGCATTGTTATATGTCAAATAATTTCAATTTAAAAAAACCAAACATCTTTATTACATGTGCTTTAACCAGTTCTTTTAATGTATTACAGAAAAGCAATCATATTCATTATCTGAAATAATGCTTATGTCAAAGTAGCTTGCACAGAACACTCATATACTCATGGTTAATACAAGAGAGAGAGAGAGAGAATTAATAATAATTTTTCTCAATCCCTTCCAAAAAATTGAAAAGGAGAAAATACTTCAAACTTATTTTACAATGTTAGAATTACTCTGAGACCAAAGCCAGATAAGGGAACTACATAAGAAAAGAAAATTACAGTCCAATATATCTTGAACATAGGTGCAAACATCTCAATAAAATACTGGTAAGCAGAATTCAGCAGCACATAGGGTGGGTAATACTCTATGATCTGGGATGCAGAAATGGTTCAACATATGCTAAGCAGTAAAGTGTGATACATCACATTAATAGAATGAAAGATAAAAAACCATCTGTAATCTCAATAGACACCAAAAAAAGATTAGACAAAATGTAACATGTTTTGTGGATAAAAACTCTCAACAAATTGGGTGTGGAAGGAATTTAACTCAACATGGTAAAAGCCATATATGATAAACTGTCAGTTAACAGCATACACAATTGTGAAAGATTGAAATCTTTTTCACTACGATCAAGAAAAAGACAATGATGCCCATTCTCACTACTGCTATTCAAAATAGTACAGGAAGTTCAAGTCAGAATGATATGGTAAGAAAAAGAAATAAAAGGCATCCAAATTGAAAGGGAGAAGTGAAAATTGCCTCTGTTTGAAGATAACATGACCTCATATAGCTGTGCCTCATTTTATTGTGCTACTTCATTGTACTTTGCAGATACTGGGTTTTTTTTTTTTTCTGTTTTCACAAATTGAAGGTTTGTGACAACCCTGAATTGAACAAATCTTCCAGCATCATTTTTCCAACAGTATTTGCTTGCTTTATGTCTCTGTATCACATTTTGTTAATTCTCACAGTATTTCAAACTTTTTCGTTATTATTGTATTTGTTATAGTGATCTGCGGTCAGTGATCTTTGATGTTACTTTTGTAATTGTTTTGGGTGCCATGAACCATGCCTATATAAAAGAGTGCTTAAATGATAAATGTTGTGTATGTTCCAACAGCTCAAGTAACCCACCATTCCCCCATCTCTTTCTCCCTTTCTGTGGCCTCCCTATTCCCTGAGACACAACAGCATTGAAATTAGGCCAATTAATAACCCTACATTGGCCTCTTAGTGTTCAAGTGATACATCTCTAACTTTAAATCAAGAGCTGGAAATGATTAAGCTTAGTGAGGAAGACGTGTCAAAAGCTGAGATAGGCCAAAAGCTAGGCCTCTTGTACCAATTAACCAAGTTGTGAATGCAAAGGAAAAGTTCTTGAAGGATATTAAAAGTGCTACTTGAGTGAATACAAGAATGATAAAAAGGCAAAACTGCCTTATTGCTGATATGGAAACAGTTTTAGTGATCTGGATAGATCAAATCATCCACAACATTCCCTTCAACAAAGCCTAATCCAGTGCAAAGCCCAAACTCTTCCATTCTGTGATGTTTGAAAGAGGTGAGGCAGCTTCAGACTAAAAGTGTGAAGCTAGCAGAGGTTGGTCCCTGAGGTTTAAGGAAAGAAGCCATCTCGATAGTATAAAAGTACAAGGTAAAACAGCAAGTCCTGGTTCAGAAGCTGCAGTAAACTATCTGGACCTAGCTAAGATAATAAATGAAGATGGTTACACTAACCAACAGATTTTCTGTGCAGACTAAACAGCCTTTTATTGGAGGAAGATGCAATTTTTAGACATTTGTAGCTAGGGAAGACAAGTCAATGCTTGGCTTCAAACCCTCAAGACCAGGCTGACTCTCTTGTTAGGGGCTAATGTAGCTGATAACTTCAAGTTGAGGCCAATGCCAGTTTACCATTCCAAAAATTCTAGAACCCTTAAAAATTATGCTAAATCCACTCTGCCTGCTTTATAAATGGAACAGAAAATCTTGGATGACAGTGCTTATATTTACAACACGGTTTACTCAATATTTTAAGCTTCCTGTGGAGACTTAATGCTCAGAAAAAGAGTTCCTTTCAAAATATTACTGTTCATTGACAACACCTCTGCTTACCTCAGAGCTCTGTGGGAGGTGTACAGTGATACTAATGATTGTTCTCATGCCTGCTAACACAACATCCATTCCACGGCCCATGGATCAAGGAGTCCTTTTGACTTTCAAGTCTTAGTATTAAAAAAATGTATTTCTTAAGGCTACAGATGCCATAGATAGTGATTCCTCTGGTGGATTTGGGCAATGTAAATTGAAAACCTCTGGAAAAGATTAATCATTCTAGATGCTATTAAGGACATATATGATTCCTGAGAAGAATCATATCAACATTATCAAGAGTTTGAAAGAAGTTGATTCCAAACCTCATAGATGACTTTCAGAGGTTCATGACTTCAGTGGAGGAAGTAACTGCAGATGTGATGGAAATAACAAGAGAACTAAAATTAGAAGTGGAGGCTGAAGGAAGATGGGACTGAATGGTTGCAATCTTATGATCAAACTTGAGCAGATAAAGAATTTCTTTTTACGGATGGGCAAAAAAGGTGTTTTCTTGAGATTTGTGTAAGGGATGGTCAATGAATGCTGCAAACTTTATTCTTGTGTTATTTTAAGAAATTGCCACAGCCACCCCAGCCTTTAGCAACCACCGTCCTGATCAATCAGGAGCTATCAACATAAAGAAAACATCCTCCACAAGGAAAAGGAATATGACTTGCGGAAAGCTCAGAAAATGGTTAGCAATTTTTAGTATAACATATCTTTTAGTTAAGGCATGCACATTGTGTCTTAGAAATAGTGCTATTGCATACTTAATAGGTATTGAATAGTATAAACAAAGATTGCTTAAAGATTTTTTAGAATTTATTTGAGGCGGGGGGAAGAGGGAGCACAAGCAGGGAGAGGAGCAGAGGGAGAAGCAGACTCCCTGCTGAGCAGGAAGCCCAATTTGAGGCCAATCCCAGGCCCCTACAATCATGACCTGGGTCAAAGGCAGACACTTAACTGACTGAGCCACCCCGGTGTCCCTAAACATAGAATTTATATGCACCAAGAAACCAAAAAAAATTCTTCTGAATCACTTTATTGTGAAATTTATTCCATTGGTCAGGAAGTGAATCACAATATCTCCAAAGTATGCTTATATATAATATCATGCTGTCTGTAAATAGTGATAGCTTTACTTCTTTCCAATTTAGATGACTTTTTTTTCTTGCCTAATTGCTGTGGCTAGGATTTTCATAACTATGTTGAATTAAAGTGGTGAGACTGGGCATCGTTTTCCTTTTCTTAGAGAAAAAGCTTTCAGTTTTTCACTCTTGAATAGAATGTTAGCTGTTAGCCTTTATTATGTTGAGGCATGTTCTTTCTGTACCCACTTTGTTAAGAATTTTTGTTACAACTAATTGTTGAATTTTGTCAAATGCCTTTTATGCATCTATTGAGATGAACATTTTTTTAAAAGATTTTATATATTTATTTGACAGAGAGAGAGATCACAAGTAAGAGAGGCAGGCAGAGGGAGAGGGGGAAGCAGGCTCCCTCCTGAGCAGAAAGCCTGATGCAAGGTGTGATCCCAGGACCCTGGGATCGTGACCTGAGCCAAAGGCAGAGGCCTAACCCCCTGAGCCACCCAGGCACCCCTGAACATATGATTTTTATCCTTTGTTTCATTAACATGGTATATTACGATTATTTTGTGAAAGTTTATCCTTGAATCACTAGAATAAATCCCACTTGATCATGTTGTATTATTAATATATTGTGGAAATCACTTCGCTAATATTTTGTTGAGGATTTTCACATCTATATTCATCAGAGATATTGGCCTTTAATTTCCTTTTTTTTTTTCTTTTGGAGGTTTTCTTTGTCTGATTTTTGTATCAGGGTAATGCTGACTTCATAAAATGAATTTATAAGCATTCTTTCCTCTTAAATTTTTTGGAATAATTTCAGATGGATAGGTACCCTATTTCTTTTGGTCATATTTCTTTTTTCTAGGCATTTATCTAAATTGGATCATAATATATAGTCTTTGGCTTCTTTCACTTAGCATAATACGTTTATTTCTGGGTTTGTTTGTTTAAATAGATGTTTCTTTTAAGTTTCTGAGTAGTGTTCCATTCTATGGATATAAAACAGTATGTTCATTTACCCTTTGTTAGACATGTAGGATGTTTCTAGTTTGGGGTCATTATAAAAAAGCTGCTATGAAAATTTAGCACAAATCTTTGTTTGAACACAGGTTTCTTTCTTTCTTCCTTTCTTTCTTCCTATAAATGTTTGGGAAAGAGATTGCTGAGTCTTATATGGTGAGTATGTATTTAAGTATATAAGGCCTACAAACTATTTTCCATAGTACTGTGCCATTTCACATTTCTACCAGCAACAGAAATCCATTTGCTCCACATCCTTATTGAACCTTAGTATTATCAGACAGTTTAATTTTAATCATTCTAATGGGAGGTATAGAAGTATGTCATTGTGGTTCTAATTAACATCTACCTGATGACTGATTATGTTGGGCATATTTTTGTCCAAATAAATAAGCATTTATTCAAATCTTGCCCATTTTTATTGAGTTGGTTGTATTTTTATTAAATTATAAGAGCAACTTATGTAGTCTGGATATAAGTATTTGTCATATATATGCAATGTGACTTTATTATTTATTATTATTATTATTGCTTTTATTCTGTAACTCTTCATTTTCTTGATGTCTTTTTACTTTTTTGGATGAAGTCTAATTTATCAGTTTTTCTTTTTTCTTTTATGATCTGTTCTTTTCCAGGACAGGAAATCTATCTAGGAAATCTTAGCCTAACCCAGTGTCTTGTAGATTCTCTCCATTTTCTTGTAGACCTCTAACAGTTTTAGCCTGTAGTCTTAGCACAGTGATGAACAGTGATCTCAATTTTGTGCATGTGATCCAATTTTGTGTATGATCAAGGTTCATTTCCTTTCAAGATAGATGCATAATTATTCCATTACCAAATACTGAAACTATTCACTAAATAACGTATGTTTGCTGAAAATCAATCACTGTGTAAGTGTGAGTCTATTTCTGAATGCCATTCAATTCCACTGCTCTCTCCATATATCCTATGTTGATACCACACTGTCTAGATTTTTATAGCATTATAGTATGTCTTGAAATCAAGTAGTAGAATTTGTCCAATTTTGTTCTTTTTAATAATTACTTAATAATTATTTTAGCTATTCTAGATTTTTTTTGCATTTCCACAGAAATATTAGAATTCCTTTCAAAAGTGCTTGCAGGGAAATGGGGGAGATTGCCTTAAACCTATAAACTGATTTAGAGAAAACTTAAATTTTAACAGTATTGAGTCTTCTAATAGTTCAGAGTGGTTTATTTCTATTTAGGATTTCTCAAATGTAATTCAGTCAAACTATTATTTTCAATGACTCACAGTCTTTAAATCTACTAGATATATAGTGAATTTCTAGGATAAATCTATCAAATATTACTCTTTTAGTGGCCACACAAATGGTATCATTGTATTCCCTTTTAATTAGCAAAATCACTATGAAGCCCTGAATATTAGGAACTGAACACACAAAACATATTTCTAAATATCAGAAGTGGTGAAATTCTATTAGGAAGAGAATATGGTATTTGAATTCATATAAGCTAGACAGACAGTTTTTACTTAATTCACATTTACTAAGTATGTCCTGTATAGTAGGCATTGCTTTAGTTGTTAGAGATATTGTAGTTAACTAAGATCAAATTCCCCATGCTTGTAATGCTTTAATTCTGAACTTTTATGCTGGTAAAGCATCAATTGATATGTCAAGTTGATTATATAGTCATGTAGTAACAATTCAAAGCAAATCATGGAGCAAGATCAAGTCATTAAAGGGTACTCTGAAAATTATATTTATTAATGGAGAAGAGGCTTTAAAATTATAGTCATATGAATATTATCAGTTTCATATAGAGCTATTTAGTAACATTTTTGAAAACCTGATATTGAAAGGATGGATGGCTCTAAAATATCACTCATAGCTCAGTGATAACATTGAGGGAAAATGTTGATAATAAACTAGTTTAAAACCTATCTAAAAACATTAATCATTAAAATGACCTTAATCATATACCCTGAAGTTTGAAAATATGGAATAAAATGCAGTGGAAAGTATAATGTGATTCACTGTGGGTTTAGCTTTAGATTCTAAAAAGGATGTCATAGTCATTCAACTAAAATTTTGCTTGAGCTATGTCTAATTGATGCTGAATCACTAAATATGTGATTGGGGAGAACAGATGTTTCATTGTTTGTTTCTGGCTACACTGATTTATATTAAAACTTTCTATGGAGACCTGGGTGGCTCAGTCAGTTAAGTGTCTGCCTTCAGCTCAAGTCATGACCTCAGGGTCTTGGGATTGAGTCCTGCATCTGCCTAGCAGGGAGCCTGTTTCTCCCTCTTCCTGCTTCTCCCTCTGCTTTCCATTCCTCCTGCTTATGCTCTTTTTCCCTCGCTCTCTGACAAATAAATAAATAAAAATCTTTATTAAGAAAAAACTTTCTGAAAAACGTAAAATATGAATGGCACTTTTGACATTAGAACTAGGGAATTGCAACAGAATGCTTAAAAGAAAATGATACTATCTTTAATGCTGTGAATTTTATTTATTTACTTAACTTAATTACTTACCTATTTTAATGCTGTAGATTTTAAAGAGAGAAGTTTTAATGTTGCTAACATTATTCTCCTAATAATAGCCCCTCCATTACTAATTTTCAATACAGATTTAAGAATATTTTAGAAGGCAAACTTTGAAATTCATTTAGGAATATAAATTTTAAATTAGTATTTATTACCTAGTGTACATCTTTTATTACATAAATTATTTTATTTAATCCTTTTAGCAACCCAATACATGGTATTACTGTCATCTACTTCATAAAGAAGAAACTAAAGTTTAGGAAAATTAATTTACTCTTATAGTTTCTCAGCTGGTGAGAGAGAGACCTGGCATCTGGGTTCAGGCACATCTAGATTCAGGATTCATGTTCTTTCACTTTGCACAACTCTGGGCAACAGTTAATGCGCCATGAGTTAGAAACAGTAGAGCTTACGGAATTGTATCCTTCTAAAAATGAATGTTTCCTAAATACACCTAAAAAGTCATATCATTATCAGTACCTTTGCTTAAGGATTTGAAGGAAATAATATAGTATGTCATGGAATGTAGTTGGTTGGTTTTCTTATTTTCTTCTTTTAAAGAACTAGAAATTTCTTGGATGCCAGGGCAGCTCAGTTGGTTAAGTGACTGCCTTCTGCTTGGGTCATGTTCCTGGAGTCCTGGGATCAAGTCCTGCATTGGGCTCCCTGCTCAGCAGGGAGTCTGCATCTCCCTCTGACACTTTCCCCTCTCATGCTCTCTCTCTCTCTCTTTCTCAAGTAAATAAATAAAACCTTTAAAAAAAATAAAGAACTAGAAATTTCTTAAATGCTATACCCATTTTAAAAGGGATGACTTCTGTGCTCGCTTCGGCAGCACATATACTAAAAGGGATGACTTCTGTGTTTAAACCTTTAAGGTTTCGATATTTTTGGTTAATTTGTTAAATACAGAATTAGGAATTCAAGCTAATTGTAAAAGCACAAGGATTACAAAGCTAATAAGCTTTGTATCATTGTTGTTATCAAACTAGCATAAAAATAATGCTATCAATGCTTTAAATGAGAAAAAAAACAAAATGAAGAATATATATTAATGTACTACTGTGAAAAAATTGAATAATAAGCAAGGAATAAAGCAAAATAAAAATAAAGGCATACAATAGAAATTATGAGGCAGAAAATAATAGGAATCTAGAATAAAATTTATTTAGCCTTAAAATAACTTTGAAGTGCTTCTCATTATAAAACTCAAAAATATTGAATTTAAATTTATTACATCTGTAGATAATGAAATAGTTCTTGTTGCCATTTTATAGAGGCAGTTAAATTGAAATGTTTTTAAATTTGAGGAAAGAGATTAATGAAAATGGAGAAATGAGTTACATTTTAGATTAAATGTAATATATTCAGGGAAGGATGTTAGGCTACTTTTATTGCTCCAAATAAGATTTATAAGGGGCTGAGAATAGACTAGTGCAGATCCATCAATAGCACATTATCAGTAGGAGATACTTTTTAACATAGCCCAGAAGATTAGAGAAGGACACATAGAAAGTTAAAGAAGATATTCAGAAGAATAACAGAAGAGAGATTTATATGGTAACTTTCATAAAGTAATGACTTTGAAGCGCCTTTAAAAAGAGAAAGATAGCAAGCCAACTGTTTTTCATGTACATTTAAAATAATAGGTCCAACAGCCCAGGTATAGGAAATTGTGTAGGAGAGAGCTGCTTCTTCACAGTGCACAGGGAAAAAAAATGAAAAGGGAGGTATGTCCAGATTTGTACAATGTCAGTATCTATGATCCATGCTGGACTGCTGAACTAGACTTACTAAATAAATGAAAAGGAAATTTTAGAAGCAGTTCAAGGCAAAGAGGGATGTGTTCCATCTCTCTCCCCTTGTCAGAGGAAACTAACATAGTATTAACAAAACAGAAAATTAACTCCGTTTCTTGGAAATGATGGGATAAATTAGTACTGCCATTTCCTTCCAGTTGCAGTGGGTACCATATTTTGTTTGGAAACACACTTAAGTTGTGTTCACTTCTCATCTCTTCATTTAGACCAAACCTCATGGTCTGGAAGGCAGCAGTATCACTGGCTGAGGCTTGGAGTTCTTGGGGGCAGTGACTGGCCCACTTGCAGGCCACACTATGTAGTGATTTTTATGTTGCTATGGTCTATTCGGAACAATTAAAAAATCATTTCAGCACTGAAGTGTAGCCGGTGGGGATTTAAGTTTATAGACAAAATATAAAAGTTTAAATTGTTTTTTACTGTGGTAAGAACACTTAACTTGAGATATGCCCTCGAAATGTTAAGTGTGTCGGACGCCTGGGTCTCTCAGTTGGTTAAGCCACTGCCTTCGGCTCGGGTCATGATCCCGGGGTTCTGGGATCAGGTCCCACATTGGGCTCCTTGCTCAGCGGGCAGCCTGCTTCTCTCTCTACCTCTGCCTGCTTGTGCGTGTTCTCTCTCTCTCTCTCTCTGACAAATAAATAAAATCTTAAAAAAAAAAAGAAAGAAAGAAAAAGAAATTTTAAGTGTGCAATACACTATTGTTGATTGTAAGTATAATGTTATACAACAGATCTCTAGAACATATTCATCTTGTATAACTGAAACTTTATGCCAGTTGCTTAATAACTCTTCATCACCACCTGCCCAGAGCTCCTGCAAACCATCATTTCACTCTGATTATTTTAGATAGATCATATAAATAGAATCGTGCAGTATTTGTCTCTGTGTCTGGCTCATTTTATTTAGCTAATATCCCCAAAGTTCTTGCATGTTGCCCCATAATGTAGAATTTCCTACTTTTTAAAAGCTGAATAATATTCCATTGTACATATGCCACATTTTCTTTATCCATTCATCTGTTGATAGACATTTAGTTTATTTCTATATTTTGACTATGGTGAATAATGTTGCAAAGAAGATATGAGTGTTAGCATTCCTTTGAGACCCTTATTTCAATTCTTTCGGATAAATACCCAGAAGTGGGATTTCTGAAAGCTTCTTTTCTAGAATTGTAAAGATTTTTTTCAATTCTATATTTCAGTGTTTCAATTCTATTTTTCAGTATTCAGTTCAATGTTTCAATTTTCTAGACTCTCTATTTTGAGCATCCTTTCTCAGAATCCCTTGCCAGCTCCTGTGTAGTACGTAACACCAGTTTGCTGTGCAAAGTGTCTCCCAAAGCTCTGCATTGCCGTGCCCTACTATCTTGTCAGGATGAGAGAAATAACCTCAGTCAGTTTGGGACTGGGACACCCCATTCTTTCTGAGGTTGTCTCTAAACAAAAGGACATGGAAACCAACATCTGATTTTGTGTGTGTCATCTGCTTATACTCACATCTCTGAAATATTGTCTCATGGTTCTTTGCTCAGTGATCCTTGCAAGTGGCTGGTATGTGGGCGATACTGTGAGGAAGGATGTGTCAGATCCCCTATTGGGTGTAGGGGTGAAATTACATTTCATGATTAATTGACAATAATTTTTTTTTTTACATTAGGATGCCCAAGGTTTTTTATCCAGAGATTTTAATGTTACATCAGTGTTATTTCTTTGGACTCTGCCAACAGTATTTGCCAGTAACTGCTGGTGGATGAAGAGCAAGTTGGTAAATTGACACCTAAGGTGCTAAATGAATCTGTTCTGCTAATCCTGGTTCGGTAGTGCTGTAATTTTATAAAATTTCACTCTAATCTACTGTTAACTCTGAGCTGAAACTTAACACATAAATAACTGATTTTAAATATATGCATTTTTTGAGGCTAAAATTAGAGTTACTACTTTCCAGTATTAGATTTCTGTCTCTTCTGGTGAACTATATTCTTATCTATCTCTATTTATCAATCTATAATCTATCTATCTATATCTATCTATCTGTCTCTTTATTTTTGTGTAATAAAAATTATAACTTGAACTGATTGATTTTTTTTTTCTTTTTTTATAACATGAGACCAACGTTTAAGAGTGAATCTCCACTCCTCTAAACCTTCTGACAAGTAACTTTCGCTCTGGGCAAGTCACTTAACCTTTCTGGATAATGATTTCTTTATATGCAAAAATGATTTTGGAATAAATCATCTTTAAAATTCCTCTGATAGGGCGCCTGCGTGGCTCAGTGGGTAAAAGCCTCTGCCTTCAGCTCAGGTCATGATCCCAGGGTCCTGGGATCGGGTCCCACATTGGGCTCTCCGCTCAGCAGGGAGCCTGCTTCCTCCTCTCTCTGTGCCTGCCTCTCTGCCTACTTGTGATGTCTGTCAAATAAATAAATAAAATCTTTAAAAAAATTTTTTTTTAATTTCCTCTGAAATCTTTAATTCTATGAATCTATGATGTGACTCTGTTGACATGCTGATACTTGAGTATAGACAGTTACTAGGTAGGAGATTGCTTGGCTTCTGGCCTCAGTCAGAGCTGCGGTAGTAGCGGCAGTACCATGTAGGGCCAGGAAAATGATTGAACCAAAGTACCTCTTGCTCAGGAGACCCAGTGCTATAATAAGTGGCGGCAGGTTTAAATAGGAAGCCTCATTTGGAGGTAGAATCTGTATTTCGTAGCTCAAAAGTGATGACAACAGAAATCCAGCTTCACCGGGAAAGAAACAAGGAGTCTTAGGAAATGATTTTGTAGAAATTGGAGAGGAACTACGTCTTCTAGGGTCTTATATCAGTGTGAAGAAATTAATAATAAAGCCAGAATTGAGAGGCATTGAAATGTTTTGGGCAAAAACTCAGGTTTGAGTTTTAGATTAACTGTACTTAGGACAATGAGAGTAGATCTGAAAAGGCTATACCGGTGGCACAGAAAAGGGAAGAGACACGTCTCAACTGCAACAGGGATGCGGACACAAGATCACAAGCAGAACAGATATGAACAGCTGTCAAAGAAGACGTCAGGGGAAATCATGGAACAAAAGGCAGGCATTGCATTCTGAAATTCTTCATTCATAGCTTTCCTGTATCTTCAACCAGATCGTACCCAACTTGAGATTGGGGCTCTGATACCTATTTCTTTTTTTTATCCCCCATAACTTCTAGCAAAGACTGGACTAGGTTTTTGCTCAGTAAATAGCTTTCATTTGTCTTGACCAGTTACACAAGAATAAGACGGCTTGAGCTAGTATTTGGACTCGGCAGTATTTTGTATACTTGTGTGCGTCAGCCTTTTCCAGAGATTTCCCGACATGGTATTGGCAATTAGTAGAAGCGTTGTGAAATTCGGCCCTCTTTATTATAACGTCAATAAACCTGACTTGATAATAGCTATTGATGTCAATAAAGTTTAAGTGTTTTACCATGGTCATTATGTCATTGAGATGCTAATTGACATTAATACTAAACCCAATTTATGACTATTTTTTATTGCTGTTTTATGAACTCATGTTCTCCATGAAGGCAAGCAAAACACTGCGTATAACTGCCTTGTTCCCTCTATCTCAGTATCAAGAATATAGTTGGATGTTTTCAGAGTTTGAAACTTGTTAGTTCACTGTAAATGTATTAAATTATGGCATAAATGCATATGTATATAATGTTTCTGATCCATTGACATCGACTAATGTCTCCCAAACCCCAAACTCCCAGGCCTATTTAAGTAGCATGGGGCGCCTGGGTGGCTCAGTCATTGGGCATCTGCCTTTGGCTCAGGTCATAATCCCAGGTCCGGGGATCAAGTCAGGCTCCCTGCTCAGCAGGAAGCCTGCTTTTCCCACTCCCACTCCCCCTGCTTGTATTTCCTCTCTCACCATCTCTCTCTGTCAAATAAATTAAAAATAAATAAAATCTTTTAAAAAAATGAAATAGTCTCATTAGTTCAAAAAGTCTAACTAATGGTTTAAAACACACATACACACACACTTACATATGTGGGAAAATTATTATTCAGTACATGCCAGTTGGGAGATCAAATTCTTTAAGATAGAAATTCAAGGTAAATTAAGAGTTAATAGACTCCTTCAAAGAAAAAAAAAGGATCCCAGACATGGACAGCATAACTCAAATTCTCTGAATTCATGCCTAATCAGAAAACAAGTAGGTAGAGGGAATTCCTCAACATGTATTCATTAAGCAACATATGTATCAGGAATTGTTTTTGGTGCCCATGATATATCAGAGAGGAGAACAGAAGCATATCTCTTCTTAGTGGAACTTATGTTCTGGTGAGATTTTATACAGTACTTCCAAGAGGCAATTTATTAGATTGTACTGGGTTGTGAAGTTAAGAAATATTGATAATACAGAAAGGAGGAGAAAGTATCTTAATGATAATATTAAAAATGGCTATAGAAATCAGAATACAATAGTGATTTCTTGGTAGCTGTCATAAATGCCTTGCTTCTATCAGTAATTTTCTGCAAAGCCTCTCTCCTTTCCTCTCTGGCAATTTCTATTTCTTGATATGAAGACTCTTTGCAAGGCAGGGTACTTCTCATTTCCAGAGAACTATATCATTCCTTTGGTGACTAAAGTTACTTTGTGGGTGGCCTATTTTATGCTTCTCCTCTTCTACTTAAATGAAATTGTACTATATGCTATGTACTATGTATTGATTAACTATACCATGAAAGAGATGAGAAATGATACATGCTGATGACCTGCATGGGGGTTTATTTCTATTAAGCTATATGTTCTTGTTTCTTTTAAGACAAAATGCAGCGTAGATGGGATTGGGAGGGAGACAAACCATAAATGACTCTTAATCTCACAAAACAAACTGGGGGTTCCTGGGGGGAGGTGGGATTGGGAGAGGGGGAGCGGGCTATGGACATTGGGGAGGGGAGGCGAACCATAAGAGACTATGGTCTCTGAAAAACAACCTGAGGGTTTTGAAGGGTCAGGGGTGGGAGGTTGGGGCAATCTGAGGGTTTTGAAGGGTCAGGGGTGGGAGGTTGGGGGAACAGGTGGTGGGTAATGGGGAGGGCACGTTTTGCATGGAGCACTGGGTGTTGTGCAAAAAGAATGAATACTGTTATGCTGAAAAAATAAATAAAATGGGGGAAAAAATGCAGCGTAAAATTTCTGTTCAAAATTATATCTCTAGAATCTATTCCTTCAGAGAAAACAGAGCCATAAGCTATAGTCAATTTGTGTCTCTTTCATGAAAGCATGGTAACATCAAAACTGGCTCCGTTTTATTGTATTTTAATGAAAACAGTATTTTAAAATAAAATTTAATTCACTGAAATGCTCATAGAGATGCTAGAATGTCACAAGAGTTATAAACTTAAAAAAAAAAAAACCACAGGTGAGGTGGCCTACTGAATTATCCTGATAATTATAACTAAAAGAACATGCATTTTGTAGAGAAATTTGGCCAGCATGATACAGATCACATGTCTACATGAAATAAATTTATCAGGTTGTTATTGATTTATTCTCATTTGTTACCTCCATAGACATAACTTTAAAGCAAATAAAGGTAATTGCATACATATGGTATTAGTGTTTAATCACCCTGGTATTTTATTATCAGTGACTGTTTTATGTGAATTTTGTTTTCGGAATTTTCCTTCTGACAACCACAAAATAATGAAAAAAATATTATAAAATATAAGTATTTATAGGGGCCCCAGAGTGACACAGTCGGTTAGTGTCTGACTTGGTTTTGGCTCAGGTCATGATCTTAGGGTCTCAAGATAGAGACCAGTGTCAAGCTCCAAGCTCAGAGAGGAGTCTCCTGGAGTTCCTCTCTCTCTCTCTCCATTTGTTCCTCCCTGCACACACTTGCACATGGGCTCTCTCTGCTCCCCCTCTCTGTCATAAACAAATAAATCTTTTTTAAAAATTATGTATCATTCATGTTTATTTTGAAGCTGGACATGGTCACAAAGGGACTCAAACCATTTAAGGAGATCTCTGATTTGCCCTTATATATAAGTGTATGTACTTCATTTCAATATTTTTTATATGCAAGTGCTCTACTCATGTAGTAATTTCAATATTTTATAACAGATTGTAAAAGCACAAATGAAGTATGAAATGAACTCATTTTATAGGATGAAGGAGGTAGGAGTTGTCTTATTTAGTCTACTGAGTAGTTTACATTATAGTAAAGAAAATGTATTCTTTATGTTTCCCAGAGGCTTCTGTAAGGAAACTGCTCAGGGCCAGATTTCTACCCAGTTAGTGGTTTCAAGGGGCCAGACTCCACTTCTCTTTAGGAAGGCTAAGAAGAGAATTAGTGAAAAGATGGGATGCTATGGGAAGCATGACCTAATGTCTCTCCTATAACCTCCAAATCTTTAGGAAATTTAATTAAAGTCACAAGATGCATGACTTAATTTTTTAAAAATGAATACTAAAATAAGATGGCAGGAGCAGAGACAAGGAAACAGTGGTGAAATAAATATGCATAAACAGAAAACTGGAAATTTATACTGCCCTAAATTGTGATAATAGAGTTTGGATGAAGTTCACAAAAGAGAAGTTGACTCTATTTGACATGACTTCAATTATATTAAGCAGGAAACCCCTTTATTCTGTCTACCTAGGGCTCTCTTCCTACCTTTGTGACCTAAATTATCCTTTATATTCAATTACTTGTTAGATGCTCTGCTTTCATAAAGAAGGCTTCCAGTAGGTATCCAAATAGTTTTAATTTCTTATTGCTATTTATTGGTACTTCTGTGCTAATTTTCTGATTTAGTTTAGCAATGCTGGGTATATGTCTTCTATCCTGGCACTCTGTAGAACAGTTGTTTAATGAGGACTGTAATAACTAGTCACATTTACCACCATTTAACCTTGACTTAGTTAGAAGTGAAACATTCTCCTTTTTTCCCACAGCTGCTTTCACCAGCGGTGCATGCCCCCTCCCCCCGCAAAAAAAAAAAGAATCAGCATAAAATAATATGTGGGGGTTTTTTTCTACAATTCAACTGATTTAAATAAATCTACAGGATATGTAAGGTTAAGGGAGTGTTGTTACATTTATGAGTTTATGTACTAGGAGTTTGGGTTCAGAAGAGAGGGACATAATCAGAAACTTGCCAGTGCAGATCTTCACGGTCATATTTAATATTTGTGTCTATAAATCCAGGCCAAGAGATTTAGTCAATTTTCCAGCCAGCTGTAGAGAGGCACAAAATAGATATATTGGAATAAGAATGATTTGGGGGTCTTTGGGTGCATTGTACACTCCTAGAAATTACTTCTCTCTTTGCTTCTTTTTCATTGGAAGATTATGTCTCTCTCCCTATAGAGACTCCTCATTCAGCAACCTCTCCTGTAAGAAAGACCACCTTACTTGATGAAATCCTATGTGAATAGCAGTCTCTCTCAATAACAAAGTAAAATGCAATAACAAAACAAGTCTAATCTTTCTAGGGTACTCTACTACAGTTAATACTGCCATTTATTCCATATTGAAAATGTCTAATTAAATAGATGTAAAAAGATAGAGACAGATTAAATTAAGAGATTGGTTCTCCCAGATTGTGTGTTACTTGGCCACAATTAAATTCTGATTTTATCTTTGACTACACAGCCTTTCTGGATTATACAAGGCTAATCGTGCTTCACTATGCTTTATTTTTGTGGTGAGGCCACCAAAGAGATCCCCAGTCTTTAATAAGTAAAGGAAACTTTTTAATATTTAGGGACCTTGAGGCCAAATGCGTTTGTTTCAGTGGAAATCATATCTGAGAAGACCTGGGATGAATATGGCAGTGAAGAACAAATACTGCTTTAGAGAGTGGGCAGTTCAAGTAAAGGGAAGGAGAAGAGACCAGAAAGCCCTAGAGCATGGGAAATGGCCAGAGGCCAACTATATCCTCCACAACTGATAATCAGCAGGAACTCAGGAAAACAGGAAAGGAATGGGGACTCAGCAACAAACCAGATTAAGGCTCTTGAGCTCCCTTAGTATTTTTCTTCCTCCCTCCATTCCTTTCTCCATATTTTCCAGTTATCCTTCATAAACCCTCTCTTCAGTATTTATTGAACAATGCCTTATTGCCAGACTTTGGGCTAAGTGCTGGGGATATAATGTGACAATAACCTTAAGAAGATAACTGATACCTATTTTAAAAGTATAAGAGGGTAAGGACAAGATCAAGAATAAATTAACCCTTCTCAGATATGGGGTAGAGCATGGTCCTTTTAGGGGTTTGCAAGAGAGCTGGTTTGGTTAGATCCCACATTACTTGGTTGTGCATGTTGGAGAGAGCAGTGCACAAAGAGGTGCTTTACAAAACGTAGAGTAGAGCAAAAAAAGTTTGAAGATAAATAGGAACTGGTATAAACCCGTTCAAAAATATATAATAATTTGGACGTTATCTGAAGGACAATAGAGGCCTGTTCAAGTATTTTAATTAAGAAGTGACATGATTAGTTTGGGGGTTTGCAAAATCCTTTTGGCTGCCATGTAGAAAGAGGATCAAGAGGAAATGAAATTTATCTATTATTCATTAAAGTATTGAAATTTGTCAGGGAGCAACTTTACAGATAAGACATCTCTTCATTTACTTTAAAAAATTAAAAGAGATTTAAGGGGTTCTTTGTGACTTAGAAACAACATAGTTTAAAAAGAAAGAAATACTATCATTAAGACAAATAAGAATAGGAGAAAGAGCAACCATATTTGTGCATACATGAGGCTTCTCAGATTTGAGAAATATTTTTATAGCAATTTCTTTATCCCATAAATCTCTAGACACCCACCCACATACTTTCTGTCACTAAAACAACAATTATCATTCTCATTTCCATTTTTTCTAAAAAATAATGTCTTATCTGAAGTGGAAATGTATCCATACAATGATTTGTCATGGTTACTTGTCAAGGCTTAAGCACTATCTCCCATTTTAGAGTCATCCTTGGTTATGAAGACCAAAAACTTTTCAACCTGGCTAACACTAAGCTTTGAGCTATTGCCTAGGGACCCCCAAATGATAATAGTTATTATTTACCATATTTTGTTTGTATATGTACTAGTTTTCATCACAGGGCCATTATTTCCTGCTTAAAGATCCTTGTCCATAGTGTCAATAGGATAGTGATAAGAACAACTTCAAGGGGCTGATAGGAGTTTGCACATTGGAACGTTGCTTTTTCCTAGTCCAGTCATGGAGTCTGCATTTGGCTTTACTTCCTCAGGAGACTTGTGTTAGGAGCAGAATTATCAAACAGTTTAACACAACTGGAACTCTGACCTCAAGAGCAACCAGAAAAAGACTGGGGAAGATAAATTGTAGGAAGATCAAACATAGACTAAGAAAGGGGCCTGGAGAATAAAGAATCTCATTATAAATTTAGGGATATTTTAAATCTCTTAGATTTTCTTTTCATACTCAGCTAAGTTCTACTAAGATTGTGAAGTAGTAGTATTTGATTATTAGTCTTCCTGTGACCACATTTAATTTAGCTTTCTAAATGCTTTTCTAACTTACTACCTCTTCATCTTTGCACTTTCTTTTGAGATGCAGAGTATAAAATACTCTTGTCATTTGTCATTTGAAAACAATGAGGTGCAAAAATATTAATAACTTATCCAAGGTGTTATAATTAATGATGTTATAATTAATGAATAACAGAATGATGATAAGACTCCAGTAAAACTCCTAATCCTACCCTCTTTCATTCAGTGGTGATCAAAACTGATTATAATCATTACATTCTGCAAAGAATTTTAAAAAAAGAGTCATTTGATCCATTAGTAGGGTTTGATTATTTGAGCATCTCTACCACCATCACCACCTTTGAAGATTGAGCAAATGCTAGCAAAGGTGAGAAAAATATTTAAATATGAAAAAATTTGATTTTGTGAGGAAATTTCTTTCAACTGATTTTCTTGTTTTCCTTCAAGTTTTCTTCTATTTCCTTGATTTCTGCTACTATTTTATTCCTTCCCTCTACTTACTTTGAGTTTAATTTGATCTTCTTTTTTTAGCTTTTTTTTTTTTTTTTTTTACGATTTCTGGGGCACCAGGGTCCTGGGATCGAGCCCCGCATCTGGCTCTCTGCTCGGCAGGAAGCCTGCTTCCTCCTCTCTCTCTCTGCCTGCCTCTCTGCCTACTTGTGATCTCTGTCTGTCAAATAAATAAGTAAAATCTTTAAAAAAAAAAAAAGATTTCATTTAATTATTTGAGAGGGAGAAAGAGGGAGTGTACAAGTGCAGGGGAAGGGAGAAGCAGACTCTCCACTGAGCAGGGAGGCCTGTCACGGGGGGCTCCATCCCAGATGCTTGGATCATGACCTGAGCCCAAGGCAGAGGCCCAACCAACTGAGACACCCAGGTGCTTCGTTTTTCTAGCTTTTAAGGTGGAAGTTTAGATTATTAACTTTATATATTTCTCCTTTTCTGATATAAATATCTAAAGCTACAAATTTCCTTTAAGCACTGTTTTATATTTAACCTACAGGTTTTGATAAGGTGTATTTTCGTTGTCAACTAGTTGAAAATAATTCCCAATTTTCCTTGATATTTCTTTATTTGCCCATGTATTTTAGAAGTGTATTTTAGAATAATATCCTTATACATTAATATTCATACATATAAGGGAAATTCCAGATTGCAATTTGTTACTGATTACTAATTTAATTCATTTGTGGTCATAGAACATACTTCTAATGATTATAATCCTTTTAAATTTATCGAGAATTGTTTATGAACCAGCACAGGTGTATCTTGGAGAGTGTTTCATGTGCATTTGGGAAAGAATATGTATTCTCTAGTTGCTGAGTGGAGTGCATTAAAATGTCAATTAGATTCATCCTTATTTTGTGTCTATTTGTTCTATGAATTACTGAAGCAAGGGTTTTGAAATTTCTAGCTCTTATTATGAATTTATTTATATCTCCTTACATGTCTGTCAAGGTTTTTTTCTTATATTTTGAAGGTCTTATTTTAGTTTCATAGACATTTCTTCTCGAAGAGTTGACCCTTTTAAATGCACAGTCAATTCTTATCATTCATGGTAGTTATGTTCTGTAATGTCACTATGAACACTGAATTAGTGGATACTGAACCATTACTCCTAGGGAAAATATACACATATATGTGCATATATGACATCAGTTAAATCCTAAAACATGTCCTGGTAGATTCTACTTTCTTTTCTACAAAACAGAAAATATATCTCAAAGCTCTTAAGTGACTTCTGTGAGAACATGCCACCATCACGTGCCAGAGTTGAAATTTAAACCCTATCCCTCTGGCCTCAGAGTTGGAACTTCTTGTTCTATACCACATCGCCCTCTACCATCTCTTTACTCTGGTGTATGAGAGCTGAAAAACAAGAGAAAAGCATTACTTTGTTAAGTCTCAGCTAGGAATGTTCATGGCAGAAGACTAAAATTATTCCCTGCCCTGCACATGTCCTCATGTGATCATAAACATATGGGCAATATTGATTTTGAGATTATAAATTGATTTTGGCCAGTGTCAGATTCAAAAGTATGGAATCCGCACATACTGAGAATCAACTGTATCTCAACTGATAAGCAAAAAATCCACACATACTGAGGATCAACTGTATCTCAACTGATAGGTAATAAGTAATATTCTTTATTCTGAAGTCTATTTTATCTGACTTTAAAATAGCCCATTTTACTTTTCTTATAACTAGTGTTTTTGCATGGTTTATCTTTTTCCATTTTTTTACTTGTAAATTAAATAACTATGTATTTAGTTATGACTATGTATTTAGTGTGAGTTTCTTTTAGATAGCAAATAGTTGAGCCTTGAATTTTTATAAAATCTAACAACTCTATCCTATTAATGTTTTATCCATTTTCATTAATGTAATTACCATTATGTTTTTATATATGATGTTGCTATTTATTTTCTATTTGCACAATCTTTACTCATTCCTGTTTTCCTATTTTTTAAAAATTTTTGCATTAAGTGATTTTTAGGATTACATTTGTCTTCACTCATTTCTTATTGTTATACCTCTTTGGGGTTTTTTCCTTCCTTTTTTCTCTTGGGCAGAGGGTCATGTGTCTTTGAACCTCTTAAGGAGTCCATGAGGTCAAAATTTTCTTCACTGAGTCATTTGCATTTTCCCTCTCTATTTCACAAATGTACCATAAACATGTGTCACAAAAGATATGTGAGAAGATATGTGCCATGTCATGTAACAACAGATTAAAGATAAAGGAGATTTAAGAATTAGTCTCTTCTTAGGCCAACATTAAGGAAATTTGCAAAATGTGAAGTAATGACACGTTTTTCACTCTTTTTTGTTTTGTTAGAGTAATTTTTCATAAAAATGTGTTATATATTTGTTAACATGAGTCTATATCACTATTTTTAAGTAAACATTTAAAAATTAAGTTACAAAGTCATAACTGAGAGATAAAATCCATACAAATAAGTTCTTTACAGTCTTCAGTAATTTTAAGGCTTTGTAAGATCAAAAAGTAAGAGAAATTCTGCTGTGTTTTATCAGATGAGTCTCTCACTTATCACAGTCTACCTGCAAATAATTTTATACTATATAGTATAGAGTATAAGATCATTACAATATTATCCTTTTTCCCATTGTTCTTTTTCTGTGTCATTATTATTTTTATTTAAATTCAATTTAATTGGGGCACCTGGGTGGCTCAGTGGGTTAAAGCCTCTGCCTTCGGCTCAGGTCATGATCCCAGGGTCCTGGGATCGAGCCCCACATCGGGCTCTCTGCTCAGCAGGGAGCCTGCTTTCTCCTCTCTCTCTCTGCCTGCCTCTCTGCCTACTCATGATCTCTGTCTGTCAAATAAATAAATAAAACCTTTAAATAAATAAATAAATAAATTCAATTTAATTAACATATACTGTATTATTATTTTTTGAGATAGAATTCAGAGATTCATCAGATGCATACAGCAGCCAGTGTTCATTACTTCATGTGCCCTTCTTAATGCCCATCACCCAGTTACTCCATCCCCCCACTCACCTCCCTTCCAGCAACCCTCACTTCTCTCTGTAATTGAGTCTTTCATAGTTTGCCTCCCTCTATGTTTTCCTCTTATTTTATTTTCCCTTCCCTTCCCCCATGTTCTTAAATTCCATATAGGAGTGAAATCATATGAGGTTTGTCTTTCTCTGACGGACTTATTTCACTTAGCATAATATCCTCTAGTTCCATCCATGTCATTTTAAATGACAAGAGTTCATTTTTTTTTTAAGATTTTATTTATTTGACAGAGATCACAGGTGCCCTTTTTTTTTGAAAGATTTTATTTATTTATTAAGAGTTAATTCTTTTTGCTGACTGAGACATATTCCAACATATGGATCATGTACATATACATATTCCATATCTATCTATCTATATCTATATATATATTTTATATAGATAGAGAGAGTATATATATATATACACACTCTTCTTTATCCCTTTATCTGTCAGTGGACATCTGGGGCTCTTTCCATAGTTTGGCAATTGCAGACATTGCTGCTATAAACATGTGTCCCTTCAAATCACTTTGTTTTTATCTTTTGGATAAATACCTAGTAATGCAATTGCTAGGTCATAGGATAGGTCTATTTTTAACTTTTTGAGGAAACTCCATACTGTTTTTCAGAGTGGCTGTACCAGCTTGCATTCCCACCAAGTGTAAAAGGGTTCTCCTTTCTCCCCATTCTCGACAACATGTGTTATTTCCTGATTTGTTCATTTTAGCCACTCTGACTGGTGCATGGTGGTATCTCATTGTGGTTTTGATTTGTGTTTCCCTGATGCCTAAGATGTTGAGCATTTTTTCATGTGTCTGTTGGCCATTTATATGTCTTCTTTGGAGAAATGTCTGTTCATGTCTTTTGCCCATTTCTTGACTGGTATTTTGGTTTTTAGGTGTGGAGTTTGAGAATTTCTTTATAGATTTTGGATACTAGCCTTCTCTCTGATAAGACATTTGCAAAGACCTTCTCCCCTTCTGTCAGTTGTCTTTTGGTTTGGTGGACTTTTATCTTTGATGTGCAAAATCTCTTTATATTGATGAGGTACCAATAGTTCCATTTTGCTTTTTCTTCCCTTGACTTTGCAGACATGTCTAGCAAGAAGTTGCTGCCGCCAAGGTCAAAAATGTTGCTGCCAGCATTCTCCTCTAGAATTTTGATGGATTCCTCTCTCACATATAGGTCTTTCATCCATTTTGAGTTTATTTTGTGTATGGTATAGGAAAGTGGTCCAGTTTCATTGTCTGCACGTGGCTGTCCAATTTTCCCAACACCATTTCCCAACACTCTTTCTTCTGTTGAATATTCTTTCCCACTTTGTTCAAGATTAGTTGACCATAGAGATGAAGGTCCATTTCTGTGCTCTCTATTCTGTCCCACTGATCGATGTGTCTGTTTTGTGCCAGTGCCACACTATGTTGATGACTATAGCTTTTTAATACTGCTTGAAGTCCAGAGTTGTGAGGTCCCCCGCTTTGCTTTTCTTTTTTAACATTCCTTTGTCTATTTGGGATTTTTCTGTTTCCATACAAATTTTAAGATTGTTCCAGCTCTGTGAAAAATGTTGATGGTATTTTTTCTTTTTTTCAGTTTTTTTATTGTTATTATTATTATGTTACGTTAGTCACCATTCTGTACATCATAGGTTTTTGATGTAGTGTTCCATGATTCTTTATTTATGTATAACACCCAATAGTCCACCCAATCTGTGTCCTCCTTAATACCCATCTGTTGGTGGTATTTTGATAGAGATTGCATTGAATATTGAATCTTCATTTCTTGGCGAAAATACAAATTTCCTTCTCCTATCCCCCTACCCCCCCATGTTGCTTCTCCATGTCCTCATATCAGGGAGATCATATGATAGGAGAAGAATAAATGAAACAAGATGGGATGGGAGGGAGACAAACCATAAATGACTCTTAATCTCACAAAACAAACTGGGGGTTGCTGGGGGGAGGTGGGATTGGGAGAGGGGGAGGGGGCTATGGACATTGGGGAGGTGAGGCGAACCATAAGAGACTATGGACTCTGAAAAACAACCTGAGGGTTTTAAAGGGTCAGGGGTGGGAGGTTGGGGCAACCTGAGGGTTTTGAAGGGTCAGGGGTGGGAGGTTGGGGGAACAGGTGGTGGGTAATGGGGAAGGCACATTTTGCATGGAGCACTGGGTGTTGTGCAAAAAGAATGAATACTGTTATGCTGAAAAAATAAATAAAATGGAAAAAAAAATTTAAAAAAAAAGTTATTTACCAGAATCAAGTGGGATTTACTCTAGGAATAAAATGTGGTAAATCAAAAAAAAAAAAAAATACAAATTTCCTTCAGGTGTCATTTTTTTTTTCTAACTCGAGAATTTCCTTTAGCATTTCCTACAGCATGACTTGCTGTCCCTTAATTTTCCCCCCAACAAGGTAATCCTTAGGAGTTACAAATATCAGATAGTTTTTAATGAGTGACTAAATTAGAGACATAGAAAATGGAAGAGAGATATTTTAGAACCAGAGTTGGCAATATTTGGCAACTGATTTGATGGGGTAAAATGTGACATGCTAAAATATATCTTCCAGGGCACCTGGGTTGTTCAGTTAAGCATCTGCCTTTAGCTTCGGTTGTGATTCCAGGGCAATGAGATCAAATCCCACATGGGTCTCCTTGCTCAGCAGGGAGCCTGCTTCTCCCTCTGTCTGCTGCTCCCTTTCCTTGTACTGTCTCTCTCTTTGAGAAATAAATTAAAAAAAAAAAACTTTAAAAAGCAAATATTGGGAAGGTATATCCAAAAGTGTTATTATTTTTAGATAATAAGATTGTCATCTGGAAAACCCATAATTCACTGAAAAATCACTATCCTTAATAAATGAATTAATGTGTGTATGAAATAAACAGCTATCCTATATACAAGAAATAATGTATTAGAAAACATAATGGCAAACAACAGCAGCAACAGCAACAACAATTAAAATTATTTTTTAAATATTTCTTAGAGAGAAAGAGAGCACATTCATGAGTACACACAAGGTGAGGGAGGGCCAGAGGGAGAGGGAGAGAGAATCCTAAGCAGATTCCCCACTGAGCACAGAGCCCAACAGGGGGCTTGATTCCATGACCCATGAGATCATTAGCTGAGTAGGAATCACAAGTCAGATGCTTAAACAATTGAGCCACTCAGGTGCCCCAACAACAATTAAAATTCTTTATCAAAATGGAACAACTAACTGAAATACCTGAGGTAAGGAGCTACTAATAAGAAATACAAAAAAGCTGATAAAAAGAAAACTATAAAGGACTGGAAGAAAAAATTAAATAATTAAAAAAACATATCTTGAAATTTGAGGCTTAGTATTGTAACTTGTCCATTCTCTCCAAATGAATCTATAGGCATAATTAATTTATAATAAAAGTTCAAATGGATTACAATTTGGTGACTTTATTGTATATGTTTATTGTGAATGAATGAAAGAGAGTATGATATAACCCAACTTTCTTAAATGCTAAGGAAACTTGTCCTCTCAAAGATAACATATATTTTAAAGTCATAATGATCCTAGTACAGTAATGATAATTCAGATTAGTGAAATGGAATGAAAATCATAGCCATATTTAAATTTATATCAAGATTTATTATATGATGAATATGGCCAAATTGGTAGGAAAATGAGAGATTAATAGTATTGAACAAGACCTGTTGATTGGAGAAAAAAATAAAATTATATCTGTATTTGATAATAAATGTTAAAATAAATTTCAAATAGCTTAAAGATTTGAATGTAAATGGAAAACTACAGAATTGCTAAAAGAAAAATACAAGTAGACATCTGTGTGATCTTGAATTTGAGGATTTTTTAGCATAATAACAAAAATAAAATCCATTAAGAAAATTACCTATTTTGGCTCATTAAAAATACATGGCTAAAAATATTTAAAACCAAATACTATAAAATTCCATTATGAATCTGAAATAAAAACCAACAATTCACAAAATCCAGTGATGGACAAGGGCTAGTTATAATTAATATATGAATTCAGCTTACTAATCAATACAGAAAAGATGTCTATATGCTAATTAAAAAGTTGGGCAGGGGGCGCCTGGGTGGCTCAGTGGTTTAAGCCGCTGCCTTCAGCTCAGGTCATGATCTCAGGGTCCTAGGATCGAGTCCCACGTCAGGCTCTCTGCTCTGAAGGGAGCCTGCTTCCCTCTCACTCTCTCTGCCTGCTTCTTTGCCTACTTGGGATCTCTCTCTGATAAATAAATAAAATCTTAAAAAAAAAATTGGGCAAAGCATATAAACTGGTAATTTATTAAATAACAACACAAAAATGACATATGACAAGATTTTTTTGGCTTCAGTAATAGAAGGGGATTATCAGAGATAAGAATTAAGCCACTAGAAAGGGCATGTAGGATAAGTTAGACAAGAAAAAACAAAATCCTAAAAGAAGAGCAAGGAAAATGTCAAAGATAAGATGTGTAATAAGTTGAACTACTTTTTATTATAAATATTTCATTCCTTTGAGGCGAATATTCTGTCTTCTACAATGAAGACAGTCTGAGCCGTGTAATTTTCTTTGGCTAAGGAAATGTCCATTTCAGGCAAAAGTTTTAAGAGCCATTTTGTTCTTGCAAGATTTTCTTTTTATAGGCTACTGTGTTGGTGAGAAATAGACCTTTGTTGTGGTCAGCCACTGAAATGATGGATTTATTTGTGACGTCAGCATGATCTATTATATTCTGGTCTACCTTATGTTTTGATTTCCTATTAGAAAGTTAGCTGACACATAGAGTAGAGATTCCAAACAGAAAAGATAGTCTACCTAAAGAATGTGTACAAAGAAGAGAAGGTTTGGTAGGAGAGAAATATTAAAAGATTGGTTTGATATAAGTAGAAAAGTTTAGTAGAGAGTGGTGAGAAATAAATGCAATAAAAGGAAAAATAGTAATAGAGTGTGAAATGCCTGAATAAGAGGTTTGCATTTAACAGAATACTTGAATGGCAGTGCTTCAGTTTGGAGACTTCTACTTTTTTGTTCTTCCTCTTATTTTTTGTTTCTATTTATTATTATTATTATTACTACTTGAAGTATTTATATGGGAAAAGGCATAGTTATAATGAAGAAGTGGCACTCCAAACCATCAGTGCAGTGGATAAATATATTCCATACTACCAGCATTCCAAATAAATTAGTCATGAAACTCATATGACCCTTTGAGTTTTTACCAATGGAATCCTAGTAATATTTCTTGACATGTCAACTGTCCATTTCCCAAGATGTTTAGAGAATGGAAAGACAGCCACAGAATGCAGGTAACAGAGAAGTTATGTGGTAGTATAAAGCTGTTTGTGTCATAAATAAGACTAGAATGCAGGTGCCCACATTTCTAGCCTACTGCCGGACCTAATAAAGTACACTGGCTCAGCAGTTGTGAAGCTTGAAGTTGTTATTTTTGTGCAAAGATTTCAGACCCATGGTGGGAGACTGAGACATAAACTGTGTTTGCCTCTTTAGATGGTAAAGAACATGCTACTTTGCAGTGTGTTTAGTGTGAGGCTCTGTGCGGTCACGATTACCAGTAGTAGCATAGCAGCTTTGAGATACCCTATGTGTGAATAGCAGCTGCTTCCATGACTTTCTTTTTCACCATTTAACTTTACTCTTTTTCTTTTTTTTTTTTTTTCAATTTTTATTTAAATTCAATTTAGTTAACGGATAGCATGTTCTTAGTTTCAGGGGTAGAATTTAGTGATTCATAGGTTGCATATAAGGCCCAGTGCTCATCTCTCATCAAGTTCCCTCCTTAATTCCCATCGCCCAATAACCCTATCCCCCAATTCACCTCCCCTTCAGCAACCATCAGTTGTTTCCTAGAGTTAAGAGTCTCTAATGGTTGCCTCGCTCTCTGTTTTTCTCATTGTTCCTCCTCTCACCCTGTGTTTGTCTATTTTGTTTCTTAAATCCCGCATATGTAACTTTATTCTTATTCTTAACTGCCTTTGCTAATCTTCACTGTATTCTTTTCGTCTTTGACTTCCTTAAAGTCTGCGGACATCATGTTTCTGTCTTTAGCCATTGTTTCTTTCTCTGCATTATCTTTCTGGTGGTTCTCCCTGAAGTTCAGTATCAGATACATTTGATAGCACCTACATTTGTGTCTCTGGACTGTACTTTTCTAGTGAGATCCAGGATTGTATCTTTATTTCCCTGATATCTCAAATCTAAGTTGTCCTAAATGAGTTTATAATTGTTTCCCTAATGCACAACTAACGTACCATCATTCACTGAAACACTAAGTCATCAACCAGGATGTCACCAGTAAGGTTCCTTTTCTTTTCCTTCTTGTATCTTATTAGTTTTTAAGTCCCATCAATCACATTTCTTGACTATTTCTTGCATTTATCCCCTCTTCTCCACTTCCATCTGAATTGGTTCTTAGCACCATTCACATAGATCATTGTAATAACCTCAAAAGGCCTCCATGGTTCCAAACTTCTCCATCTCTAATTTATCCACCTACACCAAGAATTACGATTCTAAAACATAAATCAGGTCCAATTTCACTTCTTAAAAGCTTCCAATATTTACACATTACCTAGTCCATGGCATTCATATTTGTGTGTAACATAAACCCTTTTGTGGTCTGTTGTCTTGTCAACTTCTAAGATGCATTTCCACTCATATCACTCCATTCCCCTAGAGCAAGCACATTGTGCGGCTTCACACCTATCGGCTATGCACATGTTTCTCACTCTGAAATAGTCCTCTACCTACTGCTCCCCTACTTCCAGTCAGACTCTTATTCTCATTCACAATCAACCTAAACATTCCCTGTGCAAAGCCCTGGGTGGAAAGTGCTTGTGTGTTGGGTTGTCACTTTATCTTCTTTCCCCTACCCTCAGTTTAGCCATTATCATAGGCAGTCCTTTGTTTACTGATCAATTTTTATAATAGATCTATATGTTCCTTTAGGGAAAAAAAATGTCTCTATACATCTCCGTACCTAGCACATAGTCAATAATCAATTTTTAAAAAATTGTTGAATAGGGGCACCTGGGTGGCTCAGTCGTTAAACATCTGCCTTCAGCTCAGGTCATGATCCCAGGTTCCTGGGATCAAGCCCTGCATCAGGTTCCCTGCTCAGTGGGAAGCTTGCTTCTCCCTCTCCTACTCCCCTGCTTATAGTTCCCTCTCTTGCTGTGTCTCTCTCTGTCAAATAAATAAATAAAAATCTTTTTTAAAAAATTGTTAAATGTGTGAAGGAATAAATAAGTGCATAGATTTTTGGTTTTAAAATATCAGTATATCTCCTCTTCCTGCTGTAGTAAGAATGATAGTCTGAGAATATTTTAGAGACTTGTTAATTCTATTTGCCCATTAAATTAACAAAGTCATGGCACTTTAAACTGGTGGGGCAGCAATGGTACTGGATAAGGGCTGAGGCAATATTCGTTATGCTTATTTGTACTTTTATGGATAATTAAAAATCATTTTTCTATTCTGGTTAGTATCTTGCATGCCCAAAGAGAGACAAAAATGACTGATGTTAAAAAGTTTTTCTTTAGGGTGCCTGGGTGGCTCAGTTGGTTAAGCCACTGCTTTCAGCTCATGTCATGATCTCAGAGTCCCAGGACCGAGTCCTGCAGTGGGCTCCCAGTTCTATGGGGAGTCTGCTTCTCCCTCTGACCTTCTCTCTCCTGCTTTCTCTTACTCTCTCTCTCTCAAATAAGTAAATAAAATCTTTTTTAAAAAAAAGGTTTTGATGGCTGCATAAAATGAAATCTTGCCATTTGCGACGACGTGGATGGAACTAGAGCGTATCATGCTTAGTGAAATAAGTCAATCGGAGAAAGACAACTATCATATGATCTCCCTGATATGAGGACATGGAGAAGCAACATGGGGGGGTAGGGGGATAGGAGAAGAATAAATGAAACAAGATGGGATTGGGAGGGAGACAAACCATAAATGACTCTTAATCTCACAAAACAAACTGGGGGTTGCTGGGGGGAGGTGGGATTGGGAGAGGGGGTGCGGGCTATGGACATTGGGGAGGGGAGGCGAACCATAAGAGACTATGGACTCTGAAAAACAACCTGAGGGTTTTGAAGGATCAGGGGTGGGAGGTTGGGGGAACAGGTGGTGGGTGATGGGGAGGGCACGTTTTGCATGGAGCACTGGGTGTTGTGCAAAAAGAATGAATACTGTTACGCTGAAAAAAAAATAAATAAATAAAAAGGGAAAAAAAAAAAAAAAAAAAAAAAAAAAAAAAAAAAAAGGTTTTCTTTGATTAACATTTAAAAGATTCTAAGGAATCTTCTACTCCCCTTCTTCTGAGGTCTTCTGAGGAAATCATACTTATTTTTCAATGTAGACATAAAAGAAAAATCTGTATTTTTTGAAGCAACTGTTTAAAATTTGTTCTTTTGATATGGTAACCTACATCTAGGTTGGTTTGAAAATTGTTTCTGTTTTAGACAATTCAGACCTTACAAATCGAATAATGATGTATTTCCTCAGTTCCTAGGACCTGGCATCATTGGAGGTGAAGCAGGGCGGTGGTGGAGGAATTGTTTTTACTAATTAAAAAATATTGTTATGCAAAAAAGCAAAACTATTATTTCAAAGAAAGCATGTAAGGCTTTTGTTAGATCTGACTCAAATTAAAATGAATAAACTAATTTTGATTCAAAAGCTGCAGACTTTGCCTAGTTGTGAAATAAAGGTTTCTTGAGGTTGTAGCCATGGCAACCAGCACTGAGGGAGCTAAGCTTGGAGTGCCCTTGTCCTCCATCACTGTCAGGTTATAGATCCCCGATCTAGAGGAATGGTATTGGCAAGTTGGTGGTGAGAAACCACCAACTGAACCATTTACCACCTTTAAATGTGTATTTTGTATAATTAACTAATGGATATGATTCTTAGGTAACCTCCTACCAGATTAAAAATTGGAACTGTTCCAAACAGAAAAACCTAAATCTTTGGGTCTGCCTTTTAATACACACACACACACACACACACACACACACACACACACACATACACACACTCTCTTTCTCTCTCTCTCTCTCTATATATATACATATGAATATATTATATATATGTATTATGTATTATATATCTATATGTTTTTTCCATTCGTTGTGTTTCCACATGAACCTCTGTTTGTGTCGGGGAGCAATTATGGTCTTACCATAAAGAGTGTCTTATCATTACCTCTTTCACCCCTGTCGTGATTACTCCCTCAAAATCCCTACACAATAAGTTATTAGCATGGTAAGAGAAAACTGATGGCACATGGCTTTGCTCAATGTAAGAAAAAGACCCAAGAGGATACATAATCCTTTTCAGGAGGTTTATCTGAAATTCCTTTGAGTAAGGATTAGATCTACTGCTCCTAAAATTCCTAAAAGCTGGTAATGGTTTCTGAAACAGAATTTTAGTTTGGACTTTCCAAAGCCTTCTTTTTTACTTCTTCTCTACCATTTATCTCCCTTCATTCTCATGCCTACAATAAGCATATAATGAATTCTTATGGATTGGTTGTTAACCATTCTTAATAATGGTGAACGTAGGAAAGAATGTTGGAAAAATTAGAAAAGTGGAATAATAATAATATTGTAATAATTTCCAGATCTTAATGTGAGACTTTGTGCTGAATACATTTTATACTACTAGTTGTTTTGATTTTGAGTAATCCAATGAAACATTATTATCTCCATATTACAAAGAAAGAAATTGAATCTCAGGAAGGTTTAACAATTTGTTACAAGGCCAACAGCTACCATGTGGCAGTAGTAGAACTTGAACCCAGACTTTTCTGGCTCCAGTGTCTGGGGTTATTAACCTCTCTATTGCCTCCCATCTGCAGATCTATAGGGAGTTTTAGCTGTCAGATTGATGTTAACATGACACTTCTCAATAAATCCTTTTGAATTCCTATTTTTTATAAGGCCTGGTTTATTAATTTAGTCAGTAAATATTTACTGAATGTCTACTATGTATCAGGTGGTATTTTAGGCATTTGGATTATTTGCAAGTGAGAGAGATTAGCACCCTGAACTTGTGGATCCTGTGATTTAATGGAGGACAAAATTAAAACAGAAAAACAAACAAGCAAAAATTTTTAGAGGCAGTGATTCATATTCTGATGGAAAAAAATGAGATGGAATGTGTCTTGAAGTGTGTATATATAATCTTGGGGGTGGGCTATTTAAGAAGGTGAGGCCATTAGGGAATAACTACTTCCGAAGGAGACATTTGTTCTAAAACCTGAGTGATGAGAGATAGACATCACATTGTGGATGGGGCCAGAAGACTAACCAGGCAGAAGTTCTGAAACACACCGGGCATGTTTCAGAAATTGAAAGAAAGTCGTTATGAATCAGACAAAGTTGATAAATGAAAACAGAATGGTACAATCCAAGACTGGGGAAGTAGACAGGGGTCAAATCATATGGGATAATGCAGATCCTGAGAAAAAGATTAGATTTTATTTTAAAAGCAAAGGGGAAATTTTAGTAGAAGATATTAAGCAGGATAGTGCATGATCTGATTTATGCCTGTAAAACACTGACTGACTATTGGGCGGAGAATGGGTTATAATGCAATGGACAAGAATGGGAGCAGGGAGATCTGTGAAGAAATTCTCGAGGTAGTCTGCATTAGAAAGGATGGTAGTGTGAATTAGGCTGGTGATGATGGCATTGAAGAAAACTGGACAGACTCAGGATACGTTTTAAGGGCACTGCCAATAAGTCTTGCTGGTAGACTGGGTATAGAAATATGAAGAATAGGGAGGAATTAAGGGCAATTATCAATTAAGGACAACTCTGCAGTTTTGGAGTGAGCAACCAGGTGGATGAGTATGACATTTACAGAAATGCGGACAAGTTATAGAATTCAGTATAATCAAGAGCTTCATTTTAGGATTAAATCCAAATTCTTTAGCCTGGTACCCACCTTGTGCAATTATGCCTAGTTAAGTGCTGTCTACACAGCAGCATTTAATGTTTATGGGATTGACATGTGGAAAAGTCAGTGTGCTTACCTAGTTTTTCTCAAACTCAAGTGAAATCATTCACTGAGAAAAGCTTACTGATTCAAAAATCGTATTGCCCATTTTTGGAAAAGGTCAATTCTGCCCCATTAATCACTAAATAGGCATAATCACTTATGCTCAAAATTGTAAAATTGCCTCCTCATAATTCACCAGACTTCTGCAAAACCCCTATTAACCCACTGCAAGAAATACCACTTCCTAAGTGAATACAATATTTGTGTATCAGCCAGAGCTAGAGAATCCCATTGTCACTTTAGGAAAATTAGCTTTCGTTCCCTTGAGGTAAATTGCAGATTCTTGCAAGTAATATAAAATGTGACCTATGTTCCATATGATAAGGGAAATATCTCCAATCATCCAGATTGCTCAGCAAGACACACTTATTTTTTCACTCATATTTTAGTTGTTGTAATGTCAGCCTCAGAGCTCATTAAGTTTTTTAAGGCCCCATATCTTGGGTGTAAAATATTTTTATTGAGAAAATGAATTTTTTCCTGTCTTGAGAATAGCTCCCTAATTAGAAAGCACATGCCATTAGTGCAAGTATATCACATTAAACATACACTCTGATGAATTGATAATTCATCTCAATCTCAAATTATAATCATTTTATTACCTTTCTGCAAAAAAAGAAGCCTCTGGTGAAAGGAGAAAAGCACTAAGATATTTTGCAAAATTGGACTGTTCTTGGATCACTGAGGTCTCCTGAACAATCATAGTTGCCTAGATGGTTTATGATAATTTGATCATTTTCCCTGATTCTGTCAGCAGCGAGTCAGCATTTGAACCTACTGCCTCCAACCTGCCACCCTCTCAAGACTATTACATAACTGTTTAGAAATTATTTTGCTGTAATCTCAACATTTTTAAACTGCTTTGAAGGAGCTGCAATAAAAGTTACATCTGCTATCATTGAAATATCCTCCATTTATTCTAGATGTTAGGGTGATTATATGAAGCGCATGGTCTGTATCTCACCGCAGACGCTGAAGAGCGCCAGCAGAGAATGATCGTCTGCCGTTGTCACAGAATCAGCGGTTTTCGGCAGCATATGATACATGAGCTTTCAAATTTTCTTCATTAGAAACTCCCCAAGTTTGATTTACCCGACTGTATGGAGGTTAAAGATCTGCTGGTAAAGCACTCGTCATTAGCAGGGATTATTCATCCTAACTCTTGAGTAGGCAAATTCTATTTTTGGAGATCTTTCTCTGCTAAGGAGAATTAATGGGAACTGGGAAATCACAGTGGGAGGCTCCAGGCCACAACTCAAAAGCTTGAGACTTAAAAATGGAGAGGAACCCAGGAGTGTGTCTCAGGTGGGCAGAGTCGTCTCCTTGTCAGAAAAGAGAGGCAAGAAGGGAAACAAGAGTGACCAAGACGGCCTTATTATTTCCCTCAGCTTGACCCTCAGGTTTCATCCTGAATTTAAGCCCTTGACTCTCCTTAAGAAAAAAGAAAAGAAAAGAAAAGAAAACATTCACTTTAGAAAACTTGAAACTGTAAATTCTGCCCCACTAAGATAGAAATCTTCTACAAGTCAGGAATGTATTTTACAAGGACCTGAGCCATCCCTTTGAACGGTATCCACCAAGAAAGGTGACACTCCAGTCTCCCATTCTCTCTGAGAAGGTAGGAGCCCAATTCTGATTATCAATGATTAGCGAATAGTGTTGGCCTAATGACGTTAGTCAACCTTCTGTCTACATTTTGGAGATTTTTATTTAGAAGGTCTTTTTAAAAGCTCTAGGATACGGATCCTAGGATATGGATCTAGAATATTCCTCTCTACTCTTACAAGCGGCTGAGAGGAATCAGTGAGGCAAGCATCAGTGTTTCAAACTGGATCCTATTGACAATTTGCTGAGAATCACTTGCATAACTAATGACATGCAGATTTATGAACATGCAGATTTATGAACATGCAGATTTTTAATTCCAGAAAATTAAACTCAGCGTAACCTATCTGGGCATGGGGTCTCAGAATCTCTAAAATTTCTCACTTCTTTCTCTACACCCTAAAATCTGAGTATAACTCTTCACAGCAAGTCATTACAGGAAGCTTCATAATAAAAAAGTAGAATATAAGAAAAATCTTGAAAATATAGAATTTGAAACAATAGAAAAGAGAATTTTAATTCTTTTTTGTAGTTAAGAAAGCATGGAGGTAGAGGTTTTCAAGATACACTGTACTGAAAAAAAAGATATACTGAGTCAGAAAAGTAATCATAAATCACTTGATTTCTCTTCCTGTCTGTGTGCAGTTTTCCCCCATAAAGAACCTCATCAACTGAGAATGTATTATGCTCTTAACATTTTCTATTGAAGAAATTCCAGACTTTTTCTCACTTGTTCATCAGAACATTCAATGGTTATGTTTAGCAATGCTTCGTTGTGTATCATTCTGAAGTTCTAACTGCAACTAAAATTTATTTCTTCTTACTCTAGACATCGGGTTGTGGAAAACTAATGTTACAGGAGAAAAAGAAAAACTCTTCCCTTTTACATTTACTTCTCTAAAAGAAAAATTACATTTAAAAATTTTTAAAGAGTTGTTTTTAATCCTTTGATTTCTGGAATAAGGGAAATGGTGTCCTGAAGATCCTTGAAAATTTCCCCTGGTCAGCTGACTCTCAGCACAGTGATTTAGGTAATTTTTGGAGTCCTTTCTCTGGAAAATATTTTCTTTCTCTTGATTCTCTCATCCTTATCATTATATAACTTCCATCTCTTTAAAATATGAAAAAAGGCTGTCAGCAACTATTACATTAGACAGTATGAATTTGTTTTTTATTTTTTATAAAATAAACAGGGGGAGAGACAGAGGGAGAAAGAGAAACACAGGTGGGCTCCATACCCAGCACAGAGCCCAATGCAGGGGGTAGATCTCAGGACCCTGAGATCATGATCTGTGCCGAAATCGAGAGTCAGATGCTTAACTGACTAAGCCACCCAGGTGCCTCTAGACAGTATGAATTTATTATATTACTTGTTTCTTTCTGATATTTCCACTTTAGGAAATTTTCCATTATGGAATAGAACACTTTTTACCACTAACAAAAAGGAAGAAGTTATTCTGGTAGTAAGAAGATGTTCTGGTGTCTCTAAAGTTTACCTGTTTCCTCCTACCACATCATCCTCTCTAAAACAAACCTTTTCTTGAGAACAACTTTACATCCCAGACCATTGTCCCTGGTACAAAGAAAGGGCTCCCTCTTGGTAACCAATACAGAAAACCAAGGAAAGGAGGCAGAAAACCATCTAAGGCAAATGGTGGAAAACAGCCCTTCAGGTTGGTAAATTTTCAATATTTGCTTCTCTATCCTTTTTCCCATTTCCTATGCACTATCTCAGGATGACCTATCGGATATGGAAGTAGATCTTCCCTGCCACAGCGTCCTGCCTGTGTGGGTAAGAGAACTCTGGCATAGAATGTGGGACCTGCAGACTATCTCTGAGCTGAATGAGCGCCACGTATGAAATGCCACACTATGCCGGATGGAAAACTGGAAGAAAGCAAACCTGCTAAAGAGAAGACCTCCACACACACAAATCTTCTGATAATTAGCAATCACTGGGGCAATACAGGAAATCCTAAGTAGGTCGAATGGCTTTTTTGTTTCCATGTTCTCCTTGTTTGCGTCCGTCCTGGTATGGAAAGCCCTCCCTCTATATGAAGCTGCACGCAGCCTTCAGTACAATGAAAGACTCAGTGAGCGACCAAAGCTTAAAGGGCTCAAACAGAGCCTTTGTTTTTTAGGAGTGGGTAAGCAGGAACTCTGTAACACATACAGATGGCGAGAAACACGGTGGCCGAAGACACTAGGCTTCTAGCACCCAGAAGAAGATGTGCATGCTCAGAGAAATGAGCTTTGGATGTTTGCTGTGCTTACAAATTGCCTACATAACTCTTTTTTTTTTTTTCCATAAAGATGAGAGAACTTTGCTGACTGATGTAATAAAATGACGTACCTGGAGGCATTATAGGACGCTATGTGGCTGTAGGATAGAGAGATCGCGTGAGAGGTACGTACTGAGGGAGTGCAGACTAGAGGCTCTTGGGAGGTGATCTGAGAAAACAAGAAGGCAAGGGGTCTGCAGATGTACAGGAGTAACAACAGACATAAAATTTTGCATCTGACCAGGACCTGAGAAGTGAGAATGCAGAAGTGGATGAGGGGAAGTCTTCATGTCTGGCAGAGTCATCTTTTTTTTTTTTTTTTGCCTTTGGTAGTTACTGAACAAGGGCTGTAAGTCAAGGGTGCTAGATCCCGAGGCTCCTGAAAAGAAAAAGACATGCTTACTATCTACAAGGATATAGTAACATAGATGTAGAAACTGAACCTGATAATTACATTTAAATAGGATCCAAATCAATAAAACTATATCGAGTAGGATGAGGCCCAGAAGGAATGTGGGAAACTGTCAAGAATAGTCAGAAAACACTTCCTAGGAAAGGAAACTGTAGCCAGGATTTGAAGCCCGAAGAGGGATTTTCCAGGCAAAGAAATGGAGAAATAGCAGTTCCGATCAAGGGAACAGCACACCCAAGGGTATGTTGTAGAGGGTTCTGTGTAGATAACACTGATTGTTTCATTTATGGGGAGAAGACAGAAATGGATCGAGAGGAAAAATAGGGAGGAAGATGAGGCAGACCAGCAGATATCTAGAAGGGCAAGAAAGGTCTGGAGTTCTGCACTTGACCAGTGTTGGCAGAAGTGATAGATGGAGGATGGGGATGTATGAGTCCAAAGGTCAAGAAGTAACACCAGCCATGTGAAATCTGAGGTGAACTTAATTCTGAGATGCAGCTCTGGGCCATCTAATGCTTCTTTGATATTCACTAAGAATCCAAATCACAGAAACTAAATCTAGGTTGTTAAAAAGCAAGTTTCTGCATATATGTACTCAGAAAAGATGTTGTAAGTATGGGAATTCACCAAATCAACAAATCTATTGAGCTTTTATGTGCATGGTGTGATACTACGCACAATTACTATGGTGAAGTACTTGTTCTCAAGAAGCTTATAATTAAGCAAGGAGGAAGTTTCTGCACCTCGATTATTTTAAGAGGCTGTAGCATGCTCGGGTCTCAGGACAGTGAACCGACCAAGGGCCTGTTAGGTACAAAGCAGTGGGCCCAAAGGTTTGTTGGGAATTCCCACACGAAGTGAAGTAGATATTATAATCTAATTTAAAAATGAAAAACAGGGGCACCACGGTGGCTCAGTAGGTTAAGCCTCTGCCTTCGGCTCAGGTCATGATCCCAGGGTCCTGGAATGGAGCCCTGCATCAGGCTTTCTGTTTGGCAGGGAACCTGCTTCCCCCTCTCCCTCTGCCTGCCTCTCTGCCTACTTGTGATCTCTGTAAAATAAATAAAATATTTAAAAAATAAATAAATAAAATAAATAAATAAATAAATAAAAATGAAAAACATGCTTTAAAAGCCTATAAAACTTTTCCAAGCATACCCAGATAATTTTTTGTGTCAGATCCAAAATGAGTTCTTTACCCAATACTAAAACCTGCCTTTGTCCTCTAATGTGCAGTGCCTCAAATCAAGTAGAATATAAATATTTGCAATATGAAGAAGAAACCTGAATCTTTCTTATGCTACTTCCGTTTAGTTTAAAGAATGCTGTGGGGGAACCAGGTGGTGGGTAATAGGGAGGGCACGTATTGCATGGAGCACTGGGTGTTGTGCAAAAACAATGAATACTGTTACGCTGAAAAAAATAAATAAATTTTTTTAAAAATGGAAAAAAAACTAAAAAAGAGAGAGAAAGAAAAATAATTAGTTTGATAACCATTAAAGCAATTGAATTCATTATTAAAACCTTCCCATATAAAGAATAGTCCAAGAAAAAAAAAAATGCTGTGAGGACTTTTATGGAAGGAAGGGGCTCCAGATGCTGAGATTTACTGTAACGAAACGCTATGGAACTGATTACCCAAACTCTCAACTGGTGATTTCTATCTTGGTCAGTTTACTATCATCCAGGATCTGCTCTTAGGAACTGGATCAAGAAAACGACTCTCTTGGGGCGCCTGGGTGGCTCAGTGGGTTAAGCCTCTCCCTTCGGCTCAGGTCATGATCCCAGGATCCGGATCGAGCCCCACATCGGGCTCTCTGCTCCGCTGGGAGCCTGCTTCCTCCTCTCTCTCTGCCTGCCTCTCTGCCTAGTTGTAATTTCTCTCTGTCAAATAAATAAAATATTTAGGGGCACCTGGGTGGCTCAGTGGGTTAAAGCCTCTGCCTTCGGCTCAGGTCATGATCCCAGAGTCCTGGGATCGAGCCCCGCATCAGGCTCTCTGCTCAGCGGGGAGCCTGCTTCCTCCTCTCTCTCTGCCTGCCTCTCTGCCTACTTGTGATCTCTGTCTGTCCAATAAATAAATAAAATCTTAAAAAAAAAAAAAGATATTCTCTCTCTCTCTCTCATTTGCTCTTTCTCTGCCCCTCCCCTGCTTGTGCTTATGAGTACCGTTGCTCTCACTCTCTCTAAAGTAAATAAATAAATCTTAAAAAAAAAGGGGGGGATCCCTTTTAAAAATAAATAAATAAATAAATAAATAAAATATTTAAAAAAAAGAAAATGACTCTCTTACCACCCTTACCACACTCATAAGAAACCAGTGTAAAAGCGGCAAAGCCAAATGTTACATTTATACTAGGCATTCACTTCTGATGTGGATATATTCTTTCCTTATCAAAAAATTACCAAGAAATCAAGCAGAAAGTTGCTTGTTAACAAAAGCTATGAGTTAGATGGATTTCTAAATGCCTATCTAAAATACTATCAAGATAAATAGCATTCATCCAGTAAGGAATTATAGAACACCTTAACCTAAACTATCATATTTAAGTACTGTGCTAAGTCTTGAAGAACAATCTGGAATCAAATGATCAAACATCACAGTTACTCTCCTCAAAAGCTCTCAGTCTGCTGGCAGAGGCTGCCAAGAAATAGACAATTCATTTCACTATGGATACACCTGCAGAGCCCTTTACTCAAGATGGGATCAGGTGGGAAAAATTAGAGGCCTTCTGGAGTACACAACACCTGAATTGCATCATGAACAATGAGCAGACATTCCCTGAAGGAGGAAGAAGGTATAAGAGGAAAGGGGGACTCAGTTGAAAACAACAGTTCAGGACGAGGAGCAGACAATGGCTTGGAATTTGCAAACTGTAAGTAGTTCATCTTGACTGAAGCCCAGTCTTAGTGATGGGTGTAGAAACAGGAGGCTGAGTTAGATAATAAAGAATACGTGGTGTTCACATGCTGGTATATTTGTGGGAAGAAAACAGAATTAACTTTGCAGATAAGGGGCTCCTTTCTTTTTTAGAGGCCTATTTTTACCTTGAGTTTGTTGTTGCTGTTGTTTTCTCATGGTGTTATATGTATATATTAACATTGGTCCTTCAAGCTTCATATCTCTTCATTTATTTTGTTAATGTTGTATTTATGGGTTTTTGCATACAGTGTTTCCATTTCAACTAATTTTTTCTATTTGTTGATTCACAGTTGTTAATAATAACCTTTTTATTCACTGGTTATATTTTCTTTTTTGTTTTAGTGTTGATATTTGTGATAAAAATCCTTTGCGGTTTTTTGTTGATGTTGTTTTGAGATTTCATAACATTATGTCTAGCTGTAGGTGATTTTTAAATGTATTACTCTTTGTTACTTTGAATATAAATTTTGGTTTTTAAAAAAATAAGTTCCAGAAAGCTATCAGCCTTTACCTCATTTTTTTTCTTTAATTTATTTATTTTTTCAGTGTAATAGTATTCATTGTTTTTGCACAACACCCAGTGCTCCATGCAAAACGTGCCCTCCCCATTACCCACCACCTGTTCCCCCAACCTCCCACCCCCGCCCCTTCAAAACCCTCAGGTTGTTTTTTAGAGTCCATAGTCTCTCATGGTTCTCCTCCCCTTCCAATCCTTTACCTCATTTTATTCTAAAACTTTGATTAAGTGTTTTAGAGAGCTTTTTACTCTATTGTTCATGTCTTTCATAGTTTTCATTTTTTTTATTTCTCTATTCTGACTTTTGGGAAATTTCTTAGGTAAGTCTGACAGTTTTCTAACACTTTCTTTGGTGTTCAGCAACCTCACATGTAAGTAATACGTTCATTGAGCTTTAATTTTAAATTACCATGATTTTCATTTCTAGTTTTTGTTTGTTTCTGGAGATCTTACATACTCTTACTACTCATTACTAGTCTCCTATTTCCTGGAACATAGGAAACATTATTTTTTAATTATGTTATGAATCTAATATTTGAATTGTTACAGTTTTGATTTTAATGGCTGTGGTTTCCACTGGTTTTTTGCTCTTGGCTTGTTTCCTTATGAGTGTTGTGAGTATTTACTGTGCTTATATTCCTGAAAAATTTATTGGTTGGGATCTTTAGACACCTGAGTCAGAAGTTGGTACTCTAGAATGTATTTTCTCCTATTTTTCACAAGCACTTGGGAATACTACCATTCTGGGATCAGCTTGAATTAAATTCTGGGATGAAAGGTTATTGCTGTCTACCATCATAAGGGCTAGCTGTGGTTTTGTATTTTGAGGGGAAGTTTTGTTTTTGTTTTCCCTAACACAGTGCTAAGATTTGAGACCTCCTTCAAACTTCTACCTTAAGACATGGATTTATTTCTAGTCTTTGATTAAACTGACAGGTGTTTTAGGGTGCCAATTAAATGTGGTGGTCTTCTTTTAGATTCAACACTTCAAGAGGTTCCTAAACGAAGTCTCTTTGCACTTGAAACTCTTTACCCCCACACATAAAGCATGGAAACTAAAAATCATTAAGACCTGGCAAGGACTCTAAAAATCGAAGGCCAACTTCAGTTCTATTTAACTTTGTATTCTGTTTTTACTAAGATTTTGGTCTCCGAGTACTCTTTTTTTTATTCTTTAAGACCAGTAAATGCACTTAAAAATAAGCTTTAAAACCATTTTAGTCCAGACATTTTAAGTTCTCAATGGGAGCATTATTAGGGTGCCTAGCTCAATATATTGCCATCATTGAACCACATGCATTTTTATTTGTGGGTAGCTGATGGATTTCTTTCTTCCTTTCTTAGTGTGTTAAGGCGTCAACACGTGGTTAAATGTTACTTATCAGAAAGAATATATCAGCTTCCTCCTTTTCCTTTCCTGTAGTTGATGCATATTGTACTATCAAACTGGGACTAGAAATAAGGGAAAGCTGGCGGTATTATGAAAACAGGTAGAGAAGTTGTCTTATACTGGAAGCAGGGAAGAAATAAACTGTGACACGGAGCTATTGATTATTGAGTACTCATAGAACAGAAAAGCATCCAATTAAGCTGAGTTTATTATTCAGATATTCTAATAATAGTTTTGTAGCAGATAAAGATGTTCTTGTTTGTCAGCTTTTAGAAATTATGGGGAAAAAAAAACTAAGATAAAAAAGAGTACGTCAGGTCTTAATCTAGTGACCTGTTATCCATGTAAATAGATACTGTATCTGTAGTGTGATTTCATAATGAGGGAGCAATGGGCAGAAAGGTGGAGACTTTCTGTTATGTGGATGAGCCAATATGCTACAGTCTCCATCTGGAAAAATAAAGTCATTCAGTTTGGCCATTTGGCCCTGCGGATTCAACAGAATCAATTCAAAGCACAGCGATGCTGTTATTGCTGACATTGTAGAGGCCCAGCAGAACTAATAGGGGAGGAGGGGGCGAAGAATTGTACCTCTTTAGAACTGTGAATTAAATATGTATGAAATATCCTGCACCTTGGCTTTACCTCCTCCTCAAATCTGGCTCAGGGGATATTTGGAAAATATAGATTTGACAAGTGAAACATAAATAACCTATTTAGTTTCTTGGTAGCTAAATATATTTTTGTTGTTAACCTAGAGAGATGGCAAAAGAGAAAATCAACTATTTAAGTACCCTGTGAGTAGCCTGCTCAGGAAAATGACAAAACAAAATAAATGACCATTTTCATATTGCTCCCTAGTGCAGCTAGAAAGGAATGGTATTATTTCTTGAGTTTGACATAAATACTGGATTTCCAGATTGCTAGATTTTATACATATATTTCCAAGTGTTACACTTCTTTGCAGTGTTCTGTGGAAAATTAACAAAAGAAAATGACTTCAAGATGCACAAAATCTGTTTCAAATAAGTGACCTATGGGGGAGAAAAGACAATATATTTGAGGAATTAAAATCGTAATCATCACAATTTTTTTTTAACATATTACATGGAACTTTTAAAATGTTCACCAGTTTTTCTCAAAACAGCAAATATCGGGATCAATTATATAGTTAATAGCTGATAAGATGAATTTTCATTAAGTTACAATTCCCTATAGAACAGAATATATTTGCAGACAGCAATCATGATAAACAGTAGTGAGATAATTTTCTTATGAAGTTATTTCATTCTAAGGAAACCCAAAGGCATCAATGGCATTGTAAGTAGCCTATTATTTCCTGGTTGGAGGATTTTAAAGTTGTCTGTCACTAAGATAATAAAGAATCTAGTGATGACAAGAATTATTAAGCTCAAATAAAATGCTAGATCTGTTTTTAGGAGGATACTTTTGTTACCTGGCATACTTGATTTGTTTACATGAAGATCAGCAAAATCTAGCTAATCAGTGCATAGTTTTATGGTTCATATGCTGAATACAACTTGAAGTCAAATTGCAAGAGATAAAACATGGTGCTAAACAGAAAGTATAAAAACCCCTTGTAGTTCAATGAGCAAGCTGAGCAACCTCTCGATTTTTCAGGACTATTCTGGACTTAAGCTTCTTAACCTGTGAATGGAGGAGATTGCACCGAAGTTCTATTCTCCTCTATACTTAATAAAGCTTAAGAAGTATTATGAACTGAGATGATGGAGTTTCGAAAGACAGAAACCCAGCTCAATGTGGTTTTTTTTGGAAAGGGAATTGATGTGCTGGTTAACTTGGCTGAAGATTCAGAGGTAGACTGGTTCCAGGGATATCTGGGTCCAAGGTCTTCACTGAGGACCTCAAAAGTCAACTTTTTCTTGCCCATCTTTTGCCCTGCAAATGCTTTCCTTTGCTTCCTTTCCAGGCTAGCTGTTTTCATGCATTAATTACAAAATCCCACACTTAATCATTCTATATAGAATGCCAGAAAAAAAGAACAACTCCTTTCTAATACTCCCAACAAAATACTAGAATTGATACTTATCTGATTTGGGTCATGTGCCCATTCCAGTCCTGTGGCCAAGGAAATAAATTTTGTAATTCCTTAGGCATGGGTCATGTCTCTATGCTTTGAGGAGAGAGAAATATCCCTTCTTCTCAAGCCACATGAACAGAATTATGTGGCTCCTATAAAAGAAAACTGAGATTTTTTTACCTCAGATGGAAAAGGAAAAGGTGTACCTAGAAAGCAAAACAGATTCTCAGCATAGATTCTCCTTACTTGGTTAAAAATTCAAACTTACTCATTTTAGATTGTATCATATTGAAAATATATTTTGCTACGTTTCCATAGCTTAAAATAAATACATAATTTTAAAAAAACAGCAAATGAGTGTAGAAGGAATGATAGCATTAAAGTCAGCATTTTTATACTTCAATGTACTAATTTCTTCAACAATAATTATTAGCATATGCTAAAAAATTTAACCACAAAATGTAAAAATTTAACTGGATCTTGGATTTTGAAAAAATACTATAAAGTTACTTTTGGGGGTAGGTCACAGGGAAAATTTCATATGGGCTTTATGTTAGTGATGTTTTTGATACTGATGTTCGATTATTGGAGAGCACGGCTCTATTAGGGTATCTAAGCTAAAGCATCTTGGAAGTGGATGGCTAGGATCTGCAACTTACTGGAAATAGTTAAGCAGAATAAAAAGAACACATATACTTCGGTGTATATGTATGTGCATATGTATCTACATCAACTAAACATAGAAAGGAAAAAATCTGTTTCATTTATTTAAACAATTTGGAATTGATTTGTTAAAGATAAATACATTAATATACTTTGGGGGTACTTTTTTTCCCCATTTTATTTTTTTTTTTTCAGCATAACAGTATTCATTGTTTTTGCACAACACCCAGTGCTACATGCAAAACGTGCCCTCCCTATTACCCACCACCTGTTCCCCCAACCTCCCACCCCTGACCCTTCTGGGGGTACCTTTTTGAGTCACATCACTCTGGTCCTTATATCCTTTTTGTTTCCTTTATCCTGTCATAGTCCTTCAGTCAAAGAAAAATAGTGCTCAGGGATAACGGTTCATGTGTGAAGATTCTCTGTTGTCCGTTCAAACCCCTATCTTAGCTGTGCCAGTTACTATTCAGTAGTCAGTTATTTGGTGCTTCTCTTCAATGAATGGTTCCAAAAGAATCAATGAAATTTGGAATCGTCCCTTCTGCTACTATGTAACACTAATATTTATAATTTTCTGAGCATTTGCTATATGACAGCATAACGTTTGATGATCTAATACCCACAGGAGACCTATGAGTTAAGTAAGAATTATTATCCTTCCACTAGTCAAATTGCCATCATCTGTCTCTTGCCCAAATTATTACTATAGGCTCCCAATAGCTTCCAGTACTGTAACTAATGAAATGATTCTCTCCACAGCAACTAGAAGGAACTTCCCTAGGTCGGGGGTAGGTCAGGGACAGAGATTTGTGTAGTCAGAAAATCCTCAGCCTTGATAAGTGCCTGGCACAGTGATGGTGCTAAATAGGTAGTGATGGAATGGTTGGATGTCACTTCTTTCTTTCAAACATTTTAATGGCTGGCCTTTGTACTTAATATGCAAAGCCATTACCTTGGTTCACAAGGTCTTCCATTCATTTTTCCTTTTTTTTTGTTGTTGTTTTTTAAATTTATTTATTTGAAAGATTTTTTTTTTGAGATGACTAAAAGTAAAACACATTTTTTTTTCAGCGTAACAGTATTCATTGTTTTTGCACAACACCCAGTGCTCCATGCAAAACGTGCCCTCCCCATTACCCACCACCTGTTCCCCCAACCTCCCACCCCTGACCCTTCAAAACCCTCAGGTTGTTTTTCAGAGTCCATAGTCTCTTATGGTTCGCCTCCCCTTCCAATTTTTTTTTTTTAATAAACATATAATGTATTTTTATCCCCAGGGGTACAGGTCTGTGAATTTTTTTCTTTGCCTACATTTCTTCTGTAATATGCTCTTTCTACCTAATTCATACTCACCTCTCTGCTCAACAAACTAAGTTTGTTGCTGCCTCCATGTTTCTCATAGTTTTTGAGGGGATGGGGGTGGGGGGTATTTCTGCCTGAAATTATCTGCCTCCAGATCTTCCCTTGGTTGGCTCTGTCCTCTCCTACACATCTCAAGTCAAATGGCTCTTCCTTAAAGAAGCCTTCTTGACGGCCCCCAATCTTGATTAATGCCTCCAGCTAGACACTGCTGATCACATCACCCCCATTTGTTTTCTTCAGAGCCCTGATGATTGCATTTATTTTGAATGAAGAAAAGACAGCATAGAGAGGTCAACAGCACATATTTGTGATGATTTTAACCCAAATATATGTTGTTTTACTTTATGCATATTCATCTGCTATATAAATTATCTCTTATGTTCCAACCAAAGCCAAAATTGGGCACATTTATCTTTGGGTATTTTCTGATTATGTTTATTGGAATACATTATACCCTGAGTTGTAGATTCAAGTAGAATAATTGAAGAGAAATATTCTTAGCTTATTTCCATTCCATTATCACTTCTTAAAACCTTTCTGATGTTTCAGGCAGGCCTAGTCTATATCTTCTCTTGTTTTCTGTAGTATATAGTGAGAAACCAGAAACAGTAGTTAAAGTTCACCCTAGAACTTTAGTTGTAAGGAGTAATTCTGAGAAAAACTCTTTATCATGGACCGAGCAGGTCCCACAAAAATTATGTCAGGTTATGAGTATCTGAGTACTTTCTTTGTTCTACTGAGATACATGAAATAACACAAATGTGCTATTAAATGAAAAGCCTTACAGTTGGTTTTTTTTTTTTTCACATAAATGAAGTAGTTTATGTGACATATATAACATTTCAAGATCCTTTAACCTACATTTACTCATAATAAATTTAAAATAGTCCAAGGAGGAAGGCATATCAAAATATCTGTTTTCAACAGATTAGGACTTCGAGACACAGCAGGATAAGAAAGCTACCTATGGAACACATCTATGTAGTAATGGACAATAGACTAAAGTAGTCAGAGCTGGAGATTAAATCTCTTGATTACTTATCCAGGATTTTTCTTTCCATGTGAGATAGATAAGCTCTAGATAATAGTACCAATAAGTAAATGTTTTTAGGGAAAAAAAATAACAAATGGAAATACTTTAAAAGTAAAAACAAAACAAAACAACCTCAAAATCAGACTTTAGAAAGGTTTATAACCTAATATTTTGAATGAGATGCAGAGGGAACAACTTTTCATTGTTTTTAAGCACGTAATATGAACAACAGAAATAGCCATATTATTAGGCATTTGAAAAAAAGCCGTTAAGGCAAAATGCTTATCAGAGTAAAGACCCGTACTAAATCTCACTTTTAACATTTATGAAAACTGTACCCTTCCTGAACATCAGGAAGGATCTCTTTTTCTTGGTCAGCTGAAATTGTAATTTAGATTTATATGATAGTTGAGTTGGAATAGAAGTAAATTTTACTGATTCTTCCTACAAATGATGTATGTGGATGAAAACTTGTAAATTCAGCTAATTATCTATAGGGAGTTTTCCTTCATAAACATTAAACTTTCTGGGGAAGATGATAATGTAGAGATGAATTTATAAGATAGAATCTCTTTAGCAAACATGTGGCACAGATTAGAATCAGTCAAAAAAGGTTTCTTTTCAAGGTGTCAAGAGGGTGCAGGGTAGACTTCATCTCATCTCCTTCTGGACCTCCTTGTTGGTGGACTCAAACCTGAAGCTAGACATTAAGCCAGTCTCTGAGGGCAACAGGCAAGAGAGGGAATGGTGAAAGAGACTTAGAAATGCAGAGTGAAAGTGTCCAGCAGAGTGATACTGGTAATGATGATGGTGATGATAAAGCTAGTGTTTACTGAGTAGTTGACATCTATCTACCTCTGTATTTACCACTTCACATTGTTCCATTCAATCTAAATACCCAAGAACTCAGTATTCTACTGCCAGGTGATTAATCTAGGATTCTGAGAGGTTACTTGATATCTAGTGAATTTCTTATAGGTGTATTTGTGATGATCCTCTTCCTTAGAACAGGGATTCCATGAGGAAAGAAGAAACAAATGTCAGTCTATGGCAGTGTGAATTCCCCATGAAATATTGTTATGAGTATTTCTCTTGGAAAAATGAAAAAGTAATACTGATATGTGGGGTTGGGTATGTATTTTGATTTAAAATATGTAATAAAGTACAGATATTTTTTCTAGCTAGCTAGACCTAAGAAGAAGAATGTTCTGATATCAAAATTTGCCAAATGTTGTCCTACTGGAAAAAAGAAGTAGGTAAGCCAATAATACCTTATAGCCTACTGCCAGTCTTCCAGTTAAGCTTAAGAGGAGAAAAACCAAGGAGATAGTATTGTTACAAAAAGCAATTTTAGAGAAAGTGAACAAGTAAGAAGCTAACCCTATTCAGGGTAACCCTATTCAGGTACCCTTTTATACTGGGTTTCCTGCAATTTAAAAAAAAGGGGGGGAGGGTTCACATAATGGACCCATCCTCTGGTAATTCATCACCGCCACCATGTTCAGCCTTGCCGAGACCATGGATGTGATGATGGGTGGGAGAAAAGCAGGGCATGAGTGAAAGTTTTTCTTTTCTTTCTTTCTTTTTTTTTTTTTTAATTTTTATTTCTTTGACAGAGAGAAATCACAACTAGGCAGAGAGGCAGGCAGAGAGAGAGGAGGAAGCAGGCTCCCCGCCAAGCAGAGAGCCCGATGCGGGGCTCGATCCCAGGACCCTGGGACCATGACCTGAGCTGAAGGCAGAGACTTTAACCCACTGAGCCACCCAGGCGCCCCTTTTCTTTTCTTTCTTGCTTGGAATGTGCAACACACTGACTTTCCCTATGTGTTTACTAAGTGACTAGAATAAACATGACTCAAACTGAATCACATTTTGGTGGGCTAGAAAAGATCTGGATAAGATAGCACAGAAACCTTGTTTGTGGTAGTTTCCCAGGACATTAGATGGACCCAGTCCTTCAAATCTGATACTTAAGGAATGTGAATATTCAAACTCAAAATTAATGAAACCATATCCACTTTTGCTATATCCATGCCAGACTAGCTCTTGCTTCTCTATGAAATGGGTATAGAAATCTTTAGGGATTTTCTGAAGATTGTTGAAGTAATTTGTAGAAAGTACTCTTAAATCCCCAGAGATCCTTACAATCAATTAATAATTGGTATTTTTCTATGGTTTATTTTACCAGCTGAAAATTTGCAGGCCATATCACTACAAATATATCTGTTCTAGTTTAGTACTTGAGAGATGGAAGCATATGTCCTATGTGCTATTTTATTGGTAGAACATTTTGGTTGAACTCTGGAGAAATGGAAAACCTGAAAGAAATGATTACTTTGCTAGAATTATACTTATGGGAACTACACCACTTTATGGATCTGTTAGATGTTACCGTATAACACAGCAAATTCTCCCACCCCTTTTTGGTGGGCGGGGGGAACAGACGCTAGGACTAGAATAAACATAGAGAATTTTCTAATCTCTATACACTTTTTAGCTTTAGAGTACTTGCTATTGACTGTGTTCTGAATTCTTTTTTTTTGTTTTGTTTAAGGTTTTATTTATTTGAGAGAGAAAGGGAAAGGGAGGGAAAGAGGGAGAGAGCATGAGCAGGAGGAGGGGCTAAGGGAGAGAGGGAGGCAGACTCCCAGCTGAGCAAAGAGCTTGATGAGGACCTCAATCCCAGGACCCTGAGATCATGACTGAACCGAAGGCAGACATTTGACTGAGCAACCCAGGTGCCCCACATGTTCTGAATTCTTAAAAAGCCCAATGTTGACAGTACTGTCCTAACTCAACTTCATGCAGTGTCTTGGCTTCCTCTAGAGCACGCACCCACTTTTCCATGTATCCCAGTGAATCTGCTTGGATTAAACACAAATCAAAACAACTCACTGATCAATGGAAAACCGACGGCTGATATTCAGCTTTCCTTGCTGGCTACAGTCTGCCACGAAGCATTACTCACAAAATGGGCTTTCTTCCTGGTGTTGTTTTCCTTCACATTTCAGTTACTGAGTCTGTGAATATGGATCAGAGCTTGAAACAGCCCATGATTGGCTCTGAAAAAGATTGCATGAAGTGCATCAGTGCTTTCCCGGCTGAAAACATCTGTTAGGAGGCACAAATTTAGCTTCTCATTGTTGGCTTCCCTGAGTACCAGACAGAGTTTATTATTTAACTGATGACTAGGAGAAATGGGCTCTGGCAAAAATCTGGCCACAGACTGAAGAAGGTTTTTATATTTGTTATTTAAAATATCCTGAGATGGAAGGATTTGGGAATGAAATGTTGACCTATGGTCCTTGCCAGCTAAGAAATGAACTTTAGGAATATTTTTAGAAGTACATATATTTTCTCTTTAATTGTACTTTAGAAAGCTACTTTGCTTCCTCAAGAACAAGACAAAAATTATTCAAAAACAGTTTTTAAAATGTGAGGTACCTCAATTTGGTAAAGATAAGGGGAAAAGAATGGAATTGCTTTAGGAGTTTTATTGGAGAGTGAAAGGTAGCACTGAGATCAAACTGTAGTTAATAAATATCACAGTACACCATGATAGACACTGGTGGACCCTGTCCCATGTAGTATATAGTATTAGGTATTATATGGCAGCATTGCCAAAGGTAATTTGTTGTCTTACTTAAATGTTGAGGAAACTGGAATAGAGAATAACTTCTTAACATTCTCCATAAAATTGCAAAGGATGTGCATGTTTTTTAATATATTTCATTACATTGTAGAAAGGTGCATTTCCAACCATGTGATCATATATTTTACTGTCTGCAGATAGCGTACTCTTTTCTATTCCTCTAGTCTGGTGTGGTGATGTTCAAACCTGACTGCTCATTGGATCATCTGGAAAACCGTTTTTTGTTTTTTGTTTTTTTTTTTTTGAGGGGGGTGGTGGTAGCCCCAGTCGTTGTTTGGTATCACATCATTTAACCTCTATGTCTGTGTTCTTTCCCAATTTTTTCCTGTGGTTCATTTCTAGTTTGATAGCATTTGGTTGGAAAAGATGTATGGTGTGACTTCAGTACTGTGGAGACTTGTTTTGTGGCCTAATGTGTGATCTATTCAGGAGAATGTTCCATGTGCACTTAAAAAGAATGTGTATTGTCATGTTTTAGAATGGAATGTTGTGAATATACCCATTAGATCCATCTGCATGTGTTTTCAGTTCTGAAATAAAACCCTATAGGCAGCCTATAGCTAAGTTTTTGTTTTTGTTTTTGTTAATCAATTCTGTCTCCCTGTTACTTGGTTGGAGTGCTTGGTCCATTAACATTCAAAGTAAGTATTGATAGGTATGTATTTGTTGCCATTTTGTTACTTGTTTTACAATTGTTTTTGTAGCTCTTCTCCATGCCTTTCTTTTCTTGCTTTCTTCTCTCAGGGTTAGTGGACTTTCTTTAAGTGATATACTCGGATTCCCATTTCTTTGTTTCCTTCTTCTTTTTTTTTTTTTTTTTTTTTTGGCCTATCACTGATTTTTGCTTTGTGGTTACCACTAGTTTTATATATAACATGTTAGGCATAAAGCAGTCTATGTTCAATTGATACTTGCTGAAGTTGGTACTCCTTCTGTATGCCTTCTGCCCCCACACATTTTAGGTATGTGTACTTAATAACATTTTATTTCATGAATTCCTTCTGTGGTTTTCATATATATGCTTAATATTACTGCTTTTGTGCTTTGTACTATTCTTATTCTTATTAATGGTCTTTCCATTCAAATAATCCCCTTTAACATATCTTGTAGGGCTGGTTTAGTGGCAATGATTCCTTTAACTTATGTTTGGGAAACTGTATATCTCTCTACCTATTCTGAGTGATAGTCTTGCTGGATGGAGTATTCATGGTTGCAAGTTGTTTTTCTTTCAGCACTCTGAATATATTATGCCTCTCCTTCTGGCCTGCAAAGTTTTTGCTGAAAAATCAGCTGACAACCTTCTGGGCTTTCCCTTGTATATAACTATTTGCTTTTTCTTGCTGTTTTTGAAGTTGTCTTTTTGCTACTTTTTGTCATTTTAATTACTACATATCTCAGTGTGGATCTTCTTGGGTTGATTTGGTTGGAGAATCTTTGTGCCTCCTGGATCTGGATGTCTGGTGTTTCCTTCTCTGGATTTGGGAAGTTTTTAGCTGTTATTTCTTCAAATAAAACTTATTCCCCTTTTCTCTGTCTTATCCTTTTGGTATCTTAAAAATTTGAAAGTTGCAGGGCACCTGGGTGGCTCAGTGGGTTAAAGCCTCTGCCTTCGGCTCGGGTCATGATCTCGGGGTCCTGGGATCGAGCCCTACATTGGGCTCTCTGCTTGGTGGTGAGCCTGCTTCTCCCTCTCTCTCCCTGCCTGCTTCTCTGCCTGTTGCAGTAGAGCTATGTTTGCCTCCAGTCGAGTCATCTGCAATGGCCCTCTTTACCTGTTGAGAGCAGGGTTTGATCCCTGTATTGTTAGTAGGCCAGTCTGGAGCATCCTTGGGCTTGAGGTGAGTTAGACCAGGCATATGCCTGGGAATTAGTAGCACCAAAACTGCAGGGAGCTTTCCTTGTGTTGTACCCTGAGAAGCTTTGGTTGGTGGGTATGACCTTTAATCAGGCCAGATGTCTGTCCTGAGCTTTCTGCTAGGGCTGTACTCAGACTGGTGTGTGTGGTTATCTTCCCTTCTTGGGTCATGATGCACTTTGTCGTGGTGCTGGCACCTGTTAGAGCTTCTTGTACACTGCCAGACTTGTGGCTCCAAGTGGGTTTGGCTCTGGTTAGGTGTGTATTACAGGGGGCTACTCTGCAGGTTGATAAGGGGGCAGTGTGCCCAGTGCCTCAATACTGGTCCACCATCTGAGGGGGCCTTTAGCTGCCTAAGAAATTTTCTGAGTGCAGGCCTGATTGGAGGGGGCTAGCAAGCTAGGTGGAGAGTGTTTGTGCTGTGCTGCTTCCTTCAGTTATCCATGTATCTCTTCTGGGGAGCAGAGGAGGGATATGGTGCCAGTTGGCTCTTTCATTCTTGGAGCAGTCTCCAAGTAATCCCAGTCCCTCCAGCACATGCTCTGAAATTTGTAAGTACCCTTCCTATATCCCCCAGGCTGCTGTTTCTGTATTACATCTCAGTGAGGCTTTTGGTGTGGTGCCTCTGTAAGAATAGGGACTCCACCTTCCAGCTCCCCCAGAACTGAGCCCACTGTTTTTCTGATTTTTTGTTTGTTTGTTTTTGTTTTTGTTTTTTAAGTGCCAGGAGTTAAGCCCCACTGATTGTTAGTCCCCTCTGGTTTTGAAAGCCAGATGTTACTAGGGTCTGTCTTCTTGTGTGGGTCCCCCTTGCCCAGGGTGAGGCTTTAGTCCTCTTCTGCCGGCCACATCCCTCCCAAGTTCCTTTGGCTTATGACTGTATCTCCACCTTTCCTACACTCTTCAATATGGTCTCTTCTCTACATTTAACTGTGGAGAATCTATTTTTCCAGTTTTCCATCATTTTCTGGGTAATTTACACTGGAGGGTGTGTTCTACTTGTATCCATAGGTCTAGGCGAGCTTAGGATCCTCCCATTAGCCATCTTAGAAATCACCACTTGTTATTTTTGAATGGTTTCAAGTGAGGTTGTGGATTTAAATGGAATCAAAGTCAAATTCTCCACTTCTTTATCAAACTTCTTAGTTTTCACTACTTGATTCACCCTCATTTTTTATAAGAAATATTTGATCCTCAAACTCTCTTGAAGTAAATACATTCATAATGTAATATATTTCAAAAAACTGAAAACCTATTCCTGAATGAAGGTAATAAGAGGAAAGCAATTTAAACATGAAATAATGTGCTGCTTACTATTTTTAGACTAGATACTCAGGTTTGACCACACTGGAAGATGCTCTGAAGTAGCTAGGTGTTCGTACCTATAATTAACATTGGAATTGCTGAATGCCACAGCTATGCACGCACATGAAACAGGTGTGTTACATATGCAGCTTGTGTACCTTGAGCAGCAGTGCGGTCAAGTACATAGTTTTTCCAAAGGTAAAGCTCGTGATACATTTCTAAACAAAACAGAATTTTCCTCTTGATTTACAATGTAGTTGCAATGCCAGAAAACTCAGTGTGTATTAAAATTTGCAAAAGACACTTTATGTGTATTAAATGGAATTGCATTCTGGACTCTATTATAAACAGATTTTTCACTTACGTGGCTGTGAAGAGCATTCAAAAGCCATGTGGAGTGCTTTACTCTCCTTCTTTGGTGGGACTCTCTGGTAAATCTCAAAGAGGAGAGTATATGGCTTTGGTCCACTGAATGAGAGTAGAATCACCCATTTCCCCTTCCCAAATCTTCAAAAACTCCCCAAGAAATTCATCAAATATAATGGAGGGGATAGCAAGACCATTGTCAAGACCTACCGTAATGCAGTAGATTGCCTAACAATCTCCCCTAAGGCTAACTCTGTATATATGTGAGTCTTGTGGTTTTACCTTGTGGGCATACTATGTAGTGGTTAAGTGGGCAGCTAGAAATTACTGTTATTATATGCTTAGTCAAGGTCTATTCTTATGCATTTAGTCAAGGAGCATATTCTCTGAAGCTTTCTGTATTTAAAGTAGCATCTCTTAAAATAGAGATTAATTACACAGAGGCAAAAGGTGAAGCTATAGAAGAAATGTGATGCTGATCTCAAGCCAGTACTTTGAAGACTGGAACACAGTGACACATACAGATGCTCTAGAAGAGAATAAAAATCTATTTTTCTGTCTAAGATGTGCCTGTGACACTTGAAAAATTCTTAATAGGGATTTCTCCTTGACTGTATGCTGGCCCACAATGAAGCTAAAAACAGTTTGTGCTTCAGGCATTCTTTTTCTCTAAGTGGCAATGCAAAGGAGAGAATGACAGGTGTTTCCCTTCAGTTACATAAATTTTGTTCTCACTTTTGTTTCTGTCCTAAACAGTGGCCACCAGAGAAGTCCAATTTGAATTAGAACTCTAAAAACTGAAAAAATGGGGTATTTATCCTTGTCATCTTTTTTCCCACTGATTCACCATTCGCTTTTTATTATAACTAGATTTATTTAATATTAAAATACTTTATCTTTCAAAATATAGGACACATTTACACTTCAGTTGTTAAGGAAGCACTCGTTTACATTGTTCATGACTATCTGTTGTTTTGACCTTTCTTTGAGAATTTCAACTGCCCATTTGTAGTGAGAAAAGACACTATCAACAGTGTTAACTTTCAGAAGAAATTTAATTTGATTAATTAGAAATAGTCTGCATATCTTAACCTCTAAAGTATTCTAGACTTGTTTTATTTCTTACCTGCCTAAAGTTCTTGATAGGGATTAAACGTGTAAAGGATGTGATTGGGGGGAAAAAAAATTCTACCTGGGTAAAATGTTGAAATAAATGTTTCCTATTCAAACATCATATCTCTTAATGACAGGTAATTTTCACAGGTGGAGACTTGCTATCCTTCCTTTTTCCAGTTTAATATGCCTTTGAATATAGGTTTTGGTTTCAAAATGGATATATTTCTCAAATAAAAATTATACTTCCCAATTGATACAAAAAACTTACTTCAGGCTAGGTTGAATTTGGGGAAAGTTTACCTTTGCAGTGATTAATGAAGAGTAGAGTTTTCTTATATAAGTTGGTAGTTTATCAGCTGTAATAGAGAAATGTAAAGTTGAACTAAGAAGAAAATAAGTTAATTTTCCATCCTCTTTACATAAACTACATTCTGTGCTAAGTCTTCAATATATCCAGGTTTCCTTCTTCCTATCATTTTACAACAACGACAACAAAAAAATAAATTAGTAAATACCAAATACAAAAACAGAAGAACCAAAGTAATAGTAAGCTTTTGGCAGCTGACACAATCACATGTGAATGATTAAGACACAGATTTTTCTCAATGAAAATAATGGGAATGAATTAAAAGGGCAAAATAAATGGGTTATTTTAGAATAGAGCTTTTACCATCTGTGGGGGTTTTTAAAAATCTTCCTCTCTTAAAATGATCAAATCTATTGGTCTTCCTCCCTTCAAGAGATGAAGGCTCCTTTGACTGTAGGCTGGAGTTAGTGATGCTTCTAATGAGTAGAACAAAGCAGAAATTAAGACAAGAGATTAGGGCAGAAAAACAACACAGTGGCTTCTATCTTGGTTGTTTTTTTATTTTATTTTTTTTTTTTATTTATTTTTTTTTCAGCGTAACAGTATTCATTCTTTTTGCACAACACCCAGTGCTCCATGCAAAACGTGCCCTCCCCATCAGCCACCACCTGTTCCCCCAACCTCCCACCCCTGACCCTTCAAAACCCTCAGGTTGTTTTTCAGAGTCCATAGTCTCTTATGGTTCGCCTCCCCTCCCCAATGTCCATAGCCCCCTCCCCCTCTCCCAATCCCACCTCCCCCCAGCAACCCCCAGTTTGTTTTGTGAGATTAAGAGTCATTTATGGTTTGTCTCCCTCCCAATCCCATCTTGTTTCATGTATTCTTCTCCTATCCCCCTACCCCCCCATGTTGCTTCTCCATGTCCTCATATCAGGGAGATCATATGATAGTTGTCTTTCTCCGATTGACTTATTTCACTAAGCATGATACGCTCTAGTTGGGTCATTTTCTTGGGGAAAGTCAGCTTCCTTGGCCTGAGGGCACTCAAGCATCCCTGTGGAGGGCCAATGTACTCAGGCACTAAGACGTCCTGTCAACAGTCATATGACAGAGCCGTTTAAGCATAGACCCTTCAGTCTGTGTCCAACTTTCAGATGACAGTAACCTCAGGACAGCTGACATAGAACTCCTGGTCTATGTCCCTCCTTAACTCCTGGTCCATAAACACTATTAGACAATAGATGTTTGTTGTTTAAAGCCACTAATTCTAGAGTAATTTTTACACGGGAGCGGATAACTAAGACACCAATAATAGGTCTTTGGTATTCATTGATATTTAGAGCACTTTAAATTTGATAGACTGTAGATCGAAAGTATGCACTAGCTTAATGTGTCAACTAAGATATCTAGAGAGGTAAGGGTGTAATTTGATTAGTTCTAGCCAATCTTGCACAGTTTTTTCTATTTATATAGTACTGCTATGTGTTTTTTCTAGTTAACAAATATTTTTCTGTTATTAATTATATCCATTTTTTATGATGGAAAAACAACTCATGAGAGATGCTAGGATGACAAACGGTAGTAAACTCCATGGATAAGTGCAGGACCTCTAGATCTAGACTATAGGGATTCAAATCCTCCCTATAGTGCTTATAACTGCATGACCTGGGAAAGTCGCTGGTTTCTCTGTGCCTCAGTTTCTTCCTCTATAAAATAGGCATAATAATGGTACATTCTTCATATAGTTTCCAAAAATTTGCTGATTGATTGAACATCAAAAAAATCAATCATTATAATTTACCACCTTAACAGAATAAAGGAGAAATCATCTACTTCATCTTAATACATGTAGTAAAACCACTAGATAAATGCCACATCAATTCACAATTTAAAAAAAAAACCTTTTAAACTAAAAATAGAAGTGACATCTCTAATTTGTAAAAAATCTATACATTGAAAACAAAATCTTCCTTTCAAAAAGAAAATGCTCAACATTTCAGCATTAAATTTGGAAACATTTTAAAAACTTAGTTCTGTGCTCGCTTTGGCAGCACATATACTAAAAAAACTTAGTTCTTTGTGTTACTGGTACCTTAGAAATACAATTAAATTTTATATTGGTTGGTTATAAACAACTTACCTCAGTTGCATTTACTAATTCTGCTAATTAATCTGGAGAGTGTTTATTTCTTCACTTGGGTGATAGGGTGTTTTGGCAGACAGAAAAAGATGATGGAACTCACAATAGCTCTTAAACAACTGTTGGGACATGGCATACACCCCTTCTGTTCACATTTTATTGACTAAAGCAAATAAGAACCAAGCCTGGTATCAATGGAGCATGGAAGTATAATCACCCTAGAGGAGAGGCAGAGAATATTTGGAATAATTATAGAATATACTGCAGGTTTTTTTATATTGTGCCATTTATAAACAAGACAGAGAATCTTAACTAAAAGTGAACCTCTTCATGCTAAAAATAAACAGAAGGGGAACTTGTTAGTGACTGTGACAATTTACAAGAGATTTTTGTTTTGTTTTGTTTTTCCTTCACTTTGCTATTCTCACACAGAAGCTCATATGTTAATCCTAAAAATTTTAGGTCTTTATATCCAAGATTTCTGAATATGGAAAATTGTGCCTATGGAATAATCTACAATAAAATAATATAAATAATATATTTGTGTAATCCTTTACAGTTTACTGGGATACTTTCATGTTTCATTGAAAAAAGTTATGAAATAGTTGGACAATTTAATTGCCTTTTCAGTTGTCTTCCCCGGTAGACAAAAAAATACAAGTGAAAGTATGGCCAACATTAGACTCCTTTCCTCATCCTCTGAGTCTAACAATGTCTGACCCAAGGAGAGACTCGTTTATTGAAATAAGATTTAATTACTTGTTCAAGGTCATGGTGCTAACAGTTGTTGGTGCCAAGACTGTAGGCCGTCTGGCCCCCAAAGCAGAGTTTGCTCCTATACACTGTGACTTTCCTAATAGCACCTGCCTACATAAGGGCAGAGAACCTAGAAACCGAGAGATGAATAATAAATGTTTGTATTTTCTCTGAAACTGACCAGCGTTTCCACTTTCAACATGCTGGCAGGTAAACAGATGCAGAAAATAAAGTACGGGTCACTAGGAAGTCAACTGCCGAGAAGTCCCTGCCCATAAAATACCCATCAATGTGCCCATCTGTTCCATATTTAGACACACATTTTTCAAAATTAACATATTTAGACCCATTTAAGTGAAGAACATATGTTCAGAAAGACATTAGAATGTGTTGCTGAAGGCTGATAGTCTGAGGTCTCAGAGAACATCAATACCTAATAGTTCCTTAGTCTGGAAAGAGTTATTTAAGGTAGCAGAGAAGTTCCCAAAAGGAAGGGTCTCCAGTTGTCTAAAGGGATAAACTTGACCTGTGTAATTTCAGTGGCCAGAGCCTTTGAATATAAGCAGCATTCATCAGTTGCTTTTTTTATCTTGAACAAATTGATATTATAATGAAAATGATTTTCCAAAGTCAGGCTGATGTTCCTCTTCCAGAACATAATCAACACTAAGCAGAGTAAAACATTTTCTCAATGCCCCTCTGTACAGTGTTTCAAACTTCTAGAGTTCAATTTCCTTGTCTTAATTTTCTGCATTATCTGTCTATGTTGCTGCTCAATACCCATTTTTCCCATCTGCTTATGGACATCTAGGTGTTCTGGATGATTGAATTACAAATACTAATGTCTGTCTTTATCTTCCTGAAATTAACAATCTATATAATAGAAGAGAACATAAAAAGTGGCTTCATATTTTGAACAAACTGGAATTCCTTATATTAGCACATATTTTGGTTCAGCCAGTTGTGAGAAGTGCAAAGAATTGAATCCATAATCTTTGCTGAAAAATAATACCTATATAAAACATGAAATAACTATATTAAAAGACTAAATTTGGTGCAAAGCTAAAAAATACACAATATTGTGAAATATATCATTAATCTTATTGCTCATATATAATATATATTCTGTAATATAATTTTATTGCATGCAATAGTATAAGGTTTATCAAATATAAATTTTATTGCTAAGTGACTTAATATGGATTTTAAACATTGAGTTTTAGTAGGGACAACTCAGAGCTGCTCTAAGTAGGAAATTCATTGAAGGAGGTGAGGAGTTGAGATATTCCTTGACTTAAGAATTAGTGTCCAATTTTAAAAGAATGCAAAGTAAAAAAAAAAAATGTTCTAGGCTATGGAGAGAGTAAATCAGGTGGTAATTCCAAAGCAGATCAGAGACTTAATTCTATTTTAGAAGGAAATGAGGGATAATATTTGGAGGACAATATAAGCAGTAAGGTAGGAGATCTACTAAGAACAGGGAACAGAACACAGCATGTTGGTCCATGCCACTAAGGTGTATTCTGGAGAAAGACTTTGACTTCAATTCTTTCTCAGGTATTTTCATCCTAGCTTCGGGATGATACCTGCAAAAATTGGACATAAGTCAGGTACAAATCAACAAGAAAGAAAGACTCTGAGAATAGAATAACTCCTTTTTCAGTCTCCAGTGCTCTTCCTCTTCAACTTTTTTTTTCCAAGATTCCTAAGAGAAATGCTCCATTCTTTTCAATCAGTAGTCATATAGGTTAATCAGATACTATATTGGGTCGATGAAGACAAAGATTAAATGTGTTGGCAGAATTTGCCTCCATCCTACTTGATTCTATATTAACTCTAGTAGTTGCGTCTTTAAAAGAAAGCAGGATGGAAATGCAGGTATATTTCAAAATACCGATGCTGTAGATGAACCCTCACTACCTCTTTTGCAATTGCCAGCAAGGTCCTTGATTTTTTTGTGTTGTTTTCATTTTCTCAGACTATGAGTTCCTACACATGTCATTGTTCTTGCTGCCTTTTGCATTGCAATTCCTCACAATCAGGTGCATACAAAATTTTCATCTACCTCTTCAGGAGTATGTTCATCATGAGATAACCTACTTGAACTAGAACTTGAATTCATTTCCTACCTAACAGTAATCATCGCAGATAACCAAAATTTGGCAGATCAATGTGATGTCAAACTACTCATTTTAAGGGTTTGAATGTTGAGGAGTCTCCGTAGTACCGGGTATCTTTATATCCATAATATCTTTAAAGCCATTGTCTGATTCAGGCAAAATGACTGATACTTGGCCTACCTTTCTTTAGTCACTTTTTATCCTCTACTAACAACTTTTTTTCAACTGAAGTATAGTTGACATACAGTGTTGTGTTTTTTTTTTTTTTCAGACAATTGCTGAATCTAAAATTCAGAAATACCAAACATCCACTTAATGTGAGTCATTAATTTGCCTTTACTAACGCAGAGCAGATTGCCAGTCCAGGGACTCATTAGTAAGAGGGACATTTCTCCACCATCTATCTCCACTCCAGTAATGTTACCTGTGGGCTGAAAACACACAAAGTTGGGTCACACAGAATGGTCACCAAAGTGCTTTAAATAATTTCTCACTGAAAATGAAAGTATAAAATCATATTGTGAAGAAGGAGTCTGGTATATATCCACTGACCTAGAAACATCTTTAGCTAATCTGGACATACTCACTGACAAGACCAGAGAGAGGCTTACAACTATTGATCTATTCCTTTGCCTCTGCTAGACACAGAAAAGAATAGGAAGTTTTTGTCCTTAAGGAGTGCAAGTTTAATAGGGAATAAGCACGTGTGTGTGTGTGTGTGTGTGTGTGTGTGTGTGTGTGTGGTAAAATAAAGTAGGTACAGTATCTGAGGTATAAGGCATACTTAGACCAGCACTGGGACCTCAGTAAGAATGTAGTACATGGTAGCATCACCACTAAATGTCTTCATTCAATATAATGTTTTTATGGAGGAGAAAGTGATTAAGTCTGTTGTGTTGGGTTAAGGAAGGTTTGCCTTCAATTATTGTCAACTCTTCACAATTAGCATATCATTTTAATTTTGATTTTTATAATTGAAGAAATGGAGATTAAGAGTAGTTAATTAGCTTTCCTCAGATCACATGACTATTGGGTGCTGCTCAGTTTGGATCTAGAACTGTCTGATACCTAGGAACGGTATCTTCCCAGCATGCTGCCTCTTTACCCTTCATTACCATCTAGACTACAAGCAGATAGAATGTTCATTTTTTTATACCTTTAAAGAGTATATAAAAATGTATAAGAAACTCCTCCTTCCTTTAAACACACACACACATACACACACAGAGAAACACACAGACACACAACGTGTAACAAAATTCTATCAAGAAGAGCTAGACTTTGCAGTTTAAAGCAAGGTCATTCTTAGAATTTCTTGAAGATAAATTGTGGTTAGAGTTTATTTCTACACCACTTTTAGTAGCACATTTCAGGCTCCAGTGAGTATCAAAGATGGTGTCAAAGGAAAAAGGAAATATTTGTGAGTGGTGCCACAACTCCTTTGGGTATGGAAGTATTCCATAAGAGGAAAAAAAACAAAAACAAAACAAAACAAAAAAAAACAACTCTGACTCCCAGAATCTTAGGTGATTAATCAAGTAATGTATATTCTCTTGCATTTTGGAGGAATATTTTTTAAATCTTTAAAAAAATCATTAATTTTGCTTTTAAAAACTTTCTATTGGTAGACAAAGCTTCATGACCTAGATAAAAACTGTTGCTAAAATTGTGTGATACTTTCTATTACTCTGGTAGCATTCAATTGCTTACCTTTAATAAAGTCTTTTATTTTTGTGAGGATCAGGTGAAAGGAACATAATGAGTTCTTGGTATTTTTCAAGGGAGAAGGCCTCACTGCCAGAAAAATAATGGAGAAAATCTCAAAGGGCTGTGCCTTTGGAAAAAACTTGTAGTAAATGATTCTTTCACTCTTGAGTTATCTAAGCCAGTTAGAAAGATGTTAGTAAAGTGTTTCAGTGTAAAGTGTTAACAACAAATTAACTAATTCAACAGTCAACATTCAACACACAATTAAATATTATGCACTAGATGTGATGTACTTTGCTCCTGGATCTGGTGGAGAATGAAAAAAAAAAAAATTAGAAACTTCCTGTCCTTAAGGAGCTTAAAAATTAACCAATTAAAAACAGTGAAAGTGAGATATTGGTTGATTATTGCAAAAATTAAGTACATGTTAGGCACAAGGTTTGGGCCTTAGGGACAGAGTGGTGTATGAAATGGACAGATGTCTCCTTTCATGGAGATTACAATTTCTTGGAAGTGTCCTATGATAAATTTCTAAATAAATAAACATGATTACTTTAGTAATGAGAAGCATTAAAAAAAAATCAGAGCAGGTCTGTCAGCAGAGGTGATATATGTGCCAGCTATGCAAAAATCTGAGGCCGGTGTATTCTGATAGGGACAAACTGCAAGCGCAACCATCTGGAAACAGGTGCAAAAATGGAGTGTTCAAGAAATGCCAAAGTAGGACATTGTACTGGAACTCAGTAGGCAAGGGACCCCATGGGATAGGACGGAATCAAAGAGGTGGGCAGGACCACTTCATAGGGGGTCTTGTGGGTTCTGGTACACAGTTTTGATTTTTTTTTTTTTTTTTTTTCTCATTTTATTTATTTTTTCAGCGTAACAGTATTCATTCTTTTTGCACAACACCCAGTGCTCCTTGCAAAACGTGCCCTCTCCATTACCCACCACCTGTTCCCCCAACCTCCCACCCCTGACCCATCAAAACCCTCAGGTTGCCCCAACCTCCCACCCCTGACCCTTGAAAACCCTCAGGTTGTTTTTCAGAGTCCGTAGTCTCTTATGGTTCGCTTCCCCTCCCCAATGTCCATAGCCCGCTCCCCCTCCCCCAATCCCACCTCCCTGCAGCAACCCCCAGTTTGTTTTGTGAGATTAAGAGTCATTTATGGTTTGTCTCCCTCCCAATCCCATCTTGTTTCATTTATTCTTCTCCTATCTCCTACCCCCCCATGTTGCTTCTCCATGTCCTCATATCAGGGAGATCATATGATAGTTGTCTTTCTCCGATTGACTTATTTCACTAAGCATGATACGCTCTAGTTCCATCCACGTCGTCGCAAATGGCAAGATTTCATTTCTTTTGATGGCTGCATAGTATTCCATTGTGTATATATACCACATCTTCTTTATCCATTCATCTGTTGATGGACATCTAGGTTCTTTCCATAGTCTGGCTATTGTAGACATTGCTGCTATAAACATTCGGGTACACGTGCCCCTTCGGATCACTATGTTTGTATCTTTAGGGTAAATACCCAGTAGTGCAATTGCTGGGTCATAGGGTAGTTCTATTTTCAACATTTTGAGGAACCTCCATGCTGTTTTCCAGAGTGGTTGCACCAGCTTGCATTCCCACCAACAGTGGAGGAGGGTTCCCCTTTCTCCACATCCTCTCCAGCATCTGTCATTTCCTGACTTGTTCATTTTAGCCATTCTGACTGGTGTGAGGTGATATCTCATTGTGGTTTTGATTTGTATTTCCCTGATGCCGAGTGACGTGGAGCACTTTTTCATGTGTCTGTTGGCCATCTGGATGTCTTCTTTGCAGAAATGTCTGTTCTTGATTTTTTTTTTTTTCTAAGTTTTTTACTTACTTATTTGTCAGAGAGGACAAGCAGGGGGAGCTGCAGGTAGGGAAGAATCAGGCTCCCTGCAGAGCAAGGAGCCTGATGCAGGACTCGATCCCAGGACCCTGAAATCATGACCTGAGCCGAAGGCAGATACTTAACCAACTGAGCCACCCAGGCATCCCCGCAGTTTTGATTTTTTTTTTTTTTTAATCCAGTTACCATGGAACACCAGTCAAGTGTTTCCCAGTGGTATGAAATATGCACACATAATTATACACATGATAGGATGCCATCCAACTGAAATGAACAACCTAAGAGCTCTGATTGTTGAGAGACTGGACAATTCCTTTTTTTCTTAGAGCATTTAGGATGATTTCATAGAGAAGTTTGCCTTCAAATGGAGTCCTGAGGTACACATGAAGCTTCATGTGCAGAGGGAACAGTGTGAAAAAAGCTCTCAGGCAAGAAATCCTAAGATGTTGACAACTGCCTCACAGATATATTTGCTTCTTAAGAAGGGAAAATACTTGGCAAAGAAATGACTGTTCAATGGGAAATTGTCGGTGCCGGCAGCAGGTTGAAATGTTCTGGTGACTAGAGTTGGAGAGTGATGAGGTTGGGCTTTACCCCTCAAGTTACACTAACGGCAGCTGTTTATTCTGACACCCTGGAAACTGACCCTGTTGCTGTGCTTTGACATCCTGAAGGACAACATGATGCAGTAAATGTCAGGATAAAGGTGTTATGTTTCAGAGATCTGCTGAGGTCACAGGGAAAGGTCTGTATATCTTCAGACTGGAAGAAATTCTCACTAGTGAATATAAATGGGCTGCCCTCTACTGCCTTTTCTGTTTCCGTGGGTGATTATGCCTGCATATAGAAAGGCCACTCAAGTGATACAGGAGAAGAAACTGAAAGGTCTTGGCTTTAGGTTGTGCTAATTACTTAGATATAAGTGAGGCCAACTTTCAGAGCTCTGTCTCAAAAGAGATGCTGTACTCCATGCCACTAATATGGGTACAACATAAAGTCCCGAATGGATGATGATGATTTTTTTATATACAGTGTTGATTTTGATGTGGGATAGTTTTATTGTGGTACTTTCCTATCTTGAAAAACTTTGTCAGACCAATTTGCCTAGCAGTGAGTGCTACTTGTGGAATTGCCCAGAAGCAGGGATGAGCAAAATTTTTATGTCCAGAACCACACGGTGAATGTTCTAGACTTTTGGTGCCAAAGCGCAAATTTGGGACTATTACAGAGCCAGTTATATAATAAGAAAGAGAACAGTAATACAGGATGACTGTTGAGAAGAATGCATTTCTTTGGTGAATAGGATTTCACTAAATTGGTGTTCAAAATCAGTGTTCCTTATCATCAACTCTATTATAAATGTTCATCAATAAGAAGCAACCTTAGCTCAGAGGTAATACTACAGTAGGCAATGAAGCTGATTTGGCCCAGTGAGTATAGTCCACTGACCACTGCCCTAAAGAATTTTTAACTGGTAACATGAATATTTTTTCACACTAATAATCAAGATGTTAATAAATAATTATCTTCATGTAACAGTCTTTCTATGTCTTCATACGACAGACAAGTAATTAAGACCAAGCTTTGGAATTAGACCAATCCAGGTACAAAGTGTGGCTTCACTCCTTTCCAGCTTTCTGATTTTGAGATGGCCTCTAACATCCCTCAGTGTCAAAATTATCATCTGTAATATGATAATCCCTTCTCCATTTTGAAGAGAAATAGTATGGTGCTAAACATAGCATACTATAAATGGCTATTAATGTGTTGATTAACATGTTAATTAATATGTTAATAGATTAATACATGGTTACTAATATTAATTGGCTATTAATATGCCTATGTGATGTCTCCAGCCATTCATTGGAGGTATGCAATACAGGGATTATTATTTGCCCCATTACTATTACTCATCATTGGGGAAGACTAAGGCAGAGATCAAGGAACTTACCCAATGTCTGCAATGATGTCAGCTAAAACTTAGTTCTTTTACTCATTAATTCATTTAGTAATTGTATAATAAGGATATATGTGTATGGTAGGCAGATTTCTAAAATGACCCCCAAGAAATCTATCTATGGTATGTATACCCTTCATAATCTCTTCTTCTAAAAACTGCCCTTCTATTGGTTTGCAATGATTGTTTTTTTCAGGAGAAAGTACTCTCAGAAGTACTATCAGAAGCTGTGCATGTGGTCACTCACAGCTATTAATTGATCCTTCTAGGGACTGAGAAATGATAAAACGCTCTGACCTTTATAACCTTTTTGCATCCCTTTGGCATTCTGAGGAAAAGCAATTAGTTACTTCCATTTTTCCATTAACAGCAGTTCCAAATTCAGATCAAGCTCCCTAATTAGAAGATCATAAGTTAGAGTGGAGAGGCATTCCAGTGGTCTCCTGACAGTTGTGCCAGAGGAAGATAAATGTTGGTCTTTTACGCAGGGGCACTGAACACCACCTGGGCATGTGCATGGGAAGACTTGGATAGTAATTGGGACTTATAAAATTGTATAGATGTTCTAATGAATCTATTGTTAGATTCTTTAAATACTGAGATGCACGGTAATTTATTTATGGTAGCAAAGGAGCTGAAAAAGCTTACAAGTAGTTGATTGATGAAAAATAATACCATGGGTTTTGTTATCCATCAGCTTCGGTTCCACTGACGGTAAAATACAAACACTTATTCTTATCCCCTAAATAGGATTTAGAGTGAGTGATTCTCCATAGCCCTGAATAGGGGAATTGTTGCAGCCTTGAGCTTCGTGTACAGCTATTTTGGTAAATGACAGAGGCGAAGCCTCCAACAAGCGTATCTGTGATAAGAGGTGGTTTGACAGTCACAGAAGGCTTTGATCATGTGATAAACGAGTCAATAGGAAGAAATCTCTCAGGTGAGCGAGCTGTAGTTCTATCGTTATGTTGCTCCATAAATCCGGCGATGTGGGGAAGGAGCCAGAGGTTGCCTCTGAGTTTCCTGCCAGATGGATTTCGAGGGGGAAAGCCTCAGCTGTGTTCCAGGATTCTGTAGCACAGATGAACTCTGAGCCAAGGTGTGCTGATGGAGGTAGGAGTACTAAGAAAATACCGACGTGTTGCCTCCATCTTCCGTATAAAATAGTCTGTGGTGGGAAGATTTCTGATGCAGAATGAACAAATAAGGAGACTCAGTGACAAACCCTCTTTTCAATGTCAGTCTAAAACCCACAGCCAAAGTCGCGTGTTTTGTTTAACACCTCTCCAACTAGTCACTCACTGGTGATCGTTGAGACCAAAAGGGACCTGAAATTCCAGAAGCGTAGTCTCTCCCAGGGGACTGCCTCCTCAATTAAGTCTCTGTGGGATTTTATTACTAAAATGGAAAGGGTTGAAAAGTGACACTTTAGCGAACCAAAAAAAGTTGTGGCACAGAGACCTCTTTTTCTCACCCTCAGATAAGATTCACCAAGCCCAAGCTTCCAAAGTCTAGAAAATCTCACAGGGACGATTAATCTTACAAGATTTCTAACACCAAGATCAATCTAAGTAAACTCTCTGTAAGCATTTTCATTATAGAATGCTAAACTGCTACAAGTTGAGCCCCTGGTTTTCTGAGCTGGAGCATATTCCCCAGCATACCTGACTGTTACTTACTGGCTTCACCCCCCACCCCCTCTCTGGGGAGACAAGGACAGAATCTAAAATGCCATAGAAAATGTTTAGACCCTGGATCTTTGTCACCGTTTTAAATCAAAGTTTCTCATCTGCCCCACATCTGGACCCTACCTATACATTTTTCTTTATTAGGTCAAAATAGGTACAAAAAAGTAAGTTAGTTGGTGTTAGGATTCACATAAAGAAGGGACCAAATTTTCCAAAATGCTTATTTGTACCCAACTAGCCACAAAATTAAATAATACCTAATATTTCACGTCCATGGGCACATTGTGAATACCAATCTTAAATTACTATACTGCCCTCCTAGAACTACCTACAGTTGATGACCTTTGATAAAAAGAAGATGCAAGAGATAAGGGTTTGGATCAATTAGAAATGCATGTTCTTGGCAATTAGAGAAAACCAGGGTGGCTTACAGAAAAAAAGTTCTAATTTTTTTGTTCTTCTGATGTGTTGTCTAGATAGTCAACACCTGGCATTAATTCTTGGGTTCAACAATGTCAGTTCAACATCCTTGTGATTGTCTTCACCTTTCCTCATTTCACAAGATGGCTGCTTCTTGGGTCCCTGGGTAGCTCCGTCAGTTAATCGTCTGATTTCAATTCAGGTCATGGGGATTGAGCCCTGCATCAGGCTCCCTGCTCAGCGGGGTCTGCCTATCCTTCTCCTTCTGTGCTCATCCTCTTTTTCTCTCAAGTAGATAAAAAATAAAATCTTTGGGGGGAAAAAGGAAAAAAAAAAAAAAAAAGATGGCTGCTTATTTTAGTTTGCAAGGGCTGCCAGAAAAAGATACCATAAACTGGGTGACTCAAATAACAAATTTATTTTCTCAAAATTTTGGAGACCGCAAGTCAGATCAAGGTATCAGCAGGGTGGGTTTCTTCTAATGCCTCTTTCCTAGGTTTGTAAACAGATGTATCTTCACGTGTATCTACACACATCCTTTGTGTATATATAGGTCCTAATCTCTTCTTAAAAGACACCAGTCAGACTGCATGAGGGCCGGCTATCATGGCCACATTTTCCTTTAATTATCTCTTGGAAGACTCCATTTCCAAATACAGTCACATTCTGAGGTTTTAAGGGTTAGGACTTCAAAATATGAATTTGTGTGGAAACAAAACAGAGACTATAACACTGCTGAAGCTTAAACTCCTGGATGGGATAAAGGACAATGTCATCCAGGTCTCCCCTCTTTGAAGTCCTCTCCACCAGCAGGCTCATGTCCAGACAGAAGTGGAACACATGAACCATCTCTAGATAAAAGGGACTCCAGGACAGAGAGCTGAAAATAGGTTTTGTTATTAGTTTAGCTCTATCAGTTGATTGCTTGGGGTTGGGTCCTCCAATCACTTAAACAAAATCCAATTTTATTAGAAAAAAGTGGGAACATACAATATTGTATGTGTAAATAAGAATTGGTTTCAGGAGTAGAAAGAAAATAGACCTGAAAAAGCAGAAAAGATTTCCCTTTTTTTTTTTTTTTAAAGATTTTATTTATTTGACAGAGATCACAAGTAGGCAGAGAGGCAGGCAGAGAGAGAGAGAGAGGAAGGGAAGTAGGCTCCCCACTGAGCAGAGAGCCCCATGCGGGGCTTGATCCCAGGACCCTGAGATCATGACCTGAGCCGAAGGCAGAGGCTTTAACCCACTGAGCCACCCAGGTGCCCCAAGATTTCCCTTTTTGAACTTGTTTAATTTCAGTCTATTCTAGGGTTAGGGATATGGGTATAGCTGATACTAGACACAACTATAAAGGGTCATTGGTCTTTCAGGTTTTTCCCTTCCCATTCCTCCCTAACACCTTCCTAGGTGCTCCATGCCAACGAATTGCCTGTGTGTACTCCAGGCAAAGCTACTCTGAGGCAAGCATCTGCTATCAGCGTGGGCCCTCTATAGTACCCAGCATGAATAAATTTAAGTTATTGCAATGCCTCTTTGAAGGAGATGGCGTGTTTTTAAGCTTTACTTTATAATGAAAGGCTTTGCTCGTAATTCCAGGGATTTCAGGCACTGGTACACAAATGAGGGAGCCTTAGGGTCAGAACAACTATTCTTGTGACCCAGAAATCACTGAGTTGGTGGCTGACTTTAGAGATGGCTAATGACCCTGTTTATTCAGTAGGTTGGCACTGAATATTGGCTTGAAATCTGGCAGCCCTAAAATATTACATCTAGATTGGTTCATTTTATTTGTTTTTGTTTGTTTTGTTTTATTGCTGTGTAAAAAAATTACCACAAATAGAGCAGTTTGAAACACCATCACTTATTATATATAAGTTCAGTAGGTGGGCTCTCTGTTGTGGATTTGTCATCTTTCGGTCTCACAGGCTTGAAGTCAAGATGTCAGCCAGGCTGCACTCTAATCTGGAGAATCTGGGGAAGAAGCTGCTTTCAAGCTCACTGGTTGTAACCAGAATTTGTTTGTGGCTTGTAGGACTGAGGTCATTTTCTTACTACCTAATATCATGGGTGCTTGTCATCCCCTAAAAGTCACTCTTACTCCATGCCACATGGCCCCCTACATCTTCAAGCCAGTTTTTTTTAATTTATTTGACAGAGAGATCACAAGTAGGCAGAGAGGAAGGCAGAGAGAAAGAGAAGGAAGCAGCTCGCTGCTGAGCAGAAAGCCCGATACAGAACTTGATCCCAGGATCCTGAGATCATGACCTGAGCCGAAGGCAGAGGCTTAACCCACTGAGCCACCCAGAGGCCCTTCAAGCCAGTTTTGAATCTCCCTTGAGCTTCTGTCTCTGACTGCTTCTGCTCTCAGCCCCAGAAAACGCTCCCCTTTTAAAATGATTGCATTATTTGATTGGGGCAGATAACCTATTTTCAAGTCAATTAATGAACCTGAATTACATCTAAATTCTTTGGGGGCACCTGGGTGGCTCAGTCAGTTAAGCGTTCTTTTAGCTCACTCAGGTCGTTTTCCCAGGGTCCTGGGATAGAGTCCCACGTTGGGCTCCTTGCTCAGCAGGGAGCCTGTTTCTCCCTCTGCCTGCCAGCTTGTGCTGACTCTCTCTCTCTCTCTCTGCCTCTCTCTCTAACAAATAATAAAAATAAAATCTTTAAAAAAATCTTTAAAAAATAAGTAAAACATTCCTTTGTCCATGTAATATAACATAATCAGATGATTAAGACCAGGGGACAGAGATCCTAGGGGACACCTTACAGTTGCTCTCACCACAGTCCTGTCTCCCTGAGGCAATGTCTAAGAAGTATCTGCCTTTTTGTTGTTCTTTTTGTCTGTTTGTATGGGCATGTGTGTATCTTGTTTTTCTTTTTGTTGTGGGGTTGTTTTTTTTTTTGGTGGTTTTTTTTTTTTTTTTGGCATTTTGATCAGTGGTAAGGCAGAGGAGTTAAAGGAGTGGTATATATAGATTCAATTAACCCAATGGTTTAGTTCAGGGATGAACATTTTGAGATAGTTAAGTCATGTGAAGGAGGGAGGAAGTGAGTTAGAACTTTAAAGCTCTGTACAAATAAGAAACCATGTTTGTTTTGTTGGTTCTCACCTTGCCAGTGCATAATCTAGTAAATCATAGAGTAAACACTCAGCAACAGTTCGTTAAATCGACTGTTAACTTCTGTTTTGTTAACAAACAATCCTCCAATCATATTCATTTCCAATAACAAGCTTCTTGCTTCTAATTACCTTGATGTTGGCATTGTCTTTTATCCTGATGGGTCTTTGTAAAACAGAGCAACTGAAAGCCTACAGTTACCTTAAAACCTCTCCAAGATGGATGTAAGTCCCATCAAACCATATGGTCAGTCCTCTATCCATAGGGTGGGAAAGGCTGGTCTCTCTACTAAAAGTCTCTATGCCATCACATGACCAAAGATAGGGTGAGTAATCATGGTACAGGGAGAAGGCAGCCCAGTCAGCAACAACGATGCAGTCTATTACAGACTATCCTTAATCTATGGCTTAATCATTGTCCCTGCTCCTGTATTAGCAGACGTGCTGAAGTTTGGCCTATAAGGAAAATTCATGCAGGTAGGAAGGGTAGGTGAACGAGGTTTTCCTACTTGGCCATTCTGAGCTATCTCTTCTGGGTGCTCTTAAGACTCAGTGGACAGCATCCTAGGCACACAGCAAAATTCCTTAAATTTTGAATATGCCCCATTTGGCCAGCCTCACTGCCAACACCGAGAGGTCCTCCATCCTAGGATTTTGTCTTAAGAAAACTACTTCATTTTCCTCATTCTCTAGAGACCACCAGATACTATTACCTAATCCATGAATTTTACATAGAAGATTGGATCTCTCACTGTTAAGATATACTTCAAACTAAATAATTGTAATAATGACATTAATTTTTTTTCCCTTTTTATTTATTTTTTCAGCGTAACAGTATTCATTCTTTTTGCACAACACCCAGTGCTCCATGCAAAACGTGCCCTCCCTATTACCCACCACCGTTCCCCCAACCTCCCACCCCTGACCCTTCAAAACCCTCAGGTTGTTTTTCAGAGTAATTTTAACCCAAAGATAACAAATACTGTTTTGTAAAGGAAATGGATATGTAGCTCAATCTGTTTTTCCTTAAATAAGTATGTATCTTTTCCCTTCTTACATTCAGGCAACGTTAGTCTTAAATTATAGCAACATACAGTGAAAAAAATATTGTTCTCTTACTTTTAATGTGTGTTCATTTCTCAAACTTAGAGGGAAAACTTGTGGAAATAACATTTTAGTCAATAGATTGCTAACATATTATACTATGTCTTGCACCTTGGGTAATGTGATGTATGGAAAATTACTTAGCTATTAGTCTTCAGTGGAAGCCAAATGAATAATGAGAATTGGTAATTCATCTTACTTTCAAGGATTTTCAGCACTATCTGTGTCCTTGGGGCCACTTCTGCAAATGTTACACTTTACTGTCTCCTGATCCAAAGCGACAGGATGCTACCCCCGCCCCCCCCCCCAGTCTAAAATTTAAAAGAGGATTGAGGCTTGGCTGAGGTATGCATCCATAAAGACAAGGAGGTAGAAATATAACGATTTCTTTTGCATTTCTTTTCAAACATGACAGCTAGAACAATGGCTTTGTTTTTCCCCTGCCTGTGAAATTTCCAAAGGGCCCTGGGCAACTGCATTCATTCTACTATCAAATAAAAAAAACCGAGTGGTATCCTCACCTCTCACCTTTCTCTTACTCCTTGGTCTTGATGAGCCACCTCCTGCCATAAAGAAAAAAGTAAAACTTCTCAACCTCCTATTTTTCTGACGGGCACCGATAGTACTGTTTCGTTTTGTTTCTGTTAGTTGGTGATCCCCAAGAGTCTCCTAAAATCTTTACGGAAAAAAAGAAACAACAAATTAATGAAGTAGGTGGGAGAACATTTGTAAGGATGGATATCAGAAGAGTGTCAGAACCAGGCCTTTTTCCTGGCTGTCACATCCACACCGATGGTTTCAAATCACCTCCAGAATGAAAGAAAATCGTCTCTCAAATGTCTCCTGTACCCAGTGTTTTCTTGCCTCTCAGGTTTATTACAGTTAATGTGATCTTTCTTATTCTTGAAGAGACTGGACTGAAGGGTAAAAGGAGGAAGGGAATGAAGCCGTAGAATTGTGTGGCAAACAAGCTAGCTGTCAACAAAGCCTTACTCTGCTTCTTCCTGAGCACACAAATCACGTTTTCCAGACTTCCTTAAAATTAGGTATAATTCCTGAGTTGCAGCAAATGGAATATGAGCAGAAATTAATGGTGCCACTGTGAAGAGACAAATCAAAAACCTCATATTAGCAATCCTTTACTAGTTGGATGAAGACGAGCACTCTCATCTTGGACACCACATAGTGAACATGGAGGAGTTAAAAGATGGAAGGAGGCCGAGTACCAGACTTTCTTAATTACTCTTACTTTTAGTGATAGGAATCTATTTAGTGATGTTATTGTGGGGTGTTCATCAAATTGTTTGCTATAAAGCTATTAGAATGAATTAAGGAGTATACGTTTGTTAATGCAGAAAGATGTTCATTCTAAGCTTCTCAATGAGAAATTTGGTTTAATTTTATGTTTTTGTGTTAATTTGATTTTAGTATCTTAAGTCAGAAGTCATGCTGTTTATTCAACAGCACTCTTTGTATGCCATAAAACTTGTACATAGTCAGAACTCAAATACTCATTTACTACCTGACTAAATTAAAGAAGCTACAAGACAGTCTATCCCAATCCATATATTTTAATACAGGTCTTAGAGAAGGTTATTTCTGTGTTCTAGCAGGTTGTACAAATAGAGACAACAACTGAAAATGGTGTGTATTCTTGTCTGTGCATTCCATGGTGTTGAGCTATGTATTAGAATCTGGTTTAGAGGCATTTGGGACATTAAATGTGAGGGAGAGATAAAATTGAGAAGGGACAATAAAGGTAATGCCTCCGGTTGGTTAATAGACTGTGGACTTTTTTTGTCTATTGAACAATGTGTTAATTTTGTTAGCCATTTTATCTGATTGTGCGAAGGTCACATAAATCCTGATGCATTTACGGTGATGAAACAACCTGCCAGGGCCTGCACAGCCCAGGCAGGTGGTGGGTGACAGGATGCTGGCTGATCTGAAGCCTAGAACTGTAATTGGTTACTGATTCTGCATGTAAGTCTCAAGGTTTGGATTTTGTACTTCCTGCCTGGGAATAACTTCACAAAAATAAGGAATACTAGAATAACCTATAATGGTTTTAAGCAGTTACTTTTCTTTTTTTAGTTGCCTTTTATATATGTATGTGCCTGTGGTATGCTTTAGATTAAACATCAGCAGCTCTTTCTTCATTGTTGCAAAGCACTATTGACAACTATCCACTTAAATGTAGTAACAACTCTGCGTCTCCGCAGAAACAAAGCTGTTTACAAATGCCAAAATGTAAATAAAGATGAGGGAGGCTGAGTAAGAAGAAGGGAGCAGGAGGAGAGGAGTTTTTAAAAAATTTTGCTCTCAAAATAAAAGAATCAGGACTTTCCCTGTCACAAAATACCAGCTTGGTATTTTATGCAAATTAACTTATGTAATATAAGTGGAATTAATAAATTGGCATTGGATCTAGATGCTTTGACTAACACAGCATAGAAATGGAAGGACAGCAAATGAATAATTAATATCTAGATTATAGATTATTCAAGCATTTATTCTGTCTTCTCTCATCTCCTGGGATTTTAGGCATTTACCACATAACTATAAGAATATAGCCAAACTTAAAAAAAAAAAAAAATCGAACCTCAAATGAGTTCCATTTTTCTGCTTGCTGGGATCTATTTAAGAAAGCGAAGTGAGGGATATCTCAAAGCAGTTAACTAAATTGGAGAATTATCTATAGATCTCTAATTTAGCTTTTTTACTCTTCACACTCCCATTTACCATTAAGTGTAGTTTTAAAAATTAGGCGAGAGGGCTGGCCAAATTATTTACCACTTTATTTCAGGTTTTATAGATGAGTGAGAAATGATGGAGAGGCCTAATGAAATAGAGTCTTTAAAAAGAAAGCATTTCTCAATAAAACTGGAAGTGGCAGGGAGAGAAGGAAGTGAATGGATAGGAAGGTACATTTGTGAATGCAAGAGCAGGTGAGGTAGGCAGGGTGCTCCCTGCAAGGTTAAGTGTGGACTGAAGCTAGGCCCTAAAGCTAGGGTAGAGTGTATTCCAATGAGCTCACTTGCAGAGCCCTGAGATAAATGCTGGTGGGCATTCCAAGGGGGTTATAAATCTCTAATTATGACTGAGAATGTAACTAATTTACAGGATAGAGAAGCACTGTTTCTCCTCCGGAAATGGAACTTTGATACAGAGATCAGGTATCCAGGAAGTTACAGCAAGACGGCTTAGCTTCCTAATTGCACACCAACCAATTTTGAGAAGGACTAAAGTAGCCACGGTGGTCCTGGCATTACATAATGTGACATGATAGATAAAAGATGAGATACTGAGTGACAGGTGTTCAAGGATTTACCTGCTCTTCCTCTCCTCGTCGTGCCTCTTCTTGGACAGAAGTTCTTGTTTGCTGGATCACATTCTGGATTTCTTCCAAGTTACACAGAATCAGTGTCCTGAGAAATGGGGAAGTAGAATCAACAGAGTCAAAATTGATGTATGAAGTAAGAAGCTGAGATGAGAAAGAAGGAGAGAGGAGAAATAAATAAATTTGAAGACTGAGGGAGGGAGAAATTAGAGAAGTTTAAAGAATATCACAGTGACTGGGAGCATTGTCATGCCTCTAAGCTATTAAAAATGAGTTGGAAAAAAGTTTCAGAAGTTTGGAGATGAAAAGGGTAATTAAAAGGTGATTTTGCATCTGTAGGTAAGAAGATTATGGAAATTGAATGAGAGGAATTGGATGAATGAGACACAGGTGAGCAGCTTGTGACTGACTACATGAAACTTCTAGAGTAATTTGGGAGGGGGGGAAGTATTCCAGATAACATGGGAAAGAAACATGAAAATGAAATTTTGAATTGTATTTATGGGCTGATCATTGTGTGAAGTTAGGACAATACAATTAACTTCCAGGATCATCAGTTTTCTCATTAGTTAAGTGGGATAATAGTGATCATATGAAAATAACCACAGTAGCACAGTGCCCCCAATATATGCTGGTTTAAACAAAAAGAAGAAAAAAAGCAGCCTGGCTATCTCTAAGACTTCTGTCATAAAATAGTCCTTGATGGGACTGTAAGCCATCATTTTGTTTTCATGACATCTATGATCTATAGCTAATAAGTAATTAAGTATCTGAGGATATTTTAACACTGAGACATTTGTAAAATGTTGTAATCATTTTGTGAGAAATAAGAATCTTTATTATGCAGCACAGCTCTTAAGAGTTAGTGGTTCACTAAACAATTAAAAAGACCAACTTCTAGGTGGTGGGTGATGGGGAGGGCACGTTTTGCATGGAGCACTGGGTGTTGTGCAAAAAGAATGAATACTGTTACGCTGAAAAAATAAATAAAAAGGGAAAAAAAAAAGACCAACTTCTTAGCAACTGCAGCTTTGCAAAGACAAGTTACTTGATTCTTTACACAAATATTCTTAGTCTCATCCCTATTCCGTGTACCTGCTTTACCTGTTTCCTAATCTGAATTGATTAGTGCCTTTAAATTTTAGAATTCTTAATTTTAGGAGTAATAGAAATGATGGTGTTAGACCACATTTTAGCACATGAGAAAGGGATGTCAGAAACTAGCTGGCTGAACTCACAGCCTGAAAGTAAACTCTATGAGATCAGGGACATCTTTCCACTTTTCCCTGCTGATCTATTTTTTTGTGTCTAAAACAAGGTTTAGCCACATATTTGTGAAGAGGATTAATGAATAAATGGGTTAATCATAGACTTACCATGGATATTGTCCAACTGGGTTATCCTGTAGTTTAATTGATATTTTTCTAACCTTAGCTCTTAATAGCACTGTTTAACAAATGTAATGGGAGCCATCTACGTAATTTTAATTTTCTAGTAACCACATTAAAGAAAAGAAATAACCTGGTAAAATTATAGTAATATATTTCATTTATTCCAGTATATCTAGAATATTTCAACAGGCAATCAATATAATAAGTGAGGTATTTTATATATATATATTTGGTACTCTTTTAAATCTCCTGTGTGTGTGCGCTTAAAGAACATTCAGACAAGCTACATTTTAAGCACAGTATGTTAGTAGTACATTGGGCATTGGACTTTTAGAACAGTTAAAACCTGATTTGAAAGAGAGAAACTCAAAGCAAAATGTTAGATCTAAAATAAGACAAGTAGTTCATAGAGAAGAGCTTGAAATTCAAATCTAAGCAGTTTTTGAATCCTATATACTAGCTATGTGACTTTGAACAAGATAATCCAATGAGTCTATTACACGTGTAAAATAGAAATAATTATCTAGACCTTAATGAATTTTTGTTACCTTAGAAGTAATGTGGAAGATATCCAATAGGGCCTGACACATAGTAGATGTTCAATAAAGATTATTAACAGTTGTTGTAATTATTTAATACATGTTTATGCTTCTCAATAGTTTGTAATTTAAAAATGAGATTATATCTTCTCTTAACATGGAAACAAGTGAGGCATGACCCCACTTTTGGGTTATATACCAGGTGTTAGCCCTATAAAATTTTTTCCAGCTATTTTTTACTAACATATAATGTATTTGTTTCAGGGGTACAAGTCTGTAAATCATCAGTCTAACATAATTTGCAGCACTCACCATAGCACACCCTCCCCAATGTCCGGAACCCAGTCACCCTATTCCAGTTATTCTTAAATGTTTATCACAGGAGAAACTCATACATGTCCTATAAAAAGTCCTGCTATAACTTCAGTATTACTGTCACGGGCCCGAGGATACCTGTGGGGTTTCCTGCTCTTCCAGGACAGTAGTTTGCTGGTTTGCCTGCATGATTGCTCCAATATCTACTCCAATATTGCTCTAATATCTACTTTTCAGAGAAAGAAACTTGAGAATCACAAAGGCAGTCCAAATAGCCTCCACAACAGAGGAAAAAAAAAATGTTTTGAAAATGTAAACACCTAGAAATTAATGACCCACTAGTTTCTTTGAAAATTAAATTGCTTATGAATATACTCCAGCAAAGAGAAGACCAAGTGATAGTTTAAGAGAAACAATATACAGTAAGTATATAAGTAATAAGTATATAATAATAAGCAAATAAACAGGCTATGAAATCTAGTTTAATTGTTGGATGAAGATTTAAAAATAGCTAGAATTCATAGATAACAAAATGAAGTAAAAAAAATCAGTAGGTTTTTAAAAACTATTAAGTGGAGGATTGGTAAAACATAAAAATAAGCAAAAGTGTGCTAACAATCTTGTCAAGTGAAGAAGGGATTCTAGATAATCACTACTTTTTGACATTAATATGAACTGTTTTCAAATGATAGCTATAAGTTTGAATAATAACATTAGTAGGATAAAAATAAAAACCAATATCCATCATAGCAGAAGAAAAAAAAACAAATAGCATATGATTAACATAGGCAGTAATTTTAAAGAAACATAATACATAGACATTGAAAAATAAGATACTGTATCAAAATCTGACTAAACTTTGTGTTTTTCTGGGCACATGAGTAGACTTTATTTCCCATCTTTCTGTGCAATTTGCTATAGACATATGACTTCTAGACAATAAGGCATAAAAAAAAGCCATATGTATGACATCTGGGAATGGTGCCAAAAATTCCCTCATGAAGGCACCTTGATACTTTGTTGTTAATTCCTCAGACTAGATAGAGAGGATTATGACAACTTGGATCAGCTTCATTGAGGATAACAAAATCTCTATTAATGAGTCTTTTAATTGTTCTCTGGAGCAGCTCTTTGCTCCTTGCTACCTGGGACTACTCAGGACTATTACATGAGAAGTAAACTTTATTACATCCAAAATATTATACCATGCTTTTCTCTATTTTATATACAGCTAACATTTACTTTGCTAATATTATGGCTGAAATAAACCAAACATAATAATGACTATATTAAACACAAATGGAGTAAATTTCCCAAATAAGTCACATTTAGGAAATTATACTATTGTCTGTTGTGATGGACTTTCCTGGGTCCAGGGGAGCAGGTCACATCTTGAAGGTATATTTATGTCTGAGAGAGGAAGGCAGGTTTTCTATGAAGGAAATATCCATAAACAAATGAAAAAAATATATATTCATAGAATTTTGTTTTTGCATGGAATTTTGGAACTCTCTCTAAATTTCCAGTGCTGTTCTTTGATCTTCAGCTGAGTTAGTTATAGTATCTCTTTAAATCATTTTTTTTTATTCTATTTAATTTCTAAGAGCTCTGCTCTTTTCATGGCATCCAACTCTTGTTTTACAAATGTTAGGACACTAGTTTTAATTATTTAAAAATTTATTTCCTACATAAACTCTCTTGCCTTGAGGAATCTTTGATTTTGATGGCTTTCTTTCATGCTGTTGATTTCTTCAAATGCTTGGTGAAACATCTTTGTCCTTTGTCCCATTGTGTTAAGTTTGTAATAGAGTGGTATATTTGTCTGGAATGTATATTCACATCACCAGTGAATATTCTTAGTTTCATTGACAACATATTAAGATTCTGATAAAATTTTGAGCTTTTATGAAAGAACAGGATTGGAACATGTGATCAGGTTGTCTCTCTTTGGGGATGAGGCTTAAGTTAGACTTCTCAATTTGAGAAATATTCTAGCTTCAGTTTGGGTCCAACATTTGCTTTGGGAATATCCAACAACAGACTCACTATTTTATTCAGAAACCTATTTAGTGTTCCGCTTGAGGGAAAACATCAAAACCAGCAGCACTGGGAGTAGGAGATTGTTGCAGCAGTTTCACAGACCTTTAATCAGTTATCTAACTGACAATTCAGCACTGGCTTCCAGCCTCTGTTGCATCTAATTAGGATAGTCCCAGGTTTCTGTCAGGAAAATAGCTTTTGGGTGGTCCTGTCTTCAATTATTCTGTATTGAAGTTTATCATCCAAGTTGGGGTCCACTGTTGATATAATTTCCTCTCTTCTATCTGTAAAGTTCTTGAGTCTTTTTTCTATGTCTAGTACAGCTTTGTTTTCCTATGGACTTACTTTGCTTTGTGTATATTCTATCCTTTTAAACTGACTGGGAATAGATGGAAGGTAAACAGAAATGCTCATGTGCCTTTCCATTTTCACCATAGAGTTCAGGTATTTCTTGCATTTAATAAAATGTTAGTTTTCTCAAAATTCCTTAAAATCCTTACTCTCAGAATTATATCTGAGGTAATAAATGACACCTGTGCTAGTGTGTGTGTGTGTGTGTGTGTGTGTGTGTGTGTGTGTGTGTGTGTTTTGGATTTGGTTTTGTTTCTATTTTTGCCTCTTTTTTTTTTTTTCTTTGAGAAGAATCACCCTGCTTTTACTCTTTAGTAAAGAAAAAAAAAAAAAAGACTGTGCTTATGTATATACTACTATATTTACATGTGGCTCAAGGTAAGAGAAATCCAATTTTAAAGACCTAGGGACCCAAGGAAAACCTACCTGATTTACTTTAGGAATGCTTTTCTCATTAGATTCCTTAAGAATGTCTACTACCATCAGGTATAAAATTCTGCAGTTGTCTATTTTTGCTCTTCTTCACTCTTGTCCTTCTTTCTCTACTTCTTAAGTTGAGATAGTTGTCAGAAAACATAGGGGAAAATCTCCTTGAAACAGGTCTTAGCATATTGATTATTTGGATATGGCACCAAAAACATAACCAACAAAAACAAAGCCAAGAAGTGGGACTACATCAAACTTAAAGCCTTCTGCACAGCAAAAGAAACAAAAAAAATGAAAGGACAACCTATGGAATGGAGCAATATATTTGCAAACTGCCTATCAGATAAGGGGTGAAATCCAAAATATATAAGAACCCTTACAACTCAATAGCAAAATAAGAAATAATGAGATTAGAAGTGGACAAAGAACTTGAATAAAACCTATTAAATGCCCAACAGGCACAAGAGAAGATGTTCAGTATCACTAATCATCACAGCAGTGCACATCAAAACCACGATGAGATATCAGTTCACACCTGTTAAAATGGCTCTCCTCAAAGAGAAAGAGTTAATGAATATTGGCAAAGATGTAGAGAAAAGGGAACCCTTGTCTTGGCACATTTTATGGGCCTATAAATTGGTACAGCCACTAAAGAAAACACTAGAGGCTCTTAAAAAATTTTACAAATACAATTATCATATATTCCAGAAATTTTACTTATGTATATACCTAGAGGGGAAAAAATAAGGATCTTGATGGGATATCCACACCCCCCAATTGATTATAGCATTTTTCACTGTCTATTCACATTATAGCCATGATACAGAAACAACCTAAGTGTTCACCTATGGATGAATAGATAAAGAAAATGTGAAATACACACAAACCCACACAGTGGAGTATTATCAACCATGTGAGAGAAAGAAAGCCTGTCATTTGTGACATGGATGAATTTTAAAGATATTATGCAGAGTGATACTGACCAGTAGATGCTGTCCATCCCTTGGTAACCTCTGTAATAAAATAAACTAGTATATAAGTGGAGAAAGAAGTAATTATCTACCAAGCAATTTAGTCACCTGCACTCAGGTAGAAAAAAAAAAATCTACAGATGGTTTCTGACAAATTGAAAGTACATTTCTGTGTGCATAGATAATATGTATGATGAATTGTAGTTGAAGGCAAATTTGTATGGTTGAATTATAATACTTGAGAATTATAGGTTTGAGTGGCTTTTCCATTCCCTGCCTTATCTCCCTCTGTTTCAGCTTCCTATAACTATTGACTAGTAAAATGTTTATTGCAATATACTATAGTGAAAACTTACATTCTTAACATATGGGTCTATTTCACATTGTGACAGGAGAAAGAGAATACATAAAGATCTGTTATTTACTCATGTCGCTGTTGATCAGAAACCAAAATAATGGTGAAAGACTCATGTAGTACAAATAGATGGTTTGATGTTTTTACCTAAGTAAAAATGATTGGCACCTGATTTTATTAATAAATGTAAATGGATGTCTTGTAATTAAAGTATACATGTCTATTCCTTCTAGGTAAGCATTTGCGTCACATCAAAGGAAAAAATGGATCATAAGTAAATGAATTCTGTTTTCAGACATGTTATCCTCTCCCTGTTTCACACGTTGTCATAGCAACAATTGACTTCATATGGCCTGACTCAGCTACTCAGCAACCAGAAAGGAAAGAAATGCCCTGTTGTCTATAATCTGTTGTTAGAGGTGATGTCTTTAGATTGTGCAGTTATAAAAGGTGATGCTTAAATGTACTGAATTTTCTTTTGTGATTGGAACAAAATCAATAATTATCTCATAGATGCAGGGCAGTTGTCATTTTGGAGTTTGGATGGTAATTTCTATAGGTGAGGAACAGGGTGTTTTAAGGATGTTAGGGGTTTGTTTTTTGTTTTGTTTTTTTTTTTGTAGAAGATAGAAGCAGGATAATCTTTAAATAGTTATTTGCCTAAACATTTTTATGTGTAATTAGAAATGAGCAAAGACATAGAGAATATGAGATTTTTTTAACAGAGAACTATTTTAGAACACAGGAAACTGCATTTTATTTTTGTTTCTCTTGTTGTACAAATTTTACAGTCCTTTATTGTATAGATAATTCTTTTTTTATGTGAAATAAAATTATTGAAATACCCAAATAAGGGGGAAAAGAATACCCATTTTGAACTGTGTATATCCAGTATTGGTATTCTTCAAAATAACATAGTAATGCGGCACCTGGGTGGCTCTGTGGGTTAATAAGCCTCTGCCTTCAGCTCAGGTTGTGGTCTCAGGGTCCTGGGATAGAGCCCTGCACCGGGCTCTCTGCTAGGCGGGGAGCCTGCTTCCCCCTCTCTCTCTGCTTGCCTCTCCGCTTGCTTGTGATCCTTCTCTTTCTGTCAAATAAATAAATAAAATCTTTTTATAAAAAACATAGTAATGAAAAATTTGCTACTCAAAAGTAGTAAAAATTTGCTACTCAAAAGTTTGTACACTTTTCTATGTGGGACTGTTTTGAAAAGATAGAAACTAATCTGAATAAAATCACAAACAAGGCTTTTTTTATGGCCTTGGGCAAACTAAAAAGGAACAAAAGTTAACTTTTAAAGAATTAACTTAAAAACGCTAGTTTTAATTTCATTTATTTTGTTTTTAATTCCTGACTGAAATGGGTTTAGACATCTATTTCTTCAACAGATTTCCTTTCAGTAGACTACACAGCCATAATAAACATCTTTAATCTCTACAGGGAATATAAGCAGGGCCTGAGGGTGGTCCTTCCATGGGAAAACACATGGGAAAAAATCATACTTTGTTGAATTTTTTACTTCACTATTATAGCTATATTTATTACTTTATCTAGAAAATATGACACTTACGAATATGAGCACTAGTCCAGTAAGGAATGCAATTATGAATAGAAACATAAATCTGACTTAATGCCTGGGTGACTTCTAAGTGGTGTGCGCATTGTCAGTAGCACATTCTCTGCCTCTGGCTGTCCTGACAGGGAGGCCCCACTGCCTCTGAGTTCAGGTTTGGCCTAAGAACTTAAGGAAATGGAGAAGATGGTCCTGGCCACCCTTCTGGGCTTTTTCTGCCATACCATGTTAACCTAAGTTTATTTAGTGAACAAACAGCAAGGGAGGGAAATTAAATACCTGGACCATGGTTAGTCCTTCCCTTTCACACCATTGTCTTGATTATATTTTCAATCTTCCAGTCCTTTATGTCACTCAGGTGCCATTTGGTTTATCTTTTGAAGATGATCTGAAAGACATGAGTTTAGTCACTTCCTGTCATCTATCTCAGATCTGTCATCTTTGAGTTCTGTGCCTCAAGAAGACTGAGTCAGACTAGTAGAACTTCAAATGCTTGGAGCTTCTTGGAAAAATGACCCTCCATTAATACAAGGCAGTGTTACTTTTTAAAATGATTCAGTCCTTATGGTTCTTAGTTTCTCCTCTAAAAATTTGAAATGTTGAAATTCATGGTATTGATCTTGGCTTAAAAACTGGCTCTGAAATTATCAAACTGGTTTTGAAGCAAGTAAGGCTGTGAACAGTGCCAAAAATAATCTGAAATTATATATATTCCTCCTTTAACATTTCTGCATTGTCCCAGAGTAGATTGTCACTATTTTTCTTACTTTTCTGTATCTTTGGGCACTATGCTAATGATGAAATTCAGAGAGGTGATTGCCACATCCCTCTTTATCTTCTAAAGATGAAATATCCCCAAACTTATGTTATTTTATCTGGCCTCAAATTTTATTGCATGTAGACCATAAGCAGACTTTGTTGCCTGTATCTATTTAGAGCACAAAGTCTAACAATTAAGGGCCTCAGCCCCAATACTGGATTTGCTCTGCCCCTGTCCATCCCTTATTCTCATATCTTCTGATACAGAAAGCCCCCTTTCTTTATCATAATCCTCTCCCTTCCTCCTTGATGTCTGGAACTGATGTAAAGATGAATGTCTTTTAAAAATTGAGGGATAGGCCAGGAACCGTTGGGAGAAAATACATGTTTTTCTTAAATTCTACTGCAGTCTCCAGAAGTAGTTCTAGGGAGTCTGGAGCCCTGTGGACTTGATTCCGAGAGGAAATATATTCCCTAGGTGCTTGTGGAAGGAGAGTACTTTCTTTATTGGCTCACAGTAAGTGGAAAGAAGGGGAGGTACTTCCCATGTCTGAGTCAAGATAGAATAGTCCCTTCAACTGCACCAATGCTCAGCCTTGTGAAAGCACATCAGAATGAAGAGGTAAAACTATTCTTGGAAGACTACTGTGTGACGCTAATGTTCTACCCTTCATTCCCCTCCACTGAGTTAGTAGCACTGTGTTCATCTCTATTAACGAGTTATCTGTTCCTTACTTATAATGGCAAGTGCATGCATGTTTACCTATGTATGTGTGGACATGTGTGCTTGTATATACATGTCTTTTACCAGAAAATACAACTGTAAGAGCACAGGCTTCAGTTCTAGGTTCCAGTGGTAGACAAATAACATATTCTCCTCTTCTAGGAGATGGGGGGAAAGAGTATATTTTATATAATTACTGGGATATTAAATATAATAGCATACATTAAATACCTGGAACAGGGCTTGAATAGTACATAGTGTATGTTAGTTTCTTCCCTAGGCCCCATGTCTACGAAATGTTTCTATGTGGTAACCTGATCTATGCTTACTGCATTAGTGAACTAATACTGCATTACAAACTCTTTTTAAATAAGTAACATTATTCAGTTTCTCATGAAGATGAAGCTAGGTGGTTCTGCTAATCTTTGCTAGACTTGACTGATCTTACTTGGGCTTGATATGCACTCAATGATGGTCAGCTGCGGGACTTTAAGTTTAGAATGACCTTCGAAATGATGACTGGGGTTAATCCCTATCTCTGTCCTATCCTTCCCACAATCTAGCCTGAAGACAGGGATTCAAGAGCAAGCCAAGACCAGTTGTGAAATGAGCAGGAAAAAAGAAGCATGTGTTTTTCAAGCTTGGATCACATTTGCTAATATCTCATTGGTCCCATAAAGTCCCATGACTGAGCCCAGACTCCATGGGAAGGGACTATAAAGCTACAGGACAAAAGGCATGAATGATCAGGGGTATAAGTACAATTCGCCTAACACCCCTGTAAAACCTTTCTTAGAGAGCATTTTAATCAGTCATGGTTTGATCTCTATATAATATCATCATCTAATCATAATCTCTACAACTCATCAATTGATAGATTATAAGAGATTTATTTTAGGAGTTAAACTTTACATAATTCTAGGACCTACAGGAATAGATTGTACAAGTCTGTCTGTCTAGTGTTCATTCTGAAGCCATTTTGCTCAGCCAGACTCACATTCAGGAAGCAAAGTAAGATATGGAAGAAATCTGTGATATCACTCAGGAGGGTAAATTGAGATCCATATCTATCCCTAGCTACCTCTAACCTTGGAATAGTGGGTCACTACACCAAGTAGTAGTTGTCTTAATCACATGCTATAAACACTTTGGCCCAAAAATCAAACTGAAGAGGAGACTCTAGGGGAGAGCTGGAGAAGATATTAGTCTTCGTGCATTCCTGAGATGCCTGATGTTCTACATCAAACTTCAGAGTATAAAGGTCTACAGCTGCTGCTTCATTCCATTATCCAAATCTCCTAAAATGACTTTTGTGGCCAGTATTCATCTGGAACTCTATAGAGAATAGAATTCTTGGAAATGTATATCAGTTTAGTCTCCACTGTTTTGTTAAGGTCTCTTTTTGCTTCCTATCACTTAATATTTGGTTATGTCGAATTTGTCAAAGATCTTTACTTTCAACCCCTCCCTAGGATTTTTAAGTTGATAATTCACTGAATATGGCAGAAATGATTTAAAAATCAAGTTACATGACAACATCTGAATATTTGACATTTTAGCTGCTTTTCCCATCTCCTATGAATAAAATATCCCTGCATTTTCCACTTTTCTTCCAGATTTAGAATATGTTTATAACACACTTTTCCAACTTCAGTAATAAAAGATGTCTTATAAATGCAAAGATTCAGACTGAGAATTTAATTTCAAAAATAATTATCACAACTCTAGCTAAGGGGACAGATAAACCAACCAAGTGTATTAGGGATTTGTTATCATTTAAAAGAAGAAATTACTGCAATGGCTGAATAATTAGGTTCCTTAATTAATGAAAAATTATGGTGAAGCTCTTTGACTTCAGTGTTAATTCCTACAATTCAATACATAGAATTTACTCTCAATAGAGAAATGATGGACTTTCTAATCTCAAGGCACCTAATGATCTAATAGTATTACTGTTGTTTCTTATTAAATATTTTACTATAGCAATAGCCATGACTAACCAGTTCAAAAAAAAAGAATCCTATCTCTATGTATCTATCTATCCTCTTTTAATAAAAGTTCTTGGCTTGAAGAAGAGAGATCTAGTTTGAATTTTTACAAAGAATTCAAAGTCCTTATGATCCAGGTAAGTAATACTGAGAAAAGAGTTCAAATGGAATTGATAATGAAGATGTACTTTAGGAGGAGCTAATTCTAAAGGTAATATTTTACCTCTGGATAGTTGATATAGGTATGATGCAGGAGGGGAAAAGGGAATTTCTTCTTTATTTCCATTAAGATATATGCTTTGTAATGATGTAGCAGAATGAAATGTAGATGACTTTTTTTATTGTTTATGTTTTAATTGTAAAAAATGTAACATAAAATTTGCCATGTTAACCATTTTTAAGTGTAAAATTCACTGGTGTTAATTATTTTCACAATGTTGTACAACAGATCTCTAAAATGTTTTTGTTTTGTAAAACTAAAACTCGGTACTTACTGAAGAAGGGCTCTCTTCAGCCCCTGGTATACCATTCTATTTACTATTTCTAGGATTTTGACCATTTTAGATGTCTGAAAGAAGTGGGTCGCTTAGACAGTATGTGTCTTTATGACTTGTTCTAACACATTTAATTTTCTCAAGTTTCATGTTGTAGCATGTGGCAGATTTATTTTTAAAGCCGAATAATATTCCATTTTATGTATATACCACATTTCTTATTCATTCATCTGGTAATGGACATTTGGGTTGTTTGCACATCTTGGTTATTGTGAATAATATTTCAGTGAGCATAGGAGGTGCTGATCATTCTTTGAGATCTTGACTTCAGTTTTTTTTTGGATAAATACCCAGAAGTAAGATTATTAGATCCCATATTTTATTTTTAATTTTTTGAGGACCCCTATACTGTATTCCATAACAACTACACCATTTACTACACCATTTTACATTGCCTTCAACAATGCACAGGGACTGAAATTTCTTTGTCTTCCTCAAAGACTTTTTGTTTGTTTGTTTTGATAGTAGCCATCCTAATGGGATTAGGCATTATCTTGTGTGTGTGTGTGTGTTGTATTGAACTATAATTAACTTGTAGTCTTTTATTTCAGGTGTACAATATAATGATTGAACAATTCCATACATTTCTCATTATCCATTAGTATAAGTGTATTCTTAATCCCCTTTACCTTTTCACTTATCTACCCACCTCACTCCTATCTGGAAAGCAGATATTTAAGAGTCTATTTAGGGTGCCTGGATGGCTCCGTTGGTTAAGTATTAAGAAACTCTTGAATTTGGTTCAGGTCATGATCGCAGGGTCATGAGATCAAACCCCACTTTGAGCTCCAGGCTCAGCAAGGAGTCTGCTCTAGATTCTTTCTCTCCCTCTCTCTACTTGTTCCCCCAACATGTGTACTCTCTCTCTCCTCTCTAAAAATAAATCAATTTTGAAAAAAAAAAAAAAGAGTGGTGGTGGGGGTGGTGTTTTTGGTCTATCTTTTTTTCTTTATTCATTTGTTTCTTCAGTTCTACATATGAGGGAAATCAATTTGTCTTCTCTGACTGACTGATTTCACTTAGCATTATCCTACCTAAGTCCATCCATGTTTTTGGGAATGGTAAGATTTCATTCATGTTTATAACTAGTAATCCTGTGTGTGTGTGTGTGTGTGTGAATCACATCATCTTTATCCACTCATCTGTGGATGGACACTTGTTGCTTCCATATCATGGCTATTGTAAATAATGTTGCAATAAACACAGGAGGTATATATATAGTATCTTTTCCTTTTTGTTTTTTTAAGGTTTTATTTATTTATTTGACAGACAGAAAGCAGAAGCAGGGGAGTGGCAGGGAGAGGGAGAAGCAGGCTTCCCACGGAGCAGGGAGCCCAATTCGGGCCTCTATCCCAGGACCCTGGGATCATGATCTGAGCTGAAGGCAGACACTTAACAACTGAGACACCTGGTGCCCCTCCTTTTTTAAAGATTTATTTCACAGAGAGGGATACTGGGTAGAGGGGCAGAGGAAGAGGCACAGAGTCCCAAGCAGACTGCGCTGAGCACAAAGTCCACCCTGGGCTCAGTCTCACAACAGCAAGATCATGACCCAGGCCACAACCGTGAGTCCAATGCTCAACCAACTGTGCCACCTCAATGGCCCTACATAATATCTTTTCAAATTAGTATTTTTGAATTCGTGCTTTCATTTTTTTTATGTAAATATATCATACACAAACTCAAGATGGATTAAAGAGGTAAAGATGACTGGGAACCATAAAATTGCTAGAAGAAAACACAAGCAGTAATTTCTTTTACATTGACTGTAGAAACATTTTTCCAGGTATGTCTCCTCAGGCAAGGGAAAAACAAAAGCAAACTATTGGAACTACACCAAAATAAAAAAGTTCTGCACAGCAAAGAAAGCCAGCAACAAAACAGCCTATTTAATAGGAGAAGATATTTGCAAGCGATATATAAAGTAAGGGGTTAATATACGTAAGGAACTTATGTAACCCAATACCAGAAAATAATCCAATTAAAAATGGGCAGAGGACGTGAATAGATATTTTTCCAAAGGGAGTATGCAGATGGCCAACAGACACGGGAAAAGATGCTCAATATCCCTAATCATCAGGGAAATGCAAATTAAAACCACAGTGAATCAGAATGGCTAAAATCAAAAAGACAGGAAATAACAAATGTTGGCAAGGATGTGAAAAAAGAACCCTAATGCACTGTTGGTGGGAATGCAAATTGATGCAGCCACTGTGAAGAACAGTATGGGGTACCTCTAAAAACTAAAAATAGAATTACCATTGTGGTTTTGATTTTAAGTTTTCTAGTAATTAGTAATATCATGAATTAATAATGAATTGCACAGCTTTTCATAAGCTTGTCAGTCATTGCTATATCCTCTGAAGAAATGTCTATTCAAGTACTATCTTCATTTTTTTTTATATATTTTATTTATTTGACAGAGAGAAATCACAACTAGACAGAAAGGCAGGCAGAGAGAGAGGAGGAAGCAGGCTCCCCATTGAGCAGAGAGCCCAATGCGGGGCTCGATGCGGGGCTCGATCCCAGGACCCTGGGATCATGACCTGAGGCGAAGGCAGAGGCTTTAGCCCACTGAGCCACCCAGGCGCCCCACTATCTTCATTTTTAAATCAAGCTGGTTTTTTGAGTTGTAGGAGTTTTTGATATATTTTGGATGTTAATCATCAAATAAATGATTTGCAAATATTGCCTACTATTCCTTAGGTTGTTTTTTTTTTTTTTTTTAATCTTATCTCCTTTGATACTTAGAAGCTTTTAAGTTGGATATCATTGCCTTTGTCTATTTTTGTTTTTGTTGTCATCTGTGTTTTTGTGTCACTTTTGAGAAATCATTGCCTAATCCAGTGTCCTGAAGCTACCCCCTATGTTTTCATGTAGGACTTTTATAGTTTTAGCCCTTATGTTTAGGTCTTTAAACCATTTTGAGTTAAATTTGAATTTTGTAAAGTGAGGATTCAATTTAATTCTTGTGCACGTGGGTATCCATTTTTCCCACCACTTTTTGTTAAAGATCCAATCCTTTCACCATTGTATGGTCTTAGCAAACCTGTTTGCTCATCCATGGAAGGATTTATTCCTGACTATGCTGTTCCATGGGTCTGCATATCTTTGTCAGTGTAACACTGTTTTGATTATTTTAGCTTTGTTAAATATTTTGAAATCAAAGTGTTAGACCTTTGGATTTGTTCTTTTTGGCTATTTGAGATCCCTTGAGATGCCACATGAACTTTGGGATTTTTTTTCCTGCTTTCCGCCAAAAAATACTGTTGGTATTCAATAGGAATTGAACTGAATCTGTAGATAACTTTGAGTAGTATTGACAACAATATTAAGTCTTCCAATCCATGAACACAGGATATCTTTCTATTTATTTATGTCTTCTTTAATTTCTTGTAGCAATATGCTGTAGCTGTCAGGATGTACTTATTTTGCTTCTTACACTGTTTCCTCCTAACTGTTTTATTGTTTTTGATCCTATTACACATGAAATTACTTTCTTTTTTGGATTGTTCATTATTAGTGTATAGGAATGAAATTAATTTTTGTGTGTTGATTTTTATATCCTAAAAATTAGCTGATTACAATAAATTCTATTGTCATTGTGGGTGTGTACACACATGGACATGTGCTCTTCAGGGTTTTCTACATATAATATGTAAAAAGTAATTTTACTTATTCCTTTTTACTTTGGATCCCTTTCATTCTTTTTTCTTGCTTGATTGCTCTAAGGCTTGTAGTACTATATTGTAGTAGCAGTGGGTCTCCTTGCCTTGTTCCTAATTTAAGAGCAATATGGATGACTTCTCTTGAGAAAAGAATATATTTAATTTAGACAAAAGCTTGACAAGCATATTCCTTGTCCATCGTATTATTCTCTAGCACAGTGTTCTGTGACCTTGTTTCATTGTCTTGAATGTCTCACTTAGTTGTTTGTTGTTGTTGTTATTGTTGTTGTTGTTGTTTTTCAACACCTTTATCTAATGTACTTTCTTCTTACAGGGCTTCTGAGACATTGCATTTTTTTTTTTAAGCTTAAAATCATTCTTGGTGCTTTGCTTTTTTCCCGTGCTTTTCCTGGCTCATAAATACCCATGTAAAAATGTTCTGTCTTTAGCACTTTTGATTATTTTTATATTTCAGGTTATGTAGTTTTGTGGTTTAATAAAGCATCCAGTGTACTTCCCTTGTCCCATATGAGCTCACCAGAGGGATACATTTGATAAATTTTGGTCTTCCTAGTCTTTTATTTTTTATTATTATTGAATGAATAATTTTCTGCAACTGTTGATATCATTGACTTTAGTCAGACCACTTCACAAAGTTGCTTTGGAAACAAAGTGTGGTTTGCTCTTTTTTGATTCATTGAAAAAAACACGTGTTCAGTGCTTATTATTTGTTTCATGCTACAATCAGTATTATGATAGAAATTAATGCAGATTCTCTAGGGTAGTTTATAAAACATCCAAGCATTTCCAGTCTCGTCCTCCTTTGTCTGCCTCTATTATACAATGAATGTAATACTTTGACAGATTTCTGGATCACATATATCCTCAAATGATTTTAGACAAGGATGACTAGACCATACAACAGGGAAAGGACAGACTCTTAAAAAAATGATGCTGGGAAAACCAGATATCCAGTTTTGATATGAAAAATGAATTTAGTCAAGTGAATAATTTAGACATTCTGATTTAAAAAGAGAAAAAAAGAGGTACATTTGTCCTGTCGTTCTTTCTTCATTGAATGAAATTGTGATGTTGTATCTGGACTTGTAAGCATAAGAAAAAGGCTAACAGAACTGAAAAATGTTGTCCCTGATATTATAAAGCTAAACAGTCCCTTTCACATATATAAGAAGACCAAAAAAAAAAAAAAAAATTGTTTAAGCCAGTTTAAACATGATACTATTACTTGTAGTTAATTGTTATCCTAAATGATACATATACATAGCCATAAACATTAAATTATCCAAAGTAGGTTGTATGTTACTGGTAAGAATAAACAAGTTCAAAAGAGGTTAAAGTATGTGAGGAAGACATCAAAGAGTAGGTGGGGTTTGAATTGGCTTTGAAAGAAATAGAAGAACCCCAAAACACTGTGACTTAAAATAATTATTGTATTCCTTGTGAGTCTCAGTGTTATGTATTTGGACAGGGATCAGTAGGAATTGCTCAACTCTGTTGCATATGATATTCTCTGGCATGACTTTCACTGGAACCAGAGGACGGATCCAAGATGGCCTCATTCATATGTCTGGTGCCTCAAAATGGGATGGCCCAAAAGGCTGGGCTGTCTGAGATGGCTGAGCATCTTTCTTCTTGAGTTCCCAAGTGGACTTAATTATGTTGGGTGCTTTAGTTAGCTTGCATTTCACATCTCTCTAATCTTCAGGATCTAAACTTCTTTACATGGCAACCATCATTTCAGAGGACAAAAATAGGAGCTTCAGAGCCATTCATGTCCACAGAACCCAAGATCTGAGAATGTCATTTCCGTCACATTGTTTTGGTCCAAGCAAGTCAAAGAGCAAGTTCAGACTCAAGGGGAGGGGGAAATGGGTGGGAGTAGTAGCATAGTCACATTACAAAAAGAGCAAGCAGGACGAAAGGGATAGTTGAAATAATTTTTAGAAATAATCTGTTATCATGACCTTATGTCTTGGTTTTAGAGTCCTGAATTACTCTTGTTGTCTTGGTATAATTATTAGGAAGCATCTTTACTCTCAAAAATACACCTATTTGGGGCGCCTGGGTGGCTCAGTGGGTTAAAGCCTCTGCCTTGGGCTCAGGTCATGATCCCAGGGTCCTGGGATCGAGCCCCACATTGGGCTCTTTGCTTGGCGGGTAGCCTGCTTCCTCCTCTCTCTCTCTCTGCCTGCGTCTCTGCCTACTTGTGATCTCTATATGTCAAATAAATAAATAAAATCTTTAAAAAAAAAATACACCTATTTGGATGGTTATCTTAATTCTCAGATACTTACTATAACTATGAATTTTCTTTATAATATAAAATATTCCTAAGTAGTATGAAATATTTGAAAAGGTAGATTTAGGGGTTCATCAGAACTTACTATTTATGTGACTTAGGGCAGACAGAAAATCTTTTTCTTTGTCAGTAGAAGTGGAAAAAATAGAAAAGGGAATGCATATATCATGGTTGTAATAACCACTGATTACACAATAGAAGTGTAGTGCTTCTTGGCATACATCAGGAGGTCAGTCAAGTTGCCTTCATCTTGTAAATCATAAAACCATGATAAAGCCTAGGAATCACAGTAATGTATAAATGAAGACAAACAATTAGATTTTAAAAATATTTTTATGAGCTCTCCAGCAAACAATATTATTTTGTTTAAATTGTGTTACAGAGTCCTTTCAGTTCGTGTGTGTGTGTGTGTGTGTGTTTTGTAGGGCTTTATTTTTTATTCCATTCAAATTAGGTGGCTATGCTCAAGTCACACAGTCAGTATCTACTAAATAGACTCTTGCTTTCTTTGCAACAGATTTTATTTTGCAACCTTTTACCATGTACTGCTTTCTGCTTCTGGGCCTGTTGTTCATTACCAGTTCCTGACAATTCTTTCCAGCCTGTGGTCTGGCACTCTCTCTGAGACCAAACACTAATTATTAATCTTCTTCCATGCCCTTGACCCTTTTTCTAAGCATGATTCCAATCAGTGTTTCTGCTGACTGCTTCATGTTCCTTTGGTTATGAAAATGGGTCTTTTGCACTCAGTGATTTAGAGGGCAAAGAGAAAGGAATCTATTTCCTGAGATGTCCAGGAGCCCATATTTTCGTTGTAATAAATCTTAAACACATAGCATGAGACCATGGAAAGTGTTTTTTAAGGAAAGAGATTATTATGATTTCTTTTCCTAACTCATAGTTAAGAATCAGTAAAGAGTTTCTATTAAAATAGGTACAATATTTGAATAGTAGCTTTTTAAGTACTTACTAAAATGATCAATAAATTCATTTTTTACAGTAATGATGATATTAAGTCAGCATTTCATATATCATTCTAATTACTTCAGATACTCTATTATTAATCCTCATAATTACTCTATAACATATATGTTATGATCGGAATTCTATTAGTAATGTTTTTGAGGTCTAAGAAGTAAAACAACCTCTCTAGATTTATTTGTTTAGTCAGGGATGGGCTTGAAATCAAGCTTTGCCAAACTGAAACCTGTGATGTTTTTCCCTGCTTTACTTACTGTTTTGGTTACCATTGTGAGGTAAGTGCACTTAATGAAGTAAAGAGATTTGATTTGATTTCATTTTCAAAAGACAGGTGTTTATCACATTCCTATCCTAAATTTGAAAGATGACTAAGGTGGAAGTAAATGTGTTATGTCTGACATAAAATCATAAGAAAAACCTGCGTTCTGTGTTCCTAGATGAAAGATTTCTGTTACCAGCATTCTTCTCTCTTAATTTCAGAATTATATTAGGAAAGTTGCTTATCCCTGTTGTTGAAAGCACTGAAAGGGAGCGCATGGCTTATTCGGTATTGGGACTGTTCCCGTATGGAAAGACTAATGAGAAAACAGGATAGTGTCACGGAAAGAGCAAAGACTTCTGAATGAAATGTACTGGCTCTACTTACTGAGTGATCATAGTAAAATTATTTAAATTCTCTGAACCTATGTTTACTTCTGTGTAAAACAGGGATAAGAACACATATCTCTTAGTTTATGTCTCAGCACTATTATAAGGGTTACTTGAGATAACAAATGTAAATTGCCTAAAACCATGTCTCACACACATTAGACACCAAGTCATGTTAGGTCTCTTTTCTCCTTCCACAGGAGGGATTCAGGCATTATGGAAGTTCAAATTAAGAAGAACTGCTTATTAAACTGAAGTGTTAGTTTGTTAGGATTCATGTGGAAAGAAAGTGCTTTTATTATCACCAAAGAATGAAATCCATCCTGGAAAATAAGAAAATTTGCGTTGATGTTAAGATAACCAAATATTTGAGACTTTATAAGTTACTCTAAAATCTTCAATAGTCTGAAGTGGTATGTCAAAGTATAGTTTGAAAACTAAGAATCACCTGGGAGTTTGTTTAAAAATAGGTTTATGGGCCACAATCCTGTGTCTTAGAATATGCTGTGCTTTCACATCAGCCTGGCAAAGAGACTTTTGGATTATACTATTGGGTTTTAATTAAAGTAACTCTCCCAAAATCAGATTCTGTGAAAGGGGTGCCTAGATGGCTCAATTAAGTATCCAACTCTTGATTTCGGCTCTGGTCATGATCTCAGGGTCATGAGATTAAGCTCTGCTTTGGGCTCTGCATGGGTGTGGAGTGTGTTTGAGATTCTCTCTTTCTCTCTTTCCCTCTCCCTCCGCACACCTCACTCCCTGGCTCGAGCTTGCTCTCTTCCTCTCTAAAAAGAAAGAAAGAAGATTCTGAAAAAAAAAAAAAACAAAAACAAAACAAAAAAAAAAAACCTCCAATTGAAGATGAGAGAACAATACAAGCCCAAGTAAATAGAAGGAAAATGACAGCGATCATACTTCTACTAGTACAGGAACTCTTTGAAGCCAAGTGAATGAATGAGTGTGTGTGTGTTGGCTAATCTAATCAGGAATGCCACAGTCAATCACTTTGTTCGATCACAGTGTTCCTACCACTTTCAGGATAAAACAACATGTACAATAAATACATTAAAATCAAAAACATTTTTAAATATGTTTATTTAATGTTTCTCTAATTGGTTACATTTTCTATTATTTGCTCTTTTTATAATGGTATGTCAATAGACTAGTAAATGTGTATAATTTAGAAGTAAAGATAAACATGAGCTATGTGAATAAAGCTGATTAGAGCGGAGGTACAGGAAGGAAGGACTAACAACTGAGAGCTGGGTTGTCATTACCTACTCTGGTACCAAAAATAGTCATTTGTAGTCTTACGAATAATTTCTCTACGATGCTTAAAATGTGCATATTGGAAATCCTAATATTCTGGTGTTACAAGACTCTCCATAGATGTGTGCATCTTTTACCATGATACTAAGGAAGATAAACTTCCTCTTAATTACTGAACTAAAAATCAAACTGTCTTCATTTACTTTTGAGAAAATTTACACTAATTCTATATTACAGCCACCAAATATACAGCATACTAAATAACTTCTAAATGAATTGTTTATTTATAACTTTTCATTGAGTAATTAGGAATAAAAGTAATTTTGCTATTTGAAATGGAGAACTGGATTGTGATAGTTACAATATAACTTTTAATAACCACATTTTTAATACATTTCTATAAAGTGTGCAATGTTAACTCAAAAAAGTCTAATAAACTACTATTGGGATTTTTCCATTGAATTAACATTATGGACTTTTAACAAATGCCCTAATTAAGTAGAGTTTCTAATGGGAATATGGCCTAAATTAAAATCGGAAAAATGTTCAATATGCTTACTAATCCTCTGGGGGAAATTTGGAAGTCTTCTGCAGCCATACTTTTATGAAAACATCAGTGTTTCTCTTGTCTGTTTGAACCAAATTCGTTGCCTTTTTTTATTGAGTACGCTCTACTTTTGCCTTTTCTCTTGAGTAAAGTGACATAACTTTTGGAAATGATAGAGATGTAAAAAAAAAAAACCAGGTCCTAGAGAGGTAATGACAACAAAGTAAAATGTTTATTGTTTTCCAAATATGATATGACCTTTTTGCAAACAGCCAGTAGAACTTTAGCATTTTTATGTCTTGCATAATGCCCATCTTGAAATATGTAATGGAATATATAGTTATAAAAGTTTGAATTTTTACTTATCATATAATAAATTAGTATGGTTGAAAGCTAATTCATATAGATGAAGAAAAATGAGCAATTCTTTCAATTTTGTTTGATTCAGTGATGATTCAGCAAGCAACCAGTAGGGTGTTAACAGGATGACAGGAATCAGGGAACTAACTGTATTATTTGAGGAATGATGAGTGGAGAAAATGGGGCTGTTTAGCTTACAGAAGTAAGGAATTATAGAGACTATGCAGTTACCTTCAAAAACTAGAAAATTGTCATGTGGCGGGGAAGTAGTCTGTGTTGTTCCAGTAGGCAAGGTTTAATTGATATAAATTACAGGAAGACAAGGTTTAACATGGTATAGGGAAAAGCTTTCTCACAATTAGCACATAGCGGTGCTTTTTCACAACAGTGCAAGGGGCTTTGAGTGGGGCTTTACCTACATGAGTAGGGTCAAATTGTCCCTGAAATTTTGATATTTAAAGAGAGAAAGAATGATCTGTCTGGATTCAGACAGGATTTATAAACTAGGCAGGATGAGGGTTGGAAGGTTTGAATTGGTAATTTCTCAAGTCCTTTTTAGTGTTTTCGTTTACACTTATACATCGTTGTGCAATTTTAATGAGGAAAGCAAATCTCATTGCAAGAGCAATTTTTTCAGCTGAAGTACATAGTTCTACTGTAACTTGCTTTTGTCAGATTTTAGTCAAATCTTCACTTCTGTGTATGCCAATCAGCTAGAGCATCAAAACTGAGGGTTTGGAGGGGAGGGGAGTAGGGGGTTGGGTGAGCCTAGTGGTGGGCACTAAGGAGGGCACATATTGCATGGAGCACTAGGTGTGGTGCATAAACAATTATGGATCACTGGAAAAAAATAAAATTTTAAAAAAAGAACATCATTATTGTAGTTGATAAATTTGGGTATAAAAACACAGAGGCTCACTTCAAGAAATGCAAATTTATTGAAAAAAACATCGAATTCTTTTTATGTAGGAATCCCTCATAAAAACCTAAAACCTGCTCCACATTTTTAAGGATATGAGCTGTTCATAACCTATTAGGAGAAAGATGTTCTCATAGTCCAGTTACTGGAGAACTTCTCCTTTCCAGACTTTCTGATCTTTGGTCTGTGCTTACTATGAAGCCTCAGCTAATCTGTCTGACTCAACTTCCGTCTGTGTCCTTTAGCTATTTCACATTATCCTTCTCAAATTCAGAATCATCCAGACATGGAATCTAAGTTGGACACCACTACACCTTTGACCAGAGCTTTTCCATCGGAACATTTCATTGAGAACTGGCTAATGCAGCTTTAAAATAGGCCCTTTTTCCCTGTCTTCATTCACAACTCATCCTTAAATACAGAATTTCCAGATTATCCTCTGTATGTAAAATAAAGATGACGTGAGAATTTACCATTCTCCTATCCATGTAATAATGCATGGGGCCAACCACCAGGTCTGCAGAGACCTATCTTTATCAATGACCAGCAAATAGAACTAAACAAATAAGGCTAGTAAAAATACTACAGAACAAGAGGAAAAGGCACCAGCCTAAAAAATTATAAAGACCTTTGAATACAAAACTGAAATTTGAAAACAATGTATTATAGGAAATAGAATATTTATTTGGAAACTGTATGAAGCTCTCACCAGAAAGCAGAAGGCATGAAGGCTAAAGCAAAGCATAAGTAAGCATAAGAAAGGCAGACACACAGATGAAAATGTTGACAATAGAATGAAATAAAATATGATGCATAAGGTTGAAAAAAAAAGAGTGGCAAATTTTGAATGTGTATTGGAGGTTATAATAATAAAAAGTAACTACAATTTTTAACTCTTTTATAGACAAAATTCAGGTGGAATTTCTTCCAGTATTTGATGATCACTTAAAGAGTAGGGCTGTTGTCTGTCACTCCAAAAAGACTAATTACACAGTATAAACATAAGTTGGAAAAGTTGTATTCATTGTGCCATAAAATGGACAGACTTAATGGCTTCTCTTCATAAAACTGAACGACATTCAGCAGTTATTAGACATTTTTCTTACCAAGGAATGCAGATGTTGGTTTTATACCTGTGTCCAGTTTCTTGATCTGTAAAGACCTTTGTTAGGATTTGAGTTAATGTGTATAAAGTACTTGGAACAGTGCCTAATACAAAGTCGGTATTCAGGACATAATGTATATTATACTGGAATAATCTAAGTGACTTTCAGATATCTCACTGGTAGGTGTTATCAGTAAGACTTCTTAAGTATTCTCTTTCACCAATGGATTCCTTTTTGTTGCTTACACATAAATTAATGTATGCAGTACAAGATCAAATATAAAGATACAGAATGCAAAAAAAATGACAATATATATCAAAATATTGAGACTGATTATGTGTGTGGGATTCTGGGTGATTTTTATTTTCATTATTTTCTTAATGTTTTAAAGTAAAGCATACTACAAATTAACTTTCAGAATTATTTAATTCTTACAGTTATCAGTATGTGCATGCTAATTAGTTCTCTAATAATGTAAAAATTATTCTGTAACAAAGAAACTACAGAGAAATCTCTAATATAATCCTGGAGTGAGACTATGAGAATGTTTTTTTCTACTGCTTTGCCAGGTAATCTCCTAATAGAATATCATTTCCTTTTTAAGATTTTTTTTTTTTTTTTTAGAGGTAGGAAGGGAGGGAGAAAGGGAGAAAGAGAGACAGAATGAGCATGTGCCGTAGTTGTGGGAGGAGCAGAGGGAGAGGGACATGCCAACTCCACCCTGGGTACTGAGTCTTTCATGGGGCTGATCTTAGCACTCTGAGATCATGACCTGAGCTGAAATCAAGAGACAGTTATTTAATGGACAGCCACACAGGTGCTGCAATAAGATATCATATTTTTAAATGAAAAATAAAAAAAGTTGTACTATGTAGGAATTGGAAATATCTCTTCCATTTAATCATCCCTGTTTCTTTAACTCAAAATTCTCTGCTCTTCTTCTGAACTCGTATAATGCTTTCTAATTTAGGTGGTTACTTATAGTTATCTGTCCTATGTTAAATTATTTGTATAACTTCCTGATCTTTTTGTTTTGGAATATAGTTTAATTGGTTTATATATAATTACATATAATTATATATAATTCCACATAATGCTTAATTTGAAATGGCATAACTATGACAGATTCTGTATTTTGATTATACTGAAAATCTTGTGACATTTATGTTAGCTGGAACATAAATGTCCTATTATTTCTAATCTGATGGGAGTATCCTTGAAAATGTCCATTTCTTCACAGATGTGGGAATCTGAATAAAGTTACGGCATGGTAGGAAATGACCCCTTTCTCATACATAAATTGTTGAGCAATACAGAATATCTGTGGAATGAAGGTAAATACTGAGTTAGGAATAAGGAGACCTGTGTTCTGATTTTGGTTTTACCACTGAAAAACTTAGACTTCTGAAGCACTCATTTTCACTTTTGGGAAATTAAAGGTTTTGGATTGGACCAGTGATGTTTTAACCTTTCCATGATATCAAGTAACAGTGTATTTTCTTCTCTGGTTCCTCTTACTCCATGTTGTTGCATGTTTTAGTAGTGTATTACTTAGTATTTAAAATGCATTTCATTGTGTGAGTATACCAAATTTGTACCTACATTTCACCTGTTGTGGGTATTTATGTTGTTTCTAGTTTGGAGCTATTACAAATGAAGCTACTGAAAACATTCGTGTGCAAGTTATTATGGTAGGTTCCTGTTTTGATTCTCTTGGGTAGATACCTAACAGTTGGATGACTGGATTATTTGATAGATATATGTTTAACTTAATGGGAAACTGGCAACTTATTTTCCAAAGTAGCTGTACCCTTTACACCATATACACAGTGTACGGAATGAGAGGTTCTTCACATTCTCACCAAACCTGTGATGGGCAACCTACTTAATTTTAGCCATTCTAGCAGGTATATGGTAATATTTCATTTTAGTTTTAATATGTATTTCCATAATAAATCCTTTGAGCATCTTTTCATGAGCATTTTTACCATTTATGTATCTTCTTTGTTGAAGTGTCTACTCAAATCTTTTGCCCATTGAAAGTTGGTTTTCTTGTTACTGAGTTTTGAGAGTTTTTTAAATATTCTAATATGTGTCCTTTATTGGATATAGGGTTTGTAAAGAATTTTTTCTACATTTCTGTGGATTGTCTTGTCATTCTTTCAGCTTCTTTCATAGAGAAGATTTTACTTTCTATGAAGTCCAACTTAACATGCTTTCTTCTGTGGATTGTATTATACCTAATGTCGTGAAGATTCTATTGCATATTTTTTGAAATTTTATTCTAATTGCAGATTTATCTGTTTCTCCTTGCAGTTCTGTCAGGTTTTGCCTAATGAATTTTGAAGCTCTTTTACTAGAAAAATAAACATTTGAGGCAGGTATATTAAGTTATGCCTTTAAAAAATAAAATATGATCCCTGCCTTTTAATTGGAGTTTTAAATCTCTTACATTTAATACGGTTATATGGTCAAGATTAACCTGCCATCTTACAATTTGTATTATATTTCTCCTATCTGTTCTTTGCTCCCTCTTTTCTCTTTTTCTGCTTCCTTTAAGTTTTGTATCTATATAATTTGGGGGCATTTTTATTTTTAAGTAATCTCTACACCCAACATGGGGTTCAAACTCACAACCCCAAGAACAAGAGTCACATTTTCCACCAACTGAGCCAGCCAGGTGCCCCTGCTGTTTATATAATTTTCATTATTCCTTTGTATTTCTACTAACAGTCTTCTAACTGCCTATTACTATTACTATTATTATTACTGACTTGGGGTTTTGGTGAATATATTTAAGTTCATGCAGTCTACCTTGAAATGACCTCATACCAGTTCATGTATAATACAAGAGCTTTAGAACCATTTACTTTCTCTCCTCTGGGCCTTGGTGTTATTTTATATTTTGAACATCTACATATGCTATATTGTTATTCTGTTGTTTAAATAGTCTGTTATCCTTCAAAGAGATTCAAATAAAAAGAAAAATCTTACATATTGCCAAAACAGTTACCATTTTCAGAACTCTTTATTCTTTCAGTAGATCCATATTTTCACTGGGTATTATTTTCCTTTCACGTTAATGGTTTCTTTTAACATTTCTTTGATCTATCAATGATGAATTCTTTGAACTTTTGTATTCTTAAAAAATGGTATTTCACCTTCATTTTGAAAAACACTTGTTGGATATACACCTAAAGGTTGTAGAGACATTTCTTTCAGTGTTTTAAAGATGTTGCTTCATTTGCATTGCTTCTCTTGAGAAAATTGTCAATGCTCAATGCAGTTACTGAATCTGTGGGCTTCCATTTCTCATAAATTTGGAAAATTTTAGCAATTGTTTCTAAAAATAATTTCTATGCCTCACTTATATTCTGTTCTTCAAGGACTACAACAATTACACGTGTATTAGACTAATTTGTTTCATAGCTCTTTAGTACTGTTTTCATGTTGTTCTGTCTTTACTCTGTATTTTGATTAGTTACAATAACTATATTTTAAAATATACTATATTTTCTAATGTCTTATCTATTATTAATCTCATCCAGTGTATTTTTCATCTATGGCATTTTATTTTCTATCCCTAGAAGTTCAATGTGAATTTCATTTGGAAGTTCATATCTCCAATACCAAGCAAATGATAGTTTTCCAGTCTGGCTTCAGAGAGCTAGCACCATTCCTGGTCTGGTGTAGACTCTCAGTTCTCCCCTCAAATGACTTTGGGTAATCCTTTCCCTGACCCAAGGTAAGTTTCTCACACACAAACCCTCATAAATACTCTAAAGAATACTTAAGGAAAAGTCTCTGCAATCTCCAGTGTTCTCTCAATATCAAAGATTGGTAAAGGGTCAGATAAAAAATCTTAGGCTTTGTAAGCAACATACAAACTCTGTCACATGCTTTTCTTCATATTTTTCAAATATAAAGAAATGGGAAGACCATTCTTAGTATATGGGATTTAGGAAAACAGGCTGTGGGCTGGTTTTGGAACCTAAGCTATGGTTGGATTATCTTTGACCCCTCAGCTTTCTCCTATCGATTTCTCTGCTCTACACATCAGAACTACTTTAATTTCCCTGGACTCAACTTCTTCAGCTCAATGGAGGAGTCTACTGGGCACCACCTGGGCTCACCTTTCTCCTGTGTCTTGGTCAGAGTCACAAGGCAGTAAGTGGAGCCGTTGTTGAGTTCTCACTTATTTCTTATCTCTTAGGCACTTCTATTCTCAGTTGCCTGATATCCACTGTTTTAGAAACCAGCAGCTCATATATGTTTATCCAGTTTTTCAGTTGTTTGATGATAGAGAGTAAATCTCATCCCTATTGGGCTCCTGGGTGGCTCAGTGGGTTGAGCTGCTGCCTTCGGCTCAGGTCATGATCTCAGGGTCCTGGGATCGAGTCCCGCATCGGGCTCTCTGCTCAGCAAGAGCCTGCTTCCCTTCCTCTCTCTCTGCCTGCCTCTCTTGTGATTTCTCTCTGTCAAATAAATAAATAAAATCTTTTTAAAAAAAATCTCATCCCTATTACTCAATCTTTACTAGAAGTGAAGATCAAGCATAAACATTTTATATTTCCTTCAGTTTATTCTTTTTTTTTTAAGATTTTATTTATTTGACAGAGATCACAAGTAGGTGGAGAGGCAGGCAGAGACAGAGAGGAGGAAGCAGACTCCCCGCTGAGCAGAGAGCCCAATGTGGGGCTTGATCCCGGGACCCTGGGAACATGACTGAGCCGAAGGCAGAGGCTTTAACCCACTGAGCCACCCAGGTGCCCCCCCTTCAGTTTATTCTTCTTAATGTTTTTTCTATAAATGGCTGTCAATAATCAAAATACAGAAAGATTTAAGTGCTTCTAAAGGTCCCTTTTAAGTTAACTTGCTCAAACTGCAAGCATAGTCCAGGAAGAGCAAATCCATTTGTTTTTTCTCTTTTTTATGTTTGGGTTTTTTAGTTTTATTTTTCCCTCACTGTTTATCTTTCTGTTCGATTTTCTGAGCTTTTCACTTTATGGTTACATTCATTAATTTGTCTTTGCCAGTACATTGTCAGTTCTACTCCTGTAAGTATTTTAGCTAACTGGGATATCAAATGTTAAAAACAGAAAACAATGGACTATAAAATTCAGGAGGAAAAGAAAAGAGAAAGGGAGAGGAAGAGAAGAATAAAGAAACACAATTTTCTCTCAGTCCTTGGCAGTGTTACTTTATTGACTTCTTGAAACCTATGTGGCTACTGAGAACTCACACATTGGTCTGATTCTCATCCTTTTAGGTGATTACTGTCAAAAGTACAAAAATTACTTTTTACTTTATCTCAATGTTCTTAAATATTACTACTCTGTTTCTGGTTGTGTTGTTTTTATTCACTTAACACTTGTAATGCTTTTTTTTTTTTTTTTTTTTTTTTTAAAGATTTTATTTATTTACTTGACAGAAAGAGGTCACAAGTAGGCAGAGAGGCAGGCAGAGAGAGAGAGAGGGAAGCAGGCTCCCTGCTGAGCAGAGAGCCTGATGCGGGACTCGATCCCAGAACCCTGAGATCATGACCTGAGCCGAAGGCAGCGGCTTAACCCACTGAGCCACCCAGGCGCCCCAACACTTGTAATGCTTTAATATCAGAGAACTCCTGCCTTCCCTCATGTCTGGGAAATCTTATTACTATTTGTTTAAATAGGAACTATTTTTCCTTCAGTTTCCCCCTTCGAAAACTCCTCCTCAACAGACGACAGAAGATCCAGGTTCATCCTCCATTTCTCTTAATGCTTCCTTCAGGTCTTCCATCTCTTTGCCCCTCTGTGCTTCACGCTGACATAACTTCTTTTTTTTTTTTTTAAAGATTTTATTTATTTATTTGACAGAGAGAGATCACAAGTAGATAGAGAGGCAGGCAGAGAGAGAGAGAGGGAAGCAGGCTCACTGCTGAGCAGAGAGCCCAATGCGGGGCTCGATCCCAGGACCCTGAGATCACGACCTGAGCCGAAGGCAGCGGCTTAACCCACTGAGCCACCCAGGAGCCCTGACATAACTTCTTGATGTGCTCCTCTAGCTAATGAATTTACTTTTTTGTTTTGCATAGTATGCTATCTAGCACATTTAGTGATGTGTTTGAAATTTCCATTTTCCTATCCTTAAAATCATAGCTTATGTTTGTTTCCTGCAAATGATATTTCTCTGCCTTCTGAGCATATTAATTATACCCATTTTATTACCAGTTAAATTTTGAGTTTGTTTTCTCCATCATGATGTTGGCATTTATTCATATGTGCTTATTTATGAACATATACTCATTTTTTTTTAAGATTTTACTTATTTATTTGACAGAGATCACAAGTAAGCAGAGAGGCAGGCAGAGAGAGAGGAGGAAGCAGGATCCCTGCTGAACAGAGAGCCCACACATGGGGCTCGATCCCAGAATCCTGAGATCACGACCTGAGCCGAAGGCAGAGGCTTTAACCCACTGAGCCACCCAGGCACCCCATCCATCTACTCATTTTTAATGGGTATTTCCTATTAAATTATCTGTTGTAGATAAGCACCTTGCTTGGAGGAAGAGGAAGGAAGTTTTTCTGTAGCTTATACTGGGACTTGGTTTGGAGAATGAAATTTATAGATAAGTGAGACACTCAGACACCTATACTTTTTGGTATGGCTACTCCAGAATACTGTCAAAATCACACATAATTGTTTTTCACTTGAGAAGAGTGAGTCTCATTGTTGCTCTAGCTAAGAGGAAGCAGGAAGATTAAAACAGGGTAAACTTAGCTGAAATTTCAGTAGGTTTTTTTTTCTTTCTTCTCCATAAAATTATATTGTTATATGATCTTTGGGCCTTGTCTGTTTCTAGCATTCACTACTTTGGGGCATGGAACACCCTCAGTGTCAATGCTTCATACGTTTTGAGATACATTCTCCTTCTTTATCCTGTTTCATCTGCTTTGTGCATTTAGTGGTTCCACACAAAGCTTCTGGCTTTCTGCTCACTTATAAACATTGTTATGTATGGGAGTATATATATTTTAATTAATCTTCTTTCATTTTAGACGATTCTGTATGAAAATAAGAGGCAGGCATATGATTAGTGCACCATCTTGGATCAGAAGTGAATTTTGTTAATTCTCAGATTTCCAAACCTCGTTATAATCTTTCGTTGTGAATCCAATGGGAGTTATTCTATAATTGCTTCATCTATCAGTAGCCCTGAAATTGTGGAGCATCTGGATAATATAGGGACCTATCAACAATTCTGCAAATTCAGGCTTTGAGAACCATTTACTACCAATGATTGGTTTAGAAGAAAAGAATATTAAAATATTACCTTATCTGTTGGATTTTTTTTGTTATCTATACAGTTGCAATTCAAATAAGGGATTGGATCAGATTGGTTTTGGGCACAGTAAATTTATTATTACTGTATAATTCAAAGCTCACTAATCCCTCTCTTGTTTATAGCTGCACTGCTGGTTCACTAAATTTAACATGGAATGCCCAGTAGACCAATCACCAGGCCACAAAGTATGAAAGGGCACTTACTGAGCAGAAGTGGGACAGCACTCTTAGGAATCTCTAAGGCATTACATGGGCTCCAATGGACAAGTGTTTACTTAGCAGTTCTAAGTCCTTTTACTCTTCATTAATTGTGATAATACCTAGTAGTTTATTTTTTCTACATTCTAAAATAAAACAAAAAATATATACATGGAAGAAAATTAAGTACCAAGAAAGGTAGTTCTCTATATTACATTACATTTGTTTTTAAGATTTATTATTTATTTATTTCTTTGTCAGAGAGAGAGAGAGAATGTGCATGCACACAAACAGGGGGAGCGGCTGACAAAGAACAGACTCCCCCTGAGCAAGGAGTCCAATGCCCAGGACCCTGGGATATGAGCTGAGCTGAAAGGACACTGAACTGACCGAGCCACCCAGGTGTCCCTACATTAGAATTTTTTGATCAACCAAATATTTCCAAATAAAATATGGCCATATATGACAAGTATCTGTTCGAAATTTCTCTATTCACACTTAATATATTTCCCCAGTTATTACTACCAACATATTTTCATGTGAATTAAAGAATCAATTACATAAATAGTGGACATTTTTGAAATACTACAATGTATAAGACATTTTACAGGAGGCAAAGTTGAACAGGACAAATTATCCTTAAGTTGTGACAAGGTAGTTGTGGAGAAGCAATGCAGACATGACTAATAGAATTATAAGGCAAAATAATTAAAATCCAAAATAGCACATGAAACATTTCTAAAAAGGCCTAGCAGGACATAAGTCATAAGAGTTAAGAGAAAGGTGTGATCACCAAACATTGATTAGTCTGGGAATTTCCTAGAGGAAACTTAAGTTGTATCTCCATGGACACATCAGAAGATCAATTCAGAAGACCTGGACACAGACTTTAGGTAGAAGTTATCTCTGCCACGTAGTTTGGTTGTCAGAAACCAGACCTGTTTGATGAGGGGTAGGACAGCCTAGATGTACTCCATAGCTTATAATGAGTAATAGTAGTAGGGGAAAAGACAGGAGAATTGGGGATCTAACAGTGAAAAATTTGAATGCTAGACTACATATGACCTAATTTTATAGGTTGACAGCTTGATTAACTGTATCAAGGTTCCTGTGTGTCAGGAATGTAACTTCATATCCAGAGCCAGCAAGTTTAGAAGAAGCTGCATGAGTATATTTTGGTAAGTGGGTATTTGGCACCCAGGATTATTAAAGTCTTAATTATTAATTAATTATTCTTGCAACTTAATCTCATGTATGTACTGCTTCCTATGTACACACTATCTAATAACATGGATAATGATCTCGTGGGACTTACACATAAGAATTAAGTTTCGGGGAAATGACTTAAAGGAAGCTTTGAGGTAACCCAGTTCATGAAGGCCAGAGGCCTTCATGTTTGGCAGGTTTGTTTGGTCTTCAGTGGTGGCTGGGAGGACTAGCATAGCATGTCATAGCATGTCACCATGACTGAGCTAAGGGATGCTCAAAAAGTCACTGAGACATTATTTCTAGGTGTGTCTGTGAGGGTGTGTGCAAAAAGGATGAGCATTCGAACTGGTAAACCGAGGAAAGAAGAGCCCCTCACCAATGTACGTGGGCATCTTTCCAGTTCTTGAGGGCCTGCATAGAAGAAAAAGGTGGAGGAAGGTGAATTTATACTTTTATTTTAACTGGGCATCCTTCTTCTCCCCACAGACATTGCTACTGCTGGTTCTCGGGCCTTTGGGCTCAGGAACCTAGACCATTGGCTTTCTTGGTTCTCAGACCTTCAGACTCAGACTGAATTATACCACAGGATTTCCTAGTTTGCCAGCTTACATACAGTAGATTGTAGGACTACTTGGTCTCCATAATCATGTGACCCAAGTTACTAATAATAAATCACCTCGTATCTGTCTATCTCCCTCAATCCAGCTGTCCTACTGGCTCTGTTTCTGTAGAGAACCCTGACTAAGACAGTGTGGCCCAGTGAGAGAGGGGAACAGTATTCTGAGATGCAGCTAAGGCACAAAGACAAGGCGGAGATCCTGCAACACCTTTTACTTTTGGAAAGGGGCCAGGTTAAGTTTTAACTGTAATGGAATATTCAAAGTTTTAATCTATGACAAGGCAGTAACGTGATCCGGATAATAGGCCAAGGCCAGTGGTAACAACTGTTAAAGGAATATTTCAGCAATGGATGCTGGTGAATTGGATTGGAGAGGGGACATTTGATACGGACAGGAGCTAAAGACTTGGAGACTCATTTCTGGAGTTAGAAGTAGCAGGAGTCCCTATGGATTGGATGTAGGGGGTGAATGGAAACAGAATAAGCTTTTCTATTGGAGCAATCATATGGAATTTATAAGCCTAAGGGAGAGATCAAGAGTTCATTTTGTGATTTGTAAATTGTGAGATATATGTGAAATTATAGTTAGTGCAGTGTGTGAGTTTGCATCTCCAAACATTCTAAGCTTTCTCATTTCGTACTCCTTGTGAGTCTTCTTGTCTTTCCATGCTTTAATACTATATTTTCCCATATTCTTTCTTTGACCTTCACTTCTCACTCAACATATTATCCTGGGCTTATAACATTCACTCTTGGATTTTATCTCTCACCTGTTTGCTAATGATATATACTTATCTTCAACTGAGTCTTCTTTCCTGAATGTATAGTTAGGTATATTAAATTGTCTACATATGTTTTGTTTGCATCCAAAACTCCTTATAGCTGACAAAGACCTGCCTTCCATTGAGAAGCCAGAGACAACTCCTCCCTTCATCTTTGTTCTCTTTATCCAGATGCAGTCAATAACCTAATCTTGCTGACTGATATTTTTAATCTTCCTGAGTGTTCATAAAAATCTTCTTTACTTGGGTTTAGTTTAGTCCTAGAGTCAGGATGGAACTGGACCTAAGAATAACTGTAAATGGCCCTCACTGTGGGGATCCATAGGACAGAAAGCCAAACATCATGTGAGGTTAAGCAGTAAAGAGCAGGAAACTCTTAGAATTCAGGTAATATGTTAGGGTAATTGTTAGGACAGCTGTGAGCAAGACTGATGGGAGCTAAGGAGAAACTAAGGGCAAAGACTTTTCAGAGTGTTGACTAGAAACCAAGTTGCTTCCTAAGTAATTATAATATGAAATTGTACATACTCGAGTACATCATGTTTTTCTTTTCAAATGCATTTCTGAAAAAAATTCTGTTATACCTCACTGAAGAATCAATTTGAAGGGGAAGGCAGACTGAAAAGACTATCCTCAACTAACACACCATGGACACCTTAGAACATTTCCCTGGAGTTCAGAGTCCTATCTATTGGTAATCATCTGTCTTGACTAAACTTCACTGTGAATCCAGAAAATTAATCTTGCTAAATGCAGAATGTATTGTTATAAACTATGTTACATAAGGTGTGATGGAACATTCTCCTACACATAAACACAAACTCTCACACCTTTAATCATGTTTTATTCTTAGCACACTGGCTTTTTAGAACATGGATTACCAAATGATTTCCAGAATCATGTATTTGACATTGGAAAATATTTTCTAAAATACCGTAACCCTAGCATATTTATCTTTACGGGCTGTAATGGTTGATGGGGGAAGTGTAGTGCTTGGCATAAATCAGATGTGTCTCTGGATATTTAGCATCTGTATCCAGGTGAATAATAGTTTCAAATGGAGATCACGGGCAACCTTAAAGGGAAAAATGGTTCAGAAAAAGACAAGCCATTTCGATAAGGATGTAAATCTTTTGAAAGCCATGCAGTGGTGACTATGGGAGGGATGCAGGATCAGTATTTCTGTGTACTGCAGGAAACAATGACAGAGAGAATACTTTGCTTTTTCTGAACATCCTTTGAAATTCTGTCTTGTTGAGTCACTCTTAAAATTAAGCTGGTGCCATTTGCTTGATTCATAGAATGGGGGTTGAAATCCAGTAAAAAACTAAATAGTCACTGAGGACAATGTTCTAAATGTTCATTTGGTAAATGTTCATTTGGTAAATGTTCATTTTGGTAGAACTGCGATACTTCAAATGAAGTTTGAGAGGACTAGAGTTTGGAGTTTAATTTATTTTTTTTTAATTTTTTTTTCTTTTTTTTAAAGATTTTTAATTTATTTATTTGGCAGACAGAGATCACAAGCAGGCATAGAGGCAGGCAGAGAGGAAGGGAAGCAGGCTCCCTGCTGAGCAGAGAGCCCGACGCGGGGCTTGATCCCAGGACCCCAAGATCATGACCTGAGCCGAAGGCAGAGGCTTTAACCCACTGAGCCACCCAGGTGCCCCGAGTTTGGAGTTTTAAATAAACATTTTACATGACTGGAACTTTTACATGTTGAGTGTGTGATAGGAAAGATAACTACCACTTTAATCAGTTTGGAAAATTGTGAGCATGAGAAATGTAGAGAGTAGGTAAGTCAGTATACCATGGACTCCATGATAGTTTACATCAAGCTGACACCCCACCCCCTTAATACTGATTATCAGTAGCTACCAAGGCCACTCATTCTGCCTTTAAAATATCAAAGTTTGGCTTAAAAGACAGGTTTTTTACCCAAAAGTCCATGATATGACTCTAAATCTGTCCCTTTCCCTTTCCCTCCCTCCTATCTAACTAGCTCTGAATAAATATGTCATAACTTTGGTTAAATCCTGCTTTCACTGCTGGTCTCCCTATACACCATTAAGGGACATCATCTTGCCTTTCCAACTGCCCATACCATTTCAATTAAAGTGGTGTCAATATGTGATATAACGGTGCCTAAGGCCAAGGTAAATTTATATTTGAATATCACTAGCACTGAATTTACCATTTTGTGATTCCTGTGCTACATGAACTGTGAGCACCAGAGTGCAGCATGACAGCTGCCATAAATAATACCTGCTCAGCATATCCATTTATTTTTAATTCTTTATTATGATAATTTTCATCATATGCAAAAATAAAGAGAATGATATACTGAAACTCACATACCTGTCAGTCAGCTTTAACAATTATTAATACATAACTAAACTTGTTTCTGTTATATTTCAGTTGCTTTGTTTTGGTATTTTCCTTTTTAAACACGTGCATTTAGTCAGTATTTTAGCCACATCTACTTTTCTATTGTGATCAATTAATGAGCAAATTGCTTATTGAGAGTAGACAGTTTCTTACCTATAACGTCTTTTTCCAAGAATTTGTGAGGCAGAATGTTCTTCCACAAGTGACTGGGTAAACATCTTTCTAACCATCCTTCTCTCATTTGCTCATTTCTGTCACTCACTTATTTTGTCACTCAAGTTTAAACAGTCCCTTGTAGATGGAACATCCAGGCACCAAAGGTGAAATCTCAAAGTAGTCCCTAATTTAAAGGGATTTACTATTTAATGGGATATTTCCTAGGGACAGGGTGAGAGTTACTCAACTGCAATACCAAAATTATGATTCCCATGTCTTGGCTCTATATTGGGAGAAAGACTATCATTATGTGGCGTTCCCATTTCTAATACATGACTGATACAGTTCACATCTTCATCTCTGTCATGGTGGCAGTAGTAGAATTCACAAATACACTGAAACTCTTTGACCTAAGATTTTTCATGCTAGACACTCACATCCCATCACAACAAGTGCAATGTTATAAATGTAGTTGACATTCATAAGCATTTTTAAGTGACACACGTATTGAATGAATGAATACATGATTAAAAATATTTATTGTTCTCTGTAAACTGTTTATATTTCCTTTTGAAATAAATTTCAGGATGTAGAACCACACTCAGACATGATCCATCTAATTCTTAGAATCAAAGTGTTGGGGAGTAGAAAAGCTGTTATCAACAATGTATTCAAATCCTATATTTTTATAGATTCAAGGAAAAAAATAAGGTCTAATGACAAAGTCCACTTTTTGAAGTTCATACAAAATAGAACTAGAGGTTATTGATGTGACTTTTTGACCAGTGTTTTTCTTTATACCACACTGGAATGACATAATTTGATCCAGTTGTAAGTGATAAAACAAAATGACTATAATAACTGAAAACAACATATACTTTCATACAGACTTCCTGTAGTTGTATTCTGCTTATACCCCTTATTATGAAACATGATCTAAACAAATCTTCCACAGACTAGAATTCTGAAATGTTTTTACCTTGATGTTCCAGGGACCACCAGTTCTGTTTATGGGTAGGGATTGGCTCAATGACTATTAATTGCCAAAAATAAATATATTTGTTGAAATACCGTCATCTTGTCCTTAGCTGCGGCAGTGGAGTTCTAGTAATTGGCCTAATAAAAAGGAAACAGTAAATAGTGATGACCTCAAGGAGCATCAAGGTATAGTTAAATAATGAAGGGACATGATATAATCACAAATAATTTCCTCTCTTGGCAGGATTAATGATGGAACTGTAGCTCATTTTCTCCTGAGGGGGATTAACCCAACGATCGCATTGTGCCTCCATCTTTTAAATAACCTTAAAGATAAAGTAGATCTTCCTATTTAGGGACTTTTCCACAAGTTTGTTCATAACTAATTTCTTTGCCTCTCAAGAAGGAAATTTGACCAGAGAATATTCAGAGCTGTGGTCTTCATGAAAGGCCATTTCTCCTTAGAATTCTCTCTGAGAAAGTCAGCCTGTTAACAGCACCTCCAAAATAAAGGCTGTTTCTACATTCTTTAGTAATTGTCTCCAGAGCCCCAAAACTTCGTTCACTGCATCTACCTTGATTTCCCGCACCATTGACTTTTATATATGGACAAACTCAAACCCACCAATATAACAAATGTCATCTTATCCAGCCTTCCGACCCTACAGTGAGGCATGCCTGAGCTTCTGAGTTCTTATTCACACTGTAGACAAGATGTCAGTATTGGTCCTTAAGAATTTTTCATCAACTTTCATTTGGATGTGAACAACCTGTTCTAAGAATGATGCCTCAGTGCTGGTAGCAACACACACACAGAGTTACACTTCTTTTTCCATTTTCCGTCTTAGGTTCTTAGGTTAAATGACCTATTCCTTGAGGTCAAAGGCCATGTATGTTTATTATAACACCCCTGAGATCACATATGTGATAAACTCAATGATAAATACAAAATGGAGCATCTTCTCTGTGCCGGGAAGATTTATTCTACATACATCCTCTTATTTAATCCTCAAAAAATTCTGGGACAATCATAGGTTACCTATGAGTACTCTGTGGAGGCTGGCTGATAGGCTCACTGACATGGGAAAATGACTAACACCCAACCCCCACCATCATGAATTGAGTGCCCATTGTCTATCACACACCCTGTTGAGCATTTTATGCATGCTTCTTTATTTCATGTTCATATCAATGTTGGGAACAATTCTCATCTCTATCTTGCATTTGAGGAAGCTGAGATACAGAGGGTTTATGAAACGGATCTATGGTAATGCCAATAATAACGGCAGAGTCAGGACCCACATACAGAAATTTTTAACTCCAAAGCCTGTCAGTGCTCTCTTCCTTAAAACAGTGCTGGTTTTGTAAGGTCAGAGGGCACATTCTTTTTGCTCATCATTAAATCATTAAATGTCTAATTATTGTATCCAACTTCAGGACATTCTTTATTCACAAGTAAATGAGAAATTATTAGCTTTGACTTCGACAGAACTGTGTTTTTGGTATATTCTATTGCTCTGACTGGAATGTCGTTTCTTCTGTCTACTGCCAATCCAAAGGCTTTACTTTTGACCAGGTTCATGATCTAAAAGCTTTCCTGAACATTCCCAACTGCAACGATGTCTTTCCTTCCAGACTGCAGCAATAATCATTACTGTCGCTTATAGCTGGGTACTTAAATCACACACCGCACTGTATCCCTTAATTATTTTAATACTAATATATCATATCTACCTAGAGAGACTTATAAATTCCTGGACAGTGAGTATTAGTGCTATAGTTTTTTTTGTATGTTGTCAGTTATGACAATTAATGGGTCTTTATTGGAAAACTTTTCATTAAATTCAGAGGTATAGACAAATATATGCATGGTCAGAGCTGTTTCGGCTGCTGAGAAAAATGGGGCTCATTGTGAAGATTGAGTTGAAATTGAACAGGAAAAACATGAACATTTAAAGGATTGTCTGGGGGCGCCTGGGTGGCTCAGTGGGTTAAAGCCTCTGCCTTTGGTTCAGGTCACGATCCCAGGGTCCTGGGATTAAGCCCCACATCAGAGCCTGCTTCCTCTCCCCCCACCAACCCGCCTGCCTCTCTGCCTACTTGTGAACTCTGTCAAATAAATTAATAAAATCTTTAAAAAAAAAAAATAAAGGATTGTCTGTTGAGACTGTTGATTGTGACAGAATTCTGGGTGGTTTGAAACTGACCAAGAGTTAAATATTTGTTAGAGGAAATCTAGGAAACCATATGAGTTTGTAAGTGTTTAAAATAAGGGGGATGTCATGCAGAGAACTGGTTATACATGTGATATAATCACCAAGAAGCCAAAAAAAGAACACAGAAGCAATCAGAGCAATCCAGCATACCTGGAGCCCAGAGGTTAATGACAGGAAAAGAAGCTAGAATTGCAATCAGTCTTTCTTGCAGGAAATGAGCTGGAACCATGGAGAAGAAACACTCATTACCAGAGATGATGTCCAAGGTGGAGAGGAAGACACACACACACACACACAGAGCGAGCACACAGCGGGCACTTTTTTTCTATCTCCCACTCAGTGCTTTCCATGGGGGTACCCAGCCAACAACGACAACGTTGGGTCTAGGAAACACACTTGCAAGGGCAGCACCTCTGTGATGTGGACGGAGCCAAGGAGAGTGAGAATGGATCTTTGAGTGAATGGGCCACAGCATGGCAGACGTGCTGCCCCGTGAGTACCGATGAACTGAAGTGAAGGGAGTACTTAGGAAACTATGCTGCTCCTATGTAAAGCTGATGAGTCCACCAGAAGTTTCTATTGTTGCCTACCTTAAGATTCCCAATGCTGACTTTCGTATTTTTTTAGATACCAGTGTTTACTGCTGTTCTGAAACTACCAACTGCATTTACGGTACTATGGAGAACAAGACATCCATGGGAGATTCATTCTGGCATCATTTCTTGGTCTAACAGTGATATTTCATTTTACTCCTCTAGTTACTTCTAGTGAAACTTCTAGTGAAATACCTTTCCTGAGTAGCATATGGAAACCTCCTTTCACATAAATGGGTATCATGCTTCTAGCAAACTCTTGACTTTATCTTTGCTGTGTGAAATGAAAAAGCAGGCTCGAGATGCAGAAAATTACAGAGGGAAAACACCATAGCTGCCATGTAACCCAAAACCTTCTTTTATCCAGGAAGGAGCAGAGGATCAGGGAGGTAGAATGAGTTGCCTAAGGTCACTATAAAAGCTTGTAATGCCTTACAAGGTGATGGTATTGGGCACATCAAATCCCACCAACTTGGTGACCATGGGAGTGTTCACTCTACTTTGAATTTCATTTTCTGCATTTATATGAGAACATTAACAGTATCCAAGTCATAGTAATTTCACAAGAATCAATTGAAAAAAAGTCTGTACCACAGCTCAGCAAACTTTTCTGCAAAGAGCCAGATGGTAAATATTTTAGGATTTGTGGCCTATATAGTTCATGTTGTAACTACTATATCTCTACCACTGTACAAGAAAAGCAACAATAGATAATACCTAAGCAAATAAATGAGTGTGGCTGTGCACCAATAAAACTTCATTTACAGAAAGGAGTGACCAGCCCATAGACTGTAGTTTCCTGTCCGTTTATCAATATAATTTGATACAATGCTTGACCCAACCTAAGGATTTAAAATTTTATTTGGAATTATTATTATTGTTACCATTATGATTCCTCCTGCTACTCCCACTACTTTATTATTGTTTAGCCTTTGAATAAAAAATCATTCATCTATTTAGTTCTTAAAGATTAAACTTCTACCAATTTCCCCAAAGCTCTATCCTGAGGTTTTTAACCACTACTTGCAAGGCAATTTGCCCCATGTCTGGGCTGTCCCTCTCTTGGAGGCTGGGAAACATTCTGGAGAAGGCAGATAGGCCTCCTTCCTCATGGGAATGAGATGCCCTATAACAGATTTGGAGGCTCTGCAAATCGGTAAGAACAGCTCCTGCTCAAGATCAGAGGTGCTGAATGTGTAAAATGAAACTTGTTTCCTCCACTTATCTGAACAATACCATAAGGTTGTGCAGCTAGAACAGAAAAAATGCCAACCCAGATCTGTCAGGGAGAAGCCAGAGCAGCAAGCAGTGTAGGAGTGTGTGGGCAGGATCCATGCAGAGATCTCGCTCTCCTGAGACCGAAATGTAGGGCAGAGTAAGAAAGTGTAGGCGATGGCAAAAAAGTGTTTGGGCAGTGTCTGAATTCTCCTTTAGGACAACTAGAATTCTCTGTAACATCTATTTCATGATACAGCATTTTTGATGTACACCTATTAAAATAAAAAATTAATAGGATATATAAGGGTGTGATGAAAGTCTGACAAGAAGAATCTAGGTCATGGGGATTCTTGAAATGCTAGAGTTGCAGCAGAGAGCAAACCCATTCTCTGAATGGGTGACCCCTTCTTGGTCTTAGAGTTCTACTCCTCCTCTGTGTGCTTAAGACCATTACTATGCTGATGAGACCCCCAAAATAATAACCAGCACTTTAATAAAGTCCATAAGATAACTAACACCGGTGCCAGCACTGAGTAAATCTATAATACTGAGTCTGCTGTTACATTTCAACCAAGGACAGTTATGAGGACAGTGAGGAAACTCTCTCACTGGAATTTAGCACCTCAAAACTTTATGAGATACTTAATGGGCATAAAGTCATACAATAATTTTTTTAGGAGAAAATGTTAATTTTAATGCAGCTTGAGAATTCTTGGAGCAATGAGGAAAGGCTCTGCTTGTCACCCAGTTCTGGAAGAGAAAGCATTGTTTATATTTAACGGCTCTGCTTTTGTAAGGCCTGGACCCTTTCTGCTCATTCAGAAATGTGCTACCAAAAAGGAATATCTTAAGCTGTAGTGTTTATATCCTATTTAATTTTAACATATTAAATTAATTTTTTAAATACATTTAATTTTTTTTTCTTGTAGTCCTTGGCTGTGATCTATTTTGGTATTTTTATGTTATGAAATGGGTTTCCAGAAATCTCCATTTATAGCCTGGATCCTGTTGTAGAAGGGTTGGCAAATTTTTATAGAGAGCCAGATAGTAAATCTTGTAGGTATTGCGAGCCATACTGTCTCTCTCACCACCACAGACGTGTCTTGGGGATACTGTGGGTTTGATTCTAGACCACTGCTTAAGATGAATATGATAAGAAAGAAAGTCAAATAATTTTTTGTGGTTTGCCAGTGCATATCAAAGTTAGATTTATATTATACTGTAGTCTATTAAGTGTGCAATAGCATTATGTCTAAAATACTATACAAACTATACTATACATATCTTAATAAAAAACACTTTGTTGGTAATAAATGTTAACCATCATCTTTCAGTGAATTGAAACCCATTTGCTGGGGCACTGGGTGGCTCGTTCCTTAAGTGTCTGCTTTCAGCTCAGGTCATGACCCCAGGGTCTTGGGATCCAGCCCCACAATGGGCTCCCTGCTCAGCTGGGAGCTGCTTTTTCCTCTCCCATTCCCCCTGCTTGTGTTCCCTCTCTTGCTCTCTCTCTCTCTCTCTGTCAGATAAATAAATAAAATCTTTAAAAGAAAGAAAGAAACCCATTTTGCTGCTGACTGGTCAGCGAGGTGGTTGAAAGTTGGGGCTGTGGCAGTTTCTTAAAATAAGGCAAGAGTGAGGCTGCATTGATCGACTCTTCCTTTCATGTACATTTTTCCATAGCATGTGATGCTGTTTGATAGCATTTTACCCACAATAGAACTTTTCAGAATTAGAGTCCAACCTCTGAAACCCTGCCATTGCTTTATCCACTACGTTTATGTGATATTCTAAATCCTTTGTTGTCATGTCCATAATCTTCACAGCATCTTCACTAGGAGTAGAACCCATCTCAAGAAACAAACCACTTTCATGGGGTGGCTCAGTAGGTTAAGTGTCTGCCTTTGGCTCAGGTCATGATCCCAGGGTCCTGGGATTGAGCCCCATTTTGGGCTCCCTGCTCACCAGGGAGTCTGCTTCTCCCTCTCCTTCTGTCTACCACTCTGCCTACTAAATAAAATCTCAAAAAAGAAAAAGAAAGAAACCACTTTCTTTGTTCTTCCATAAGAAGCAACTCCTCATCCACTCACGTTTGATCATGGGAGGGCAGTCGTTCACGCCCATCTTCAGATTCCACTTCTAATTCTCTTGCTATTTCCACCACATCTGCAGTTACTTCTTAAACTGAACTCATGAGCCCCTGAAAGTCATCCAGGAGGGTTGGATTCGCCTTTTTTCAGTGTGATATCTTGATCTCTTCCTCTGAACCACAAATGTCATACATGGCAATTAGAATGGCCATCCTTTCCAGAAATATTTCAACTTACTTGCCTAGATGCACCAGAGCAATCACTATGGCAGCTACATCTTTAAGAAATGCATTTCTTAAATAATAAAGCTTGAAAGTCAAAAAGACTCCTTGATCCATGAGCTGCGGAATGGATGCTGTGTTAGCAGGCATGAAAACAACATTGATATCATTGTACAGAGCTCTGAGGTAAGCAGGTACATTGTCAATGAGAAGTAATATTTTGAAAGAAATCTTTTTTTCTGAGCAGTAGGTCTCAACAGTGGACTTAAATTATTCAGTAAACCACGTTGTAAACAGATGTGCTATCATTCAAGATTTGTTCCCTTCCATTTATAGAGCACAGGCAGAGTGGATTTAGCATAATTTTTAAGGGCCCTGGGATCTTTGGAATGATAAATCAGCATTGGCTTCAACTTAGAGTCATTAGCTGTATTTAAGCCTGTCCTTTGAATGTTTGAAGCCAGGCGGTGACTTTTCCTCTCTGGCTATGAAATTGAGATGGCCTCATCTTCCAGCAGGAGCTAATTCTGTCTACAGTGCAAAATGTTGTTTTGTGTAACCACCTTCATTCACTATCTCAGCTACATCTTCTGGGTAGACTTGCTGTAGGTTCATTTGTTAGCATTTGCTGTTTTACCTCATTCATTTAGGTCATAGAGACCATGTTTTCCTTAAATCTCATGAACCAACCTCTGCTAGTCTCAAATTTTTCTTTGGTAGCTTCCTCACCTCTCACAGGCTTCACAGAAATGAATAACACTTAGGGCCTTGCTCTGGATTAGGCTTTGAGTTAAAGAAATGCTGTGGCTGGTTTGATCTTCTCTCCAGACCCCTAAAACTTTCTCTATCTCAGCAGTAAGCTGTTTCCCTTATCATTCATGTGTTCTTTTGATTTGCTTCAAGAACTTTTCCTTTGCCTTCACGATTTGGCCAACTATTTGGCACAAGATGGCCAACTTCCAGCTCTGTGAGCTTTTGACTTGCCTTCCTCACTAAGTTTATTTCTTGTTTTGATTTAAAATGAGGGACGTGCCGCTTTTCCTTTCACTTGAATACTTACAGGCCATCGTGGGGTTATTACTTTGCCTGATTTCAATACTGTGTCTGAGGGGACAGAGGAGACCAGGAGAGGGCGAGACTTATGGGACCGGTGGTCAACTGAGCAGTCAAAACCCATGTGTTTATACATTAAGTCCCCTGTCTTGTGTAGGCAAGGTTCGTGGCACCCCAAAACAATTTTAGTAGTTAACCTCAAACATCACCAATCACCAGAAAAAAAAAATACACTAATGAAAAAATTTGAAATATTGCAAAAATTACCAAAATGTGACTCCAGAGACATGAAGTGAACAAATGCTATAGGGGAAAATGGTACCAATAGACTTCCTCAAGACAGGGTTGCCAGAGACCTTCAATTTGTTTCAAAAAAAAAAAAAATGCACTATCTGCAAACTGCAATAAAGCAAACATGACTAGATGAGGTATGCCGATACTGAGCTCTGCCATGAAGGGAGAAAGCAGCCATAAATAATATGTAAATGAATGGAAATACACTGTTCTAATAGAACTGTATTTATAAAAATACGCTTTAGACTAGTTTGAGCCCAGGGGGCTGTAGTTTGCTCACCCCCTGGTATAGCTCTTAAGAGTTTCTTAACTTGGGGCACCTGGGTGGCTAAATCGGTTAAGCATCTGCCTTTGGCTCAGGTCATGATCCCAGTGTCCTGAGATCAAGCCCCACATAGGGCTCCTGGCTCATCAGGGAGCCTGCTTCCCCCTCTCCCTTTGCCACTCCCCCTGCTTGTGTTTGCTCTCACTATCTCTCAAATAAATAAACAAAATCTTTAAAAAAAAAAAAAAAGTTTCTTAAGAGGACTAAAGTGGCATCTATTGTCTAGGAGCCAATTAGTCCTGTAGGAAATATCTGCATTAAGTATAGTTTGTTCTCAATGGAGGGCAGAATTTACAAATGCTATGAATACTGATCACTGAGGGATATTATACATGTTTATTCCCAAAGATAATGTTGAGACTTGAAGTTAATGAGAATCAGAAATCATGGAGCTTTGGCTCTGAACATAGACTGCACTGCAAGATGTTTGTATTCTTCTTGCATCATTTTACTTGTAGCCTTCCTTTGGTAACATTGTTTTAACAGTATGATCACTCCTCTCCCCTTCTGTGCAATCTTATTGTCAACCATAAGAACACTGAGGTTGGCCAGTTTTACCTGTTGTTATACCCTGCTCTTGGAGGAATGAAGCACATTCTGTGTGAATGCCCTGGGAGAGGATTCTTGGAAGCTTGTGCCTAGTTTCCCCGAAACTTTTCCCCAATGTGCCTTTCCCTTGATTGATTTTGCTTTGTATAAGTTCTCTGTAATGAATCTTAGCCATGAGTACAATTACATCCTGAGTAATAGGAGTCCTTCTAGGAAGTCACTGATTTTATACAGCATATATTCTATTCCTAGAAAAAGACCTGTTGGATGAATGGGTTAGGAACAGCCCAGGCTTTGTATCATTGGTAAGTTTTTCCACACTGACATACTGCTTCCTAGAAGGTCACTTCAGGGTAACTGCTGACAGCGCTGTGCCCTCTGTTTGACTTCTGCATTTTGATAAACACAGTAGCAAAATATCTCCCTCAGAACCGAACAGGCTGGGTGCATTTAAAATAAATACAGCAAACTCATTTTGACATTTCTTTTCTGGTATAGTAGTTATTATTCTTTCCAGTCTTCAGGTTCATGTGTCCACAGCATTTTCACTTCATAACTACCAGCCCTTCTTTTACAGTGATGCCTATGACACATGTCAACTCAAATAAATGAGCGTTTCCATCTCCACTTCCTCATGCGCTCACATGCTCACCCATTACAGGCAGTGAGCCTGGTGAGGTGCTGCCCTAAATACTGAAATTCAAAAATGAAATAATCGGGCTCTTTCATTAGTTAGGCAAAGGATTTCGAATAGGTGACTACATATTGCCATAGCAAACTACTGTACAAGTAGCTTAAGATTATGGGACTAAGCATTTAACTCTGATATAGTCTTTCAAATTGAGTTCAAAGAATGATTTAGGTTCAACAGCTGAATAGCAGAAAGAAAAATCATTTTAAAGGAAAGGGCTTGTGCATAGGCCCAGGGGCTTAAAAGCAAGTGTGCCACATTTGGCGAAGACCACTTGTAGCTACCTAGAGTGTCCTTGTGAACTGGCAGAAAAATCAGGGTCAGATGGGGCTAATAAATATTTCATGTAAACCCACCTATGCTGAAAATAATTGTATAGGCAAAGGGGAGTCATTGAATTATTTCAAGGAGGGCAAGTAAATGATCAGATTTGTGGTTCAAAAAGATCCCTCTAGGAGAATTGGAGGATGGGCTACAAAGGGTAGAGACTGAAGGCAGGCAGGCTAGTGAAAACTGCAGTAATTCCAAAGAGCAATGATGGAGACTTGAACTAAGGCAGTGGCCATGGGAAGAGGAGAAGAAAAAATAAGAAAGTTGTTTTTGAAGTGGACCCCAGTTTGACAGCTGATGAGATGTCATGTAAAGTGGAAGAAACAAGCACTGATGATTCACAAAGGTTGGTCACAAGATGTTTTTAATCAAGAAATGGGTGGGAAGAAAGACGATAGGCTCATTTTTGGCCACATGGAGTTTGAGATGTGGTCAAGTAACCAGGTAGGACTGTCCTGTGGCACATGTTTTAGCAGTGCAAGTACAGCACACATAGGCTTGGATGTTTTGTGTTTGCTTTCCGGTTTAATGATCCTAAGAACTTTATAAGAGAGAGAATATTATATGCAGCCTATATTAAGATAATGGAAGCTCAGAGAAACGTAAGTTAAGTTACCCAGTGTTGCAGAAGGAGTAAGTGGCAGTCCCAAGATTTTTGTGCATACCTCCTTGACTTCATCGTGCCTCAGCCACTGTCCCCATGCTGACTCACATTTCTGGTGGGAATGAGTATTTCTGTGTTTATATGGGGGCTGACCCACCTGATGATAGCTGATACTGTATTTTTGTACCAGAAAGCATTAAGTGACTGTGAGCCTCTCTTTCCCTCTTCTTATATTTATGGCATCGTCTACTGACTACATATTTACATACAACATCCTGTGTCATGTAGATGTACTTAAGGTGGGAGTGGTTCAAATCGAAGAGAAAATGCAGAAATTTAAAAAGAAGAGCTATAGAAGATTGTTTTTTTCATTTTTCTATTGGTTTGCCATATCAATATAAAGGAAAGCATTCCTTAAGACAGGGGCTCAGGGGAAGATGGGCACCCGGTATGCACTTTTTCTGGTCCTCCCAGGTTGTCATATTACATCGTTAGCTGAATCTTTGTGAATTTATTGGAGAAGATACTTAGGGACTCTATAATGTTTTATGTCTATGTCTCAATCTTTGTGGCCTAAGGGGACATAAACAGGCAGGATTGGGAAATACAACTGACATTACTCAGCATAAATCTATAGCGTGCTACCTCCACTGTGGGTGTCCGAGAGCCTTGCCAACTGCAGGATAGTTAGATAGGCTTTTTTCTCTCTCCTTTTGAATTGAAATTGTGCTCTTTCTGAGAACTGGTGATGATCTTAGGATGGTTATTTTGTACACGTCCATATGTATGTGAGGATGTATTTGAACATTTATTTGCCAGATGTTTGGAGAAACCACAAAGGCAGTTCACAGTGGTAAGTCCTGAAGGGAGACTGACTTTAGCACACCAGAATCCATGCTGGAATCTTCAGCTGGGGCCTCCTTGGCACTCCCTCCATGTTTCTTTTTTTTTTTTTTTTTTAAGATTTTATTTACTTATTTGACAGAGAGAGATCACAAGTAGATAGAGAGGCAGGCAGAGAGAGAGAGAGGGGAAGCAGGCTCCCCGCTGAGCAGAGAGCCCGAAGCAGAACTCGATCCCAGGACTCCGAGATCATGACCCCAGCCGAAGGCAGAGGTTTAACCCACTGAGCCACCCAGGTGCCCCTCCCTCCATGTTTCATCCTCAAATGTATTTTTTAATCTATTAACCAAGTCAGACTTGGGAAATGCCTACATGGGAACAACCAGTCTGTTTGCTGAGTTTTTCCGGGAAAAGAGCGGTGACTTGATAATGAGATTCCCCCATGAGGAGGTATGTGGGGTCTGATTCTGCAGGTAGCTCTAATGCTCCCGCAGTGGCTATGGAAGGCTGAGGAGAAAAGATTTCTGTGAAGTCAGGTCTCCCCATGGTGACTGGAAGAGAAGACCAGGGGATCTGTCATGAAGTTGTGTCTGCACTTCACCTATCATGAGCAAATTATTTGCATTCAGATTGTGTGTATATTTAGAATAACATGGAGACTGACCCCATTTGTATCTGCCCACATGCACACACACACACACACAAACACAGCAAGTGCGATCGTTAGGATGGGAAAAACGTTAGAAACTGGAGTGCATCCATGGGTGAACCTTATAAATATCCATACCTATGTCTTTTTCTCTTGGACTATAAGGGAAATCATACATGTTATATTTCATTTGCAATTCTCTGACCCATTCTTTGCTTTTTTCATGTTCCTATAATGATGTAGAAAATCTGGAATATCTTGACAGGTCTGTGTGGTGGTGGTGTAGGCAGAAGTGAGGAATGTTAATATAAAGGTAAATCTACATAGAATAACTACATACTTTGTTTTCTAAGCAGGGATATTTTGCAGAGAGAAAGTAAGTACAATTAATAAATATGCCAGTACAGCTGGCAAAAACTGGATTCTCTCAGGCATATAAGCCTATATGGCCATCCCAAAAATGAGGCCTGCAGAGGACTTTGTTTCGTGACAGAACTGCATGGAAAGGTGCTGAGTCTGTGAGTTCTAGGGTGGGACAAGCAGTGAAGAAAGTGACTGCGGCTGAGCAGAGAGCAGTAGTAGGAATTTGGGATCACTGTCGTCAATCCCATCTTCTCCTCCCATAAGTTTTCTCTCATCTTTCCCAAATATACCAAAGGATTATATAGTGTTTGTTCTTCTCTGTCTGATATATTTCACTTAGCACAGTACTGTCAAGTTCCATCCATGTTGTCAAAAATGGCAAGATGTCCTTTTTATAGCTGAATATTATTCCACTGTGTGTGTGTGTGTGTGTGTGTGTGTGTGTGTGTGTGTGTGTGACATTGTTTTTACCCATTTTTCTGTTGATAGACAGTTTCTTTCCATATCTTGGTTATTACAGATAATATGGCACTGAACATGGGGATGCAGATTTCTCTTTGGGTTAGTAATTTCATTTCATTCAGATATATACCCAGAAGTGGAATTGCTTGAACATTTGGTAATTGTATTTCTAATTTTTTGAATTTTAATGCTTTCTGTTTCATCGTGATTGCACCAAGTTATGTTCCCACCAACAGGGCACTAGGGTTCCCTTTTCTCCACATCCTGTCTGTGTTTCTCATCTCTTGTCTTTTTTGAGTGGTGGCATCTCTAATAGGTATGAGGTGATCTTATTGTGGTTTTTATTTGCATTTGATTTGCATATGCTAAGTTTAGTAAGTCTGAGAAAGACAAAACTGTATGATCTCACTTATATGTGAATGTTTAAAAAAAAAAACAGCCCTCATAGAAACAGATCAGAGGGGCACCTGGCTGGCTCAGTGGGTTAAAGCCTCTGCTTTCGGCTCAGGTCATGATCCCAGGGTCCAGGGATCGAGTCCCACATCGGGCTCCCTGCTTAGCAGGGAGCCTGCTTCCTCCTCTCTCTCTCTCTCTCTCTGCCTGCCTCTCTGCCTACTTGTGATCTCTGTCTGTCAAATAAATAAATAAAATCTTAAAAAAAAAAAGAAACAGATCAGATTTGTAGTTGTCAGAGGTAGGGGTAGGGAGTTGGCAAGATAGGAGGAAGTGGTCAAAGGTACAAACTTAGTTGTAAGTTAGGGCGCCTATAGGTGGCTCAGTTAGTTAAGAATTTGACTTTCGATTTGGGCTCAGGTCATGAGCTGAGTCCTGAGATCAAGCCCCACATCAAGCTCTGTGCTCCATGAGAACTCTGCTTGGAATTCTCTCCCTCTCCCTCTGCTCACACTCTCTGCATGCCCCCTCTCTTTCTTTTCCTCTCTCTAAAATAAATAAATCTTTTTTTAAAAAACCTTGGGAAGTCAGGGGCGTCTGGGTGGCTCAGTGGGTTAAGCCTCTGCTTTCGGCTCAGGTCATGATCTCAGGGTCCTGGGATCGAGCCCCACATCGGGCTCTCTGCTCAGCGGGGAGCCTGCTTCCTCCTTTCTCTCTGCCTGCCTCTCTGCCTGCTTGTGATTTCTCTGTCAAATAATTAAATTAAAAAAAAAAAAAACTTAGAAGTCATAGGGATATAATGTCCAGCATGGTGTCTATAGTTAGCAATACTACATTATATATTGGAAAGTTGCTATGAGAGTAAATCTTACATTCTCTTCATCAAAATACCAATAACATTTTTCATAGAACTAGAACAAATAATCCTAAAATTTGTATGGAACCATAAGAGACCCCAAACACACATCTTGAGAAAGCACATCTTGAGAAACAACAAAGCCGGAGGTGTCAGACTCCCAGATTTTGTGATATGCTAAAAGCTCCAGTAATCGAAACAGTATGGTACTAAATCAAAAGTAGACACACAGGTCAATGGAAAGAGTAAAGAGACCAGAAATAGACCTACACTCATATGATCAGTTAATCTATGAAGAAAAGAGGTAAGTAAAGACAAGAGGAAAAGACAGTCTCTTCAATAAATGGTGCTGGGAAAACTGGACAGTTACATGCAAAAGAGTAGCACTGGACCACACCATATACCAAAATAAACTCAAATGAATTAAAACCTAAATGTGAGACCTGAAGCCATAAAACTCGCAAAAGAAAACATAGGCAGTGGGGCGCCTGGGTGGCTCAGTAGGTTAAGCCTCTGCCTTCGGCTCAGGTCATGATCTCAGGGTTCTGGGATCGAGCCCCACATCAGGCTCTCTGCTCAGCGGGGAGCCTGCTTCCTCCTCTCTCTCTGCCTGCCTCTCTGCCTACTTGTGACCTCTGTCTGTCAAATAAATAAATAAAATCTTTAAAAAAGAAAGAAAGAAAACAGGCAGTAATTTCTTGGATATCAGCCTTAGCAACGTATTTATTGATATGTCCCCTTAGGCAAGGAAACGGAAGCAAAAATGAACAATTGGAACAACACAAAAATGAAAAGCTTTTGCTCAGCAAAAGAAACCATCAACAAAATGAAAAGTCAGCCTCCTGAATGGGAGAAAGTACTTGCAAATGACATACCCGATAAGGAGTTAATAGTCAAAATCTGCAAAGAACTTACACAACTCAACACCAAAAAACAAGTCTGATTAGAAAATGGGCAGAGGACCTAAAAAGGCATTTTTCCAAAAGAGACATATAGATGGCCAATGGGTACGTGAAAATAGGCTCAACATTATTCATCATCAGGGAACTCCCAATTGAAACTACAATGAAATGTCACTTCACACCAGTAAGAATGGCTAAAAATAAAAAAGACAAGAAATAAGAAGAGTGGATGAGGATGTGGAAAAAAGGAAACCCTTGTGCACTGTTGGAGAAAATATTCTTCAAAAAATTATGGTTAGAAATACCATACAATCCAGTAATTCCACTACTACATGGAATTTACCCAAAGAAAATGAAAACACAAATTTGAAAAGATACAGGTAATTGTTTATTTTAGCATCATTTATAATAGCCATGATATGGAATCAATCCAAGTGTCCATAGGTAGATGAATGAATAAAGGTGTGGTGTATATATATACAATGGAGTATCACTCATCCGTAAAAAATGGGTGAGATCTTACCAGTTGTGACAACACAATTGGAGCTAGAGGGAACTATATTCAGTGATATAAGTCTGGGAAGGAAAACGCCATATGATTTCACTTATGTGGAATCTAAAAAACAAAATGAACAAGCAGAACTAGACTCGTAAATACAGAGAACTCGTGGTTGCTAGAGGGGAAGGAGATGGAGGGATGGGCAAAATAGGGGGAAAAAAACCAAAAAGTTCTCATTACAAGGAAAAAGCTTTGTAACAATGTAAGTTCATAAATGCTAACTAGACTTGTAGTGATAGTGATAAGTATTTCACAGTATATACACATATTAACCTATTAGATTGTATACCTTAAACTTATACAGTGTTATGTATCAATTATATCTCAATAAAAGTGGAGAAAAACATATACTGAAGGAAGTCATCTTTACGTGAATTATGAAGAAAAGAGCTGGGATGAAAACATTGAAATAAGTGACCAGGGCAGCCAATAAGTAAAAAAAAAAAAAGGTTCATATGGACACACTCATTTCTCTGCACACAGACTCTAAAATAGAGATGAAGAAAAATCATTTCTTGCACGGCTTTCTTTTATTACTTGCTCCCCAGACAGACACAATGAGTTGTGGTTTTTGAGAAGTTGTGATGAGTGGAGAAGCTGGTAAACCCTGTACAAAGCTCCCTCTCTCCTTTCTCAGTAGGCACCAAGAGAACTGGAGCATCTGGCAGGGGTGGGCCCTGCCATCTGGAGACCCGGCTTGAGTGTGATCACTCTCCACTTGATATTCTAAAGGAAAATACTTGTAACTTTCTCTCTAGAAAAGAAAGTTCCACTTAATATTCTTGAGGGTAGAGTCTGTCTCAACAAGAGAAGAATATTTTTCCTTACATTTAGATTCCAGAAATGACCATCAGACTATCATTTATAGGAACATGCTACCATGATTTATATAGACAGAGGTCATTATAGTGATTCAGTGTTCCAATCATCTTGATAATGGATCCTAATTATTATACTCTTCTAGTACCTAAAAACAATTGCCAACCAGAATGAAAACTGTTTGAAGAACAAGAATATTATAATACTTCTATTTTTATCACAACTCTGATTTTTGAAGAAATAAAATAAATTAGAGCTGCTAATTATGCAAATCACAAATGACCTTGGGGCTATAAAATGGACTGCAAAGGCAAGGCTGTTGTTAGCAGTTTAAGGCTTATAGCTCGGAGATTTGCAGAAGAATCTATTGGGAGATTGAGTCTCCAGTTACTAAAATCAGAGATTAAGAAGTGATTAGATTTCTTTCTTTTTTGAAAACTGAGACTCAAATTCAGCCCTCCTATTGCTCTTAGGGGAACATTCACCCATCAGCCCTTGCTTGCTTATTGTTTTCCAATATTGGGGCTTCTGGTTAGAGACTCAAAGTCAAGAATGCGCGGAATGGACTGCTAAGTCCCCAAGCACCTGCTAATCAAGGAGAAGACAATTCTGTTAGCAACATCAACCTCTCAGCAAGGAGAGAGAGCGGACTTCTCATCCTAATCAGAATGTCCTCTGAAAATAACAAGAGTTATTTCCTCCCTATGTTACCCCTTACCCAGTTTGCCTTCTGTTTTGTCTCCTAAAATGTTAAGTTCATTTACTTTGCACTCTACCATCTTTTTATTTTGTTTTCTCATTACGTAGTCTCTTGGTCCCTCATTCTTTTTTTTTTTTTTTAAGATTTTATTTATTTGACAGACAGAGATCACAAGCAGGCAGAGAGGCAGGCACAGAGAGAGGGAAGCAGGCTCCGGCTGAGCAGAGAGCCAGATACGGGACTCGATCCCAGGACCCTGAGATCATGACCTGAGCCGAAGGCAGCGGCTTAACCCACTGAGCCACCCAGGTGCCCCTTGGTCCCTCATTCTTGCTGTTGCTAATGCTGCTTTTGCTACTTCTACACATTCCTTTTTTTCTTTCTTTCATTTTTTCCTTCCGTATCAAGTACTGCCAGACATTTTCCTACTTCTCTATTAAATTTACTTCTAAACTCACAGGTTTAAGGTTCAAGGGTGGAGTATAATTCATCACCTATAGGACTTAAAATATTTGGTGCACCCAGGAGTTAAATACTCAGAAGGCAATCTTCAAGCCTCTGCTGACCTTCTCTGTTTGGTAATCTCTGTTTCTGTCTTCATCTCCCTCCCTCTCTTATCTCTCTCTCTCTCCTAATATACAACTCGGTAGATGTTCATATAAAATAAGGGTTTTAAACTTCTTCTAAGTTATTTTACTTTCCTCATAAACCTCCATCCTACTGGATGTTGGAGAAATGTAAACTTTCCAATTAAGAATATAATAAGCTGTTTTGTTCTATCCCTTCTCTACTAAATTTAGTCAGTTGTAAGTTCATCTCACCATCTGGGCTGGTGTAACTGGTTGATTTTTATATGCCTCAGTCTCTTTAGTCCAGCAGATGTCCTTCTACTTCAAGATGGTGACACCAGGCTTCCTCGCATATTAGGATCACCTGGCTGGGGAGCTTTTAAAATCTCTGCTATCCAGGTCACACCCTATATCAATCATACCAGAAACTCTGAGACTGGGACCATAGAATCAGTTTTCATAAAGCTTCCCAGGTTTCTGCAACCAATATGGAGACCCACTGTACCCAGAAAAAAAGTGTCAAAGCTAGCAGTGGCTTGGGCCACTCAATATGTGCCTAAATGTAGCTGGGTCCTACTTAAGGCCACAGACCCAATTCCATTCCAGGCTTGGGATCAAGGATCAATGTTGTCCTAATTTGCTGTAATGTTGGGTGATGTAAGGACCCCAAAGATAATACTAATAAAAGTTAGTATTATAGCGTACACACTGTATGCCACTTATATTACTAAGTACTTAGGGAGCTTCTTTATTGCAAGCCCAACTCCGCTATTATCCCATTTACAGATAAAGAACTTGAGGCTTAGAGAAGTTAAGCAACATGCCAAAAGTCATGGAGGTCATACTTCTTCTGACACTAAAACCTCCAAACGCTGTGTTCATTTCCAACATTGCATATTGAGAATAAAGTCACTCTGCTCTGGTGTCTCAACAGAGTTGGTCACCACAGCTCCCTGATGCCTTCTCCATCCTCCAGTGCACCTTCCCACCCCGTTGGATTTGCCTAGTTCAAGGTCTGACCACACCCAGTCCTGTTGCTTCATGCCTGCCCAGCCAGACATTTACACCTACGTCAGACTATTAATAGCTCACTTAGCTTTCATGAGTCAGTTTCCTTTCCTTTGGAGGAGCCACTGGACACTGGACGGGCTACTATGTTGTGTCACACAACCATGAGGTCTTCGATATTACCCTTGTGCAAACATGCAGCCATTTACTTAAGCCTGTCACATTGGTTTTAATAACCAGATCCTCAGAGGGCAAGCACTTGGCATTTTCTTCCGCCTCAGGCACACATGATTTTCTCCTCCTTCTGTATTGTCATTAGCCTAAATGAACAATTTCAGAATATCTGCATTAAGAACTCTTAAGATTGAGTTCTGTTTACGAAAGAGAATGTTTTAGGGCAATATTTACCCTGCGCCAAATAACGTGGACTTGTGAGGAAATAAGACCCATCAAATTATTTGTTCCAAGCCTCTCTGATCTCATGACATTTTAATGCAAACTATAATAATATTTTCTCCAAATTCTTTATAGTTAATGTTGTTTAAATTATTCTCTATTATACAGTTTATGGAAATATATTCTCCCAGATAAAAATGGGAGTAATTTTTAGCAGCAGACCACATTTAATATATTAAGTTTAATAAACAAAGTCACATTTGTATGTGGGACATTTTCTCAGAACATAATAAAGTATGACAGGTTGGTTATGAGGAGCGCAGTTTCTTGATGAATGTATGTATCAGCTTAAGAGCTTGTCACCTAACTTGACGCGTTAATTCTAGGACTTTGTGGAAGTGAAACTTGTTGTCTGCAAAATGCTGTGAGCCATTTAACTCACGACAAGCCTTTAGATCATGTTGCTTCTATGACTGCACATGGTGAATGCAAATATACTTCGGCATTGGTTGCTGGCATCAGAATACTAACATTAGAAATGTTTTCTGCACTATCATGCCAGGCTGTGTCTAGGAAAACCTTTTTGGTGCTCGTAGTCTCAACTTCAGCTAAGTTTTTAGTGGATTTACTGGATTCCAAGATGAATTTTAGAAAATGACTTCATACCCAAGGTCAGATTGCTTTTTAGCCAATAAACGATGAGTGAACTGGTATTTTGCAAAAACCTGCTTTAGATAATAGGTTCTCTCTGCCCTGCTAACTGTCCTGGTTAGGTAATTAGACTTCGTGGTTAAGGTCAGATTCAAGAGCGAATTTACATCACATTGCCTGAATCTGATCTAAATTGTATGTAATGCTTAAAAAAGTAATTACCTCATGCGCCTCTAATGTACACTCATCAAGGGAGTGACTGTGAAATTTTAAAATAAGGGTAATTTTTGAGGTTAACTTGGGAACAGATTCACGAGGGCTCAAAGTCTTAAATTCAGCAAGCTGTTTCTGTAATTTCTTATAGGCTTATAATTTATAAAGCTTCCTTGATGCCTTGTCATCTCAGAAAGACCAAGCAGTATATCTCTTTCCAAGGCTTATCGCTTACTAGTTTGTCCAGTATGACAAATTTATCTTTGATACATTTTCTTTCACCTTCCTCTTACTGGAACCCTTTTTACAACTCAGACATCCTCCTTCCATCTCCTTCTGGTGTTTTCTCTCTGCTAATTCCAGACAAGACTTCATCTGAAAATCATGAAGTCATTTGACCCTGGAAGCAACTGGCATAAACTCAGTGAATGTTAAAGAATAGCCCTAATTTTCTCCTGATGTCTATGAAAAATAGACAACATCCTTGCCCTAAAAAACAAACTTACCAGTTATTTGAGAGTTAGGCCTTGAACATATGAAAAAACGGATGAGATTATTCAAGAATATAGTTGAATATAATAAACTTATGCCGCTTTAGTTACCTGTAACATAGAATATACTGGTTATTTTACAGTAATTTATTCACTCTTCTCCAACATTTAAGTAAAACACTGAAGCATCCACTGAATGAGTGAGCTTATTGATCAGGCTTTGGCGAAAGAAGGTTTTATTAAAACAGGATATCAAATAATATTAGATCTCTGGAATAGAGACACACAATGGTATGCAGTCCTGATGCTTAACTTCTCGTTTTCTTCCATTTCCTCATTACCCATGACAAAGTCCTGTCAGTTTTATTTCTAAGAACATCTTGAATCTTTCTACTTCTTTCCACCTCTACCCTGCTGTTTTCAACAATACATCCATCATCTCTTTCTCAGACTACTGCAATAGCTCTCTAACAGCTTCCCTATTTTTTCTCCAAATCACTTCTTGAACTGCAGATGGAAATACAAATCAACTCAGGTCAAACTTCTACTAAAATCTTCTGTTGGCTCCCCATTTTAGATAGGATAATATTCAGGCCATTTACCAACACCTACGCAGCCTTTCAGAAAAGACAGTTGTCTGTCTTCTCATTTGCCCTTATCTTCTACTACTTTCTCTCTTGCCACCTGTGACTTAAGCACATTACTTTTCTTGCTATCTCTTTTCTGGGCTTCAGCCATTTGGCAAACTCGTCACTGCATTGAGATCTTTGTTCCTGCCATTACCTCGGCCTTGAATGTTTGAAATTCATATTGTCACATAGCTAGCTCTTCGGTGTCCATCAGTTCTCACATTTTAAATTCTCAGATTGTTGGTTTTTTTTTTAAGATTTTATTTGTTTATTTGACAGAGAGATGCAACAAGAGAAGGAACACAAGCAGGGGGAGTGAGAGAGGGAGAAATAGGCTTCCTGCCGAGCAAGGAGCCAAATGTGGGGCTCAGTCCCAGGACTGAGGGATCATGACCTGAGCCGAAGGTAGACCCTTAACAACTAAGCCACCCAGGTGCCCTTCAGAGTGGTCTTCTTAACCTCTCAATCTAAGCTGTCTCTTTCTACCACCACATTATGTTTTTTAATTTTTTTCAATCTGTCACAATAATCTACAAATTTACCTTTTATGTTTCTTTTCATGTGTGTGTATAGTCATTTACGATCTCTTTTCCATGGTCTAGAATATTAATTTATATAATAGGGATCTTGCCTCTTTATTTATTTATTGTTAGAACCTAGCGCATGAGACAATGCCTCACATAGAGTCAGTTGCACAACAATATTTGTTGAATGATGCCATTTTCAATGACGCAAGTGGAGCTGGAGAGTATTATGCTAAGTTAAATAAGTCAGAGAAAAACAAATACCATATTAGATATCACCCATGTGGAATTTAAGAAACAAAACAAATGAGCAAAGGGAGAAAATAGAGCAAGAGAAAGGCAAATCAAGAAACAGACTCTGAAAAAAAAAAAAAAAAAAAAAGAAACAGACTCTGAACTATAGAGATCAAACTGATAGTTACCAGAGGGGAGGTTGGTAGGGTGTTAGATTAACCAGGGGATAGGGATGAAGGAGTGTGCTTGTGATGAGCAGCGACCTATGTATGGAAGTGTTGAATCACTATGTTCTACATGTGAAACTGATATTATACTGTATGTTAACTAAGTGAAATTTAAATAAAAACTAAAAAAAAAATCGTTGAATCAATGAGTGATAAAATGCTTGAATTAGGACAAATCTGACCAAAAGGAAAGGATACTACAAAAGTAGTCACAGGATTTTCTAAATTAGCTTCAAATGCTTGTCTTTGTTTCTAACCACGCTAAGAGGTATTTCTGAGGCTGAGTGTCATGAGAAGCAATAGCATATCACAGTAATCAGCCACCTGGTTGATAGACCCAAATACATGATGTTCTGTGACAATATATTAGACTCATTCTATTCTCCGGCCAAATATTATCTAAATTGTCCTTTGGCATTCTGGAAAGAAACTCAAAGCCTTAATTTCCAGTTTCAGCAGAATAAATTGTGCTTAACTGTGTTCCCTCACCTGCTTTATGTCTCTCTGGCTCCTGTTTTCTCCTCCTGAGTTCTCTTAGCCACTCTTACCAGCACCCTTAAATCCCTTAGATCCTCGTCAATCGTCCCAATAAGACCTAAACTAGGCAATTTTAAAATATTACCAGTTTGTGTCATAACAGATTTCAGATCTTCAGCTGGGTCCTTGGGTTGTTTTAATTTCTCTTCTTTTTAACTCCTCCTTAGTTTACTTTCTTAGTTGATCCCCTAATGAATATTCACAGGCAGCACTAGCATGTTGTGTAGGAACAGCCCAAGGTTGAGGATCTGTCTGAAAAGGTAGACTAGGGGACTTCCTTTGACTTTGTATTTGCATGATAGCATTCTATTGTTATTTTGGATGTATATTACAGATTCAGGAAAATGGCAAGTTTCTGAAGATACTTTGAGTCACATTAGCCCTAGGGTTGAGAGACAAATCATAGTACATATCAATTATAATTGCCATTATTATTTGAACATTTTATGAGTATTTGAGAAGTACTATGAAAGGCTAACCTTTATTCCACTTAAGCTGCCACTTCGATATACTACCCTAATTCTCCAATCTTTTGATTCTTTAGGTTTTCATATTCTAATAGTGAGCCCCTCTCTCTCAAAATAGAGTTAACAGTTATTCAGCAAATATATATTTAACTACTATGTGCCAGCCAATGAAACAGATAATGAGGACATCAGGCGCAACTGCTCAAATCCCATTTCTTCTACTTTTGAGCTTACCTATTTCTTCACTGTCGTTGATACCGTTACCACCTGTCTAAGGAGAAATACTCTTGCTCTACAAGACAAATCTCTCCAAATGCTGTTTGATCTGATTCATTATCTTGGTTAAAAAACTTCCCCATCTGTGTTGCATTTTTAATCTTTCCCTTTTTTATTAGTCACTTCTCCTTGGTCTTACTGGGATGATCAATTTGTAAATATTGTACAGAAGTTCTCCTGTTGCCACTTCTTTATCACCAATTTACTTGTCAACCCACCATAATTTTTTGAGAAATTAGTGTTGAAAAGATCATTAATAACTGCTGCCCTAATTTTACTTGATCTTTCTGTAAAAATAATGATTTGCATTGTCCTTCTTTTGAAATTCTACATTCTTTGACTTAAATACTATCATTCATACACACACACACACACACACACACACACACACCCTTTGTTGTATAACAGGAACTGTTGCTAATTCCCAGTACAATAATGATGAGTTAGATGAACTACTTAGCATTTTCAAATAACTAAAAGGTAAAGGGAGGGACCAAAAATAATTATAATCAGTATGATAAATGCTTCCATTAAGGTGCATAAAAAGTGCTGCAGGAGCAGAGGAAGAAGAAGCTGACCCTGTGTGCTAGTCAGGGTTGGGGTTCCCAGAAAGCATTCCCTGAGAAAGCCCTTCTGAGAGGAGTCTTAACAGACCAGTTTTCAGGGATATGCAAAGGGTAGAGGAGGATTCAAGTTTAGAGACAGAGCACGTGCTAAAACACAGCGGTATGAAAGCTTGCTGAATTCAAAGATTGTTAGCTGGAGATCCCCTTAAGATGTAAGTGAAGAGGGAGGAAATGTCAGAACATGGAGGGCTATGCACCACATTCTAGGACACATAGGCTGAAGCAGGTGAAGCGCCATGATCAGATCTGCACTGTAGCTATATCACTGTACCCGTAGGGTTAAAAAAAAAAAATGAGTGTGATTATGGGAAAGAAGAAAGCATACGACTAGTATGGAGACAAGAAAACAGTCAAAATAGGCAACCTGGAAACCAATAATGCCCCACTATGGTTTTACAGGTGGGAATAGGTAGGGCTGGGATAATTTTAAAAGAACAGGACCAAGAAGAGCCTATAATTGCTTTTAACTAAACCCAGACTCCTTTGAAGCTTCTATGCTGGCTTTTCCCTTCCTATAAGGCTCTTCCCTCCCTGCTTTGACCACTGTTCTCCAAACAGATCTTGCTTTCCTCTAAGTTTGGCCTTATGTTCCCTTTGAGGTATCCTTACATCTCTTACACCCCAAGAGGAATTCTTCTCTTCTAGCTTAGGGTTAACTACCTCTGGAGAGGATTTCATAGTTTTTAACACTCATCACTTTTCAGGACATTCTATGTTCAATGTATTTATGTGTTCCAGCTGATTATAAGGGTTTTTTTTTCCTCCAAAACATGAACCCCTAAGATAGATCCTGAAATACTGTAGTGCCACAACAAAGGTTTCTTGAATTGAATCTCAGTTATCTTGAATAAGAGGATATTGTATTAGTAAACATCTTAGGGAAAATAAGAAATAAAAATTTTGGAAATAATTGAAATAAAGGGTGAAGGGAAATATCATGCAGGTTACAGTTATATAACTAATGTTATAAATTATTGAGAAATCATAAAGCAGATGTTTCAGCCAACTATAATTGACTAGCCTTAAAAAATTGAAATTTTCTTCTATAGTCTAGATGGTGACATTACTCAGTCTTTAAATGGCAGACTAAGTCACCAGGGGGATTGCAAATTGCACTTTGGCTATCATAAAAGCCTTAGAAGAAAATCTGCAATTAGTAGCATGGATGCCTCAGTCACGTAATATAAAAACTTAGAATGATTTATAGGCTGACAATTGGACTTTAATAATCTCTGGAGCTTTCAGAAATGCACATTCAATCAGGTCTTCTGCTTCTAGTGAGATGATAAACACAAAGCCAGAGTAGTTAGACAAATGACTGAGAGGCCCAAGAAATCATTACTTTGCAGTTAAAAATCAATCAGTCCTTGCCTATTCTTCATGGTCATGCTAAATACAGAAGCCCAGCTGCATACCTCTATATACCCCTGTATGTCTCTATATAATCCACGACCACACAGAATACAGTTCCTACTCTTGATCTATTATCTATCAGTACCTCCTTTAGCATATTTAAATAAAAGAATCTATTGCTAATATATTTTGAATTCTATATTTAACAACCAGAACAGAACTATCCAAATTGTTACAATTACTTATGTAGAAAATTCATTAGTGGTAAAGCCTTTAAGTGTCCAAGATACCAAATTTGAGAAATGGGATGCTTGTTCCAACATTTAAATTCCATCCCTAGTGCCTAAGCATTGCGTACCTAGATGTGTTCGCTGCCACTGCATATTAGGGTACGCAGCAACCTTATCCTTCGTCTTGATTGCTCTTTGAACAGAAGCAGGTTCGCTGAGATAAGTAATTGTCATAGTCCTAAGTATGTCTGGCACGTGTGATAAGAAAATTAACACTGACAGGTATTAGTGACTCAACTGTGTTTTTAATTGCCTTCTGAGAAACTTGGGTGGCATTTTGTGGAAAATACAGCAAATCCAAGAAAATGCTAATGAAAAATACATCTGAATAGGTAGTTACCTGTGTTCGGTAGAAATAAAGCTACCAGAGGGGCGCCTGGGTGGCTCAGTGGGTTAAGCCGCTGCCTTCGGCTCAGGTCATGATCTCAGGTCCTGGGATCGAGTCCCGCATCGGGTTCTCTGCTCAGCGGGGAGCCTGCTTCCCTCTCTCTCTCTCTCTCTCTCTGCCTGCCCCTCTGTCTACTTGTGATCTCTCTTTGTCAAATAAATAAAATAAAAAATCTTAAAAAAAAAAAAAGAAAGAAAGCTACCAGAGAACACCTACTCTCTAAAGATCTACCTGACTTTGTACTCAGAGCTACTGAGGGAAACCGTTTTTCCTTCTGAGTAAATGACTTCACAGATGAAGACCAAGTGCCATATGTTGGCAGAAAAATGAATTAACATACATGTTTTTTATTGTGAGCCATTTGTCAAGTTGTCTGAGTGAAGTTTATGAAGACATCCCCAGAAATTGTTGGATTATTAGAAACTTTATACAGATAAATGGACCAAAAATGGGAAGTAACAGAAGATGACACTAGAAAGGAAGGCATTGGGTGCCAGTACTTACACCATCAACCCATTACCACCATCTTCCTGTAAACATTGTCTCCTTTTAAGAAATTTTGCTAGCTAACAATCAAAACCACCAAATACTTTCCTTCATATATTAAAGACTAGGGATCACCTCCTAGTAACTTTTTTTGCCTTCAAGTCTCAATTGGATTTTTATTTTAACAAAGTCTTCTATATAAGATTATATGGCAGGGGCGCCTGGGTGGCTCAGTGGGTTAAAACCTCTGCTTTCGGCTCAGGTCATGATCCCAGGGTCCTGGGATCGAACCCCGTATCGGGCTCTCTGCTCAGTGGGGAGCCTGCTTCCTCCTCTCTCTCTGCCTCTCTGCCTATTTGTGATCTCTGTCTGTCAAATAAATAAATAAAATCTTTAAAAAAAAAAAGATTATATGGCAGAATAAAATGCTCATTGTGAATTTCCCTATCCTTGATTGTCATGGGGAATCACTTAATATAAATTAAAAATGGGAAAATTGAGTATACATAGTTTTAACATGTTTTCTTTTTTAATCTGAGAAAGAAAATAGAAGAAAAAGTCAAAGTTTTATTGGGTAAGAGATTAGTATTGCAGAAACTCGGGCTGTTAGAAGAAATTGAATTATCCTAATCACCTGTATGGAAGGAAATGCTTTCCCCTACTGAATCAGATCCACCAGAAAGAATAGTTTATTAACTGGGGGAAGCCTGCATGGTTTTCTTGTCTTTATTCATACAAAAAGAAAATTCCCCTAAAAAATGATTCCTTTACTTTCCCACCCAAACTGAAGTAGATAGAATAACACTCTAGAAGAAATCGGAATTTTCCTTAAACACTATACAAGTTTGTTTCTTTGCAGAGTATGCGACTACACAACACTTTAAGAGGGAAATGAAGAGCTTTTGAAGAAAGTTGTAAGCTCTTTTCAGCTCCAATTAGTTATATTTTTCCTCGTTTCTTCAGATATTTCTAAGAATCCAAATTAGAGATAGATAAAACTCAAAATATACATGTATTTCTCTCTCAAGCTTGTTTACCCCCAGTGGAATCCATGAATTTGCTTAGAGCACTAAGAATGTTGTTGAACCATGATTCTTTATCTCAGTACCAGAGAGAAAGGGGTTTCTGAGAAACAGAGTTTAGGATCTTTGCCAGGTAGTGGGTTTAACTTAACTAACAAGGTAGTTGAATATTTCATATGGGATATCCAGCCTTTGCTAGTCCTCATAAGATTTCTGTGGTGTTCAGAAAACCAATATATGTCCTACAATGTTTTGTTTTGTTTTGTTTTCTCATGATCTTTCTCATGGCATGCATAATGTCACTTGTACAGGTGTAATGAAATAACAGCAGCCCCAGAATAGATTTTTTAAATTTTTACATAGAGAAAATTATAGACCTTGGATTAAAATATTCATTCACAGTAAAAAGTTAGCAACTATCAGCAGTTTAGTATTTCAGTATGTTCGTTGGGAAAGAAAGAATTCCTAGGAGATCTTGGAATTTCAAGTGACCAGGATTTGTCTAAGAGGGCCATGTTTCCCCAAAATGAAATAAAATCTGGGGATCTGGGAAAGCATGGGAAACTCTCGGGACTTTCAGTGTTATTTGGATAGATAGTGTGATAGTACACATATATTAGTTGAGGCTTTAGGTCAGGTTGCTATATGGATGAGGATTCAGTATAAAATAAAAGATGTATGATCTTTGTCAGGATTTGATGAGAAAGGAAAATATTTAAGATAGCTTGGGTTGACAGCTGATGCAGGTGTATATGTGATAGAAATAGGGGTATGATATTGACCTGTTTCTAAAGTCAGAATGCTGCATACTTCCTTGGCTCTACAGTACTTAGTGAGCATCATCTCTTTGTGGGGAATTGCCCACCATAGGAGTCATTCATGTCTGGGGTAAAACCCAGACACTTGGTATTTCTAGGTTGTTTTGCAGTTAACACATAAGAAAATTACCCAGGTGACACAAATTAGACATAACTGGAGATTTCAGCTTAGAGGAAAATGAAGTAGGAGGCTCCGCATAAGATCCTTCCTGGTAAAGATGATGGAGGGTGATAAACAGACATGGAGATTTCCGAAGCAACAACAGTGTCAACTGGACAGCTCCTCTCCCAGAAATGACTGTACGAGCTGCAGATCTTGCACCTAGAGGCAGGGGCACTGTGGTCTTCACTGGGCAACTGTAATGAAGTATTTGGGAACTCCTCATGGCTCCATAGCCTCTAAACCAAGTTCTCTGGTTCCCCTGATTTCCTATAAGGTATCTAGTATGTTTGTATTTCTTCTGGCTTAAATGAGCTCAGAGGTATTTAACTGATGCTCTGTCTCTAACAGAAAAGCATTGTCTCACATCACCCTCATTAGTGCTCCACGAACATAGCCTTTCACAAATAGAAGGCATTTTCACTGTCACCAGGTTTAGACCCTCTTCTGCAATATTTATTTTACTTATTGATTTCAAGATAGAAAACTGAGGTTCAGAAAATCTAGGCACAGAGGTAGTATAGCAAAACAGAACTGGATTTGAAGTAAAAAAAAAAAAAAAACAAAATAAAACAAAAAAACAAGGTTCAAACCTGATGATGAGAAGTAAGTTGCCTACTTCCCTCAGCCTTAAACTTCTCCAAATAGAGATAGAATTTTCAGATTTAACAAATGACTATACAGCATGCCCCATGCTTGGGACATACTTATCCTAAATAATTTTTCATTGTTTTTATGACATTCATATTTAACTGGGGAACCTATACTTTATCTGGCAAAGACAGATAAAATGTGTGAAAAGGCAAAGATAATGAACGTGAATGTTTTTATACCACAAAACACAATGTAATTTTTAAGTTTATTATTATTGCCTGAGGTCAAACACAGCAATTTTTAATTACCTTTCTTTAAGATTCAAAGAGCCTTAAATAACTTACAGGGGTCACAAATATTTAGCTCAGGAACAATAAACTATTTGTTGAATGAATTAATGATTATTATGAACTTCTAGTTTATTTTAAATCACTTAGTGTGCTTGTAAGACAAGTTGAAGTGAAAATCCACTCTGCTTTTAATTGATGTTACCCAGAGAATCTTTCTTAGAAACATTTGTCTCTGTCGCTGAAAACAGTTTTAGACAGTAAGTTCTGGAATGCATCCCCAAATTTTAAAAAAGATCATTCTAAAAACCATAGGCCAAAGAGTCAAACTTTGGGGCAGACAAATCTGATTTGAATCTTTTCTTGGTCATTATCATAGATCTTAGGAAAAGCCACAGGAAGACAAGGTCATAGGCAGAACAGGCTTTACATATCATCCAAACCTGCTGAGAAATGCTTTTCTTAAGACATAACAAATTAGTAACCATGATTTAGCAGTGCCTTGCAAAATCTGCATGCCTGAGTTATTTGCATTTCTGAAGACATGCAGAAAGAAACAAAAGTAAATAAAAATATGAAGTGTCAGCTCAATTAAAGAAAGAAAAATGCAGTCCTCTCCAAAGACTCAACATTCTCCCTGCCAGCTCACCTCTGTTTATAGAGGGACATGATCCCCATTACAGATTTGAGAGACTGTGAACTGGGGATGTCATTAAATTCCATCTATTTTTAGGAAAAAGCAGTCCTCTTTTCGTCCACAAAAATGCATTTGCGATATTGTGGACTTTGCGTTGAAACCTAGAAGGGCAGAGGGAGGGAAGAAAAAAATGACAGCGTTTCCTCTTCGGTGACAGTGTTGCTTGATTCATGTAAACAAGTTTGATGGTGACAAATACACTTTGTTTTTAAAGTCAAGCCGGTAAAATACCAGCTAGTGTTGTCCAAAATTGAAAGAGCAGCATTTAAAACATTTTATTAAGGAAGTGCTATTGCTACCATAAACAAAAGGGCACAAGATTGTTTAAGGGTAAGGCTGCATGCATCTGTGTGCCAGTGCACATGCGTGTGTGTGTGTGTGTGTGTGTGTCTGTGAGAGAGAGAGAGAGAGATTTGGAAAGACATCGCTATTTTTCTGTCATGTATGATCTATGGAAGGTGGGAGGGAATTGGAACAATCTGTTGCAATCTCTGAGCAGTCTTGGATTTTTCCAAAGCTCATCTTTACAGGAAGGCTTACAGCCTTGACTGAGACCTAGAAAGCATGTAATTGTGGTTGTCATAATAAAGCCCTGAAGGAAAGAGCAAGTCTATGAGCCTGCCTGGCTTTTGACATGGTAGCCAACTCTTTCTATCCTGTATTCACAGACTCGCTGCATCCTCCTAAAGACTGTTGGACTTGGATAAGCAAAGTCTGTATTTGCCTTCACTGCTGACATGTATTTAAGCTGTCATTTTGCAACTCTTCATTTGGGCTACATCCTTACTTTAGCAGAGTTATTTCCAACCGATGAACAACTCCAAATGAATATTAGAGAAGTATTTTAGCTTTAAATACATGCAAACATCTATTTTAAAACAGATTGTAGCCACTGATTATAGACATACATACAGCCATACAGATACAGTGATAGAGGTAGACATAAATAGATCTAGTTAAATATATGTGGATATACAGACAGACATGTAGATAGATACAGGCATAGAGACAGGTAGGGACTGTGATGACAATTACAAAAGGTACGCAATGGCTGTTGGTCATCAACACCAAACACAGAAAAAAAAAAGTACACAGATGGATATATCTCTTACGGGAACATGAACTCCTGTGGCAGACCTATCTCCAAAACAAGAAGCCAAAGACAGTCAATGTGATGTTTAATCAGTTATGTTTATTTGGACCATTCTATAAGTTTGGGTCAATATCTGGAAGCTTGGTCTGAGCTAATGTGTTCTGCTCTGGCTTTCTTTCTTACTATTGGACAATATTTCTAAAGTGTGATTTGAGGACCATTGGGGGGCTTTGAAACTTTCAGGGGACTCTTTCCCAACTATTATGGTGAGTCCAAATTTTTTCATATATGTTAATCAAAATAATGGAATGAAAGCCAAAGCAGATAAGAGAATTGAGCTCTTCTAAGACAAATCTTTTTTTTTTTAAGATTTATTTATTTCTTTGACACAGAGATCACAAGTAGGCAGAGAGGCAGGCAGAGAGAGAGAGAAGCAGGCTCCCTGCTGAGCAGAGAGCCCGATGTGAGGCTCGATCCCAGGACCCTGAGATCATGACAGCAAAAGGCAGAGGCTCACCCCACTGAGCCACCCAGGTGCCCCTCTTTTAAGTCAAATCTTAAGATTTAAGATTTAAGATTTAAGATTTAAGATTTTTAAGAGCTGCAAAAGTTTAAACATTACAATTTTCCTTATGTTTTTGTTTTGAAAGTGTACTTACTTTTCATAAACCATGTTATTTGTATTTATATGAAATATATTTATTAATTATAAATATATATAGTACTCTGAATTTTAATCACTGAGGAATGATATATATAGCTCACATAAATAAAATATTTGTGGGCTTCTCAATAATTTTTAAGAATATAAAGAGGTCTTAATACCATAGAGTTTGGAAATTGCTATTCAAAGGCAACACTCTACATAAGCAAAGATGATCTGTGAAAAGAATAAAACATAATGTTCAGCCTTTGGGCTGGACAATATCTATCTTTCTACTTGATAATATGCATTTGTAATTTATACATACGTATATTTAATGAAGTTGTACTTACTTTATGTGGCCACAAACTCATCAGCCCAAGAGACCTGTCAGATACTTCGTCCTTTGTTTTAACTGGTATTACCTCTCACTTATTTTTAACTCTGTGACCCCACCAAGATTTGAGTTTGTAAATAAAAATGGAAAGTGCTACCCTCCTAAATAATTTCCTAAATCACTTTTGGATACTAAGGCTTTCTCTTAATGATATAATTAAGATATTGGGTGAGGGGGTAGCTCAAATCAAATGATGGATACCAGAAACGTGAATGCATAGGAAAAAAAATAATGTCATTAGTGTCAGTAGAACCGAATAGTAAAAACCATTCTTTTACTTTAGTAATCGCTTTACTTTTCTAGTGAAATTTGGACATGCAGTTCAGGAGAGCAGAGCTATAAAGAAGTTATGCTTAATGCTGCTGAAAATTTCCAATCTTTTTCACAATAGATCTTTTCTCACAGTAGGTTTGGGTTTTGTTTTTTGTTTTTTGTTGTTTTTTTTTTTTTTGTCAATAGCATTAGATACAAAATTGTGAACTAAAATGACAACTGTACATGTATTGCATGGAGCACTGGGTGTGGTACATAATGAATTTTGGAACACTGAAAAAATTTTAAATTTCAAAAAATAAAGAACAAATGTGAAAAAAACTGACAACTCTATAGAAACTTAATTAAGGGCTTCTAATGGAGAAAAACCATGGGACTGGGAGTCATGAGATGTGCATTTAGTGTTCTACTATTAACGCATGTGAAAACATGGATAAATTAATCAACTTCCTGGGTGCCTGGGTAGCTCACTCAGTTCAGCGACTGCCTTTAGCTCAGGTCAAGATCCCAGGGTACAAGGATGGAGCCCCACCTCTGGCTCCCTGCTCAGTAGGGAGCCTGCTTCTCCCTCTACTGCTCCCTCTGCTTGTACTCTCTCTCTCGCTCTCCCTCTCTGTCAAATAAATAAATAAATAAATATATTAAATAAGTAAATAAAATCTTTTCAAAAAATTACTCAACTTCCTTTAGTTAATTCTCTTATCTGTAAAACAAGAATGTTGGGCTAAAGTGTTTTCTTCTATTTTTTGATTCCGTAAGCCTAGGAGAATGCATCTCCTTTCTCAATAGCAAGCATAGCTCTTAGTTTTCAGAAATGGTTCATGTGTTCTGGAAATTTAGGTTATATTTGGAAATTGCTATAGAAGTAACAAATTATTATCATTTCACATGTGTGAATCTATTACAGTATCATTATTTGATGGATGTCTACAATAAACCAGCCAAGGAGTACAGCAACACTTCATTTGTCCCATATTGTTAGGGAATGAAATGTTTCATATGCAGGCATTTCTTCAATGATGGACATAGAACTCTTTAAGGACAACAAAATCTTTTTAGCACTTTTTATGAAAATATTTCTCAAAAACATGTTTTATATTCTTTTTTAAAGTAGAAGTTTAAAAGGTCTATAAGTTCCTTTTTATGATTCAAGTCTGTTGAGAGCTTTTTCTGCCCAAGAGCCTCTGTGCATCCAGGAGAATCTTCATAAACACTTTGTACTTTGATTTATGATCAATGAGCTGGGCTTGTAGGTTCAGTAAACAATTAATTCTTTAATCATTAAAACATGTCCATGTAGCTAAAGAATCAATTTCTCTTCAACATTTAAACTCAGATTATTAAATTAACTAATTAGATTGTACTAAATGAACATCATAACTCTGTCAGGTTCTCTTTAACACTAGAAATCAACTGAAAAATTATCAATTAAAATTATGAATATTTTAATATATTTCATAAAATTAATAGATTAGTCTTATAAAACTAGTAAACCACATTCTTTTAAGTATCCCAAGTACCTGAAAAGAAAACACACATAAATATGCATAGCGGTTATATAACCATATGCAAAAATCTTGACAAAAACACTATTGCCATTAGATTTATTTATGTGTGTGTGTGCATGTAACCTCAGTGTTAAAGTAATTATGGCAGAAAAAAATCCCTAATTAAGCTAAATAATTTAGCTTCTAAGTGGCATTTTGAGATGATGACTCTTCATTGGGCCTTTCTAGTGCCAGTCAGTCATGTCAATATCTACTTCTTGAAATATATTTTTAGATATCATCACAATTGCAGGGCACAGGATCCTATCATTTATATATAATGCTGCCTTAATGTCTAACAGGCTTATTTAATTTATATTTTTTTCAGCGTAACAGTATACATTGTCTTTGCACAACACCCAGTGCTCCATGTAAAACGTGCCCTCCCTATTACCCACCACCTGTTCCCGCAACTTCCCACACCTGACCCTTCAAAACCCTCAGGTTGTTTTTCAGAGTCCATAGTCTCTTATGGTTCGCCTCCCCTTCCAATTTTTTTTTTTTAAATCATATAATGTATTTTTATCCCCAGGGGTACAGGTCTGTGAATCTCCAGGTTTCCACACTTCACAGCACTCACGATAGCGCATACCCTCCCCAATGTCCATAGCCCCCTCCCCCTCTCCCAACCCCACCTCCCCCCAGCAACCCCCAGTTTGTTTTGTGAGATTAAGAATCATTTATGGTTTGTCTCTCTCCCAATCCCATCTTGTTTCATTTATTCTTCTCCTATTCCCCTACCCCCCATGTTGCATCTCCACGTCCTCATATCAGGGAGATCATATGATAGTTGTCTTTCTCCGATTGACTTATTTCACTAAGCATGATACCCTCTAGTTCCATCCACGTCATCACAAATGGCAAGATTTCATTTCTTTTGATGGCTGCATAGTATTCCATTGTGTATATATACCACCTCTTCTTTATCCATTCATCTATTGGTGGACATCTAGGTTCTTTCCATAGTTTGGCTATTGTAGACATTGCTGCTATAAACATTCGGGTACAGGTGCCCCTTCGGATCACTATGTTTGTATCTTTAGAGTAAATACCCAGTAGTGCAATTGCTGGGTCTTACGGTAGCTCTGATTTCAACATTTTGAGGAACCTCCATGCTGTTTTCCAGAGTGGTTACACCAGCTTGTATTCCCACCAACAGTGTAGGAGGGTTCCCCTTTCTCCGCATCCTCGCCAGCATCTGTCATTTCCTGACTTGTTAATTTTAGCCATTCTGACTGGTGTGAGGTGATATCTCATTGTGGTTTTGATTTGTATTTCCCTGATGCCGAGTGACGTGGAGCACTTTTTCATGTGTCTGTTGGCCATCTGGATGTCTTCTTTGCAGAAATGTCTGTTCATGTCCTCTGCCCATTTCTTGATTGGATTGTTTGTTCTTTGGGTGTTGAGTTTGCTAAGTTCCTTATAGATTTTGGATACTAGCCCTTTATCTGATATGTCGTTTGCAAATATCTTCTCCCATTCTGTCAGTTGTCTTTTGGTTTGGTTAACTGTTTCCTTTGCTGTGCAAAAGCTTTTGATCTTGATGAAATCCCAATAGTTCATTTTTGCCCTTGCTTCCCTTGCCTTTTCCGTTCTTCCTAGGATGATATTGCTGTGGCTGAGGTCGAAGATGTTGCTGCCTGCGTTCTCCTCAAGGATTTTGATGGATTGCTTTCTCACATTGAAGACCTTCATCCATTTAGAGTCTATTTTTGTGTGTGGTGTAAGGAAGTGGTCCAATTTCATTTTTCTGCATGTGGCTGTCCAATTTTCCCAGCACCATTTATTGAAGAGGCTGTCTTTTTTCCATTGGACATTCTTTCCTGCTTTGTCGAAGATTAGTTGACCATAGAGTTGAGGGTCGATTTCTGGGCTCTCTATTCTGTTCCACTGATCTATGTGTCTGTTTTTGTGCCAGTACCATGCTGTCTTGATGATGACAGCTTTGTAATAGAGCTTGAAGTCCGGAATTGTGATGCCACCCACTTTGGCTTTCTTTTTCAATATTCCTTTGGCTATTCGAGGTCTTTTCTGGTTCCATATAAATTTGAGGATTATTTGTTCCATTCCTTTGAAAAAAATGGATGGTATTTTGATAGGGATTGCATTAAATGTGTGGATTGCTTTAGGTAGCATAGACATTTTCACAATATTTATTCTTCCAATCCAGGAGCATGGAACATTTTTCCATTTCTTTGTGTCTTCCTCAATTTCTTTCATGAGTACTTTATAATTTTCTGTGTATAGATTCTTAGCCTCTTTGGTTAGGTTTATTCCTAGGTATCTTATAGTTTTGGGTGCAATTGTAAATGGGATTGACTCCTTAATTTCTCTTTCTTCTGTCTTGTTGTTGGTGTACAGAAATGCAACTGATTTCTGTGCATTGATTTTATATCCTGACACTTTACTGAATTCCTGGACAAGTTCTAGCAGTTTTGGAGTGGAGTCTTTTGGGTTTTCCACATATAGTATCATATCATCTGTGAAGAGTGATAGTTTGACTTCTTCTTTGCTGATTTGGATGCCTTTAATTTCTTTTTGTTGTCTGATTGCTGAGGCTAGGACTTCTAGTACTATGTTGAATAGCAGTGGTGATAATGGACATCCCTGCCGTGTTCCTGACCTTAGCAGAAAAGCTTTCAGTTTTTCTCCATTGAGAATGATATTTGCCGTGGGTTTTTCATAGATGGCTTTTATAATATTGAGGTATGTGCCCTCTATCCCTACACTTTGAAGAGTTTTGATCAGGAAGGGATGCTGTACTTTGTCAAATGCTTTTTCAGCATCTATTGAGAGTATCATATGGTTCTTGTTCTTTCTTTTATTCATGTGTTCTATCACATTGATTGATTTGCGGATGTTGAACCAACCCTGCAGCCCTGGAATAAAACCCACTTGATCGTGGTGAATAATCCTTTTAATGTACTGTTGAATCCTATTGGCTAGTATTTTGGCAAGAATTTTTGCATCTGTGTTCATCAAGGATATTAGTCTGTAGTTCTCTTTTTTGGTGGGATCCTTGTCTGGTTTGGGGATCAAGGTGATGCCTGGCCTCGTAAAATGAGTCTGGGAGTTTTCCTTCCATTTCTATTTTTTGGAAGAGTTTCAGGAGAATAGGAATTAGTTCTTCTTTAAATGTTTGGTAGAATTCCCCTGGGAAGCCGTCTGGCCCTGGGCTTTTGTTTGTTTGGAGATTTTTGATGACTGTTTCAATCTCATTACTGGTTATGGGCCTGTTCAGGTTTTCTATTTCCTCCTGGTTCAGCTGTGGTAGTTTATATGTCTCTAGGAATGCATCCATTTCTTCCAGATTGTCAACTTTGTTGCCGTAGAGTTGCTCATAGTATGTTCTTATAATTGTCTGTATTTCTTTGGTGTTAGTTGTGATCTCTCCTCTTTCATTCATGATTTTATTGATTTGGGTCCTTTCTCTTTTCTTTTTGATGAGTCTGGCCAGGGGTTTATCAATCTTATTGATTCTTTCAAAGAACCAGCTCCTAGTTTCATTGATTTTTTTCTTTTCTTTTTTTTTTTTTTTTTTTTTTGGTTTCTATTTCATTGATTTCTGCTCTGATCTTTATGATTTCTCTTCTCCTGCTGGGTTTAGGCTTTTTTTCTTATTCTTTCTCCAGCTCCTTTACGTGTAGGGTTAGGTTGTATACTTGAGACCTTTCTCGTTTCTTGAGAAAGCCTTGCACCGCTATATATTTTCCTCTCAGGACTGCCTTTGCTGTGTCCCACAGATTTTGAACCGTTGTGTTTTCATTATCATTTGTTTCCATGAATTTTTTCAATTCTTCTTTAATTTCCTGGTTGACCCATTCATTCTTTAGAAGGATGCTGTTTAGTCTCCATGTATTTGGGTTCTTTCCAGCTTTCCTCTTGTGATTGAGTTCTAGCTTCAGAGCATTGTGGTCTGAAAATATGCAGGGAAGGATCCTAATCTTTTGATACCGGTTGAGACCTGATTTGTGACCCAGGATGTGATCTATTCTGGAGAAGGTTCCATGTGCGCTTGAGAAGAATGTGTATTCTGTTGCTTTGGGATGAAATGTTCTGAATATATCTGTGATGTCCATCTGGTCCAGTGTGTCATTTAAGGCCTTTATTTCCTTGTTGATCTTTTGCTTGGATGATCTGTCCATTTCAGTGAGGGGAGTGTTAAAGCCCCCTACTATTATTGTATTATTATTGATGTGTTTCTTTGATTTTGTTATTAATTGGTTGATATAGTTGGCTGCTCCCACGTTAGGGCATAGATATTTAAAATTGTTAGATCTTCTTGTTGGACAGACCCTTTGAGTAGGATATAGTGTCCTTCCTCATCTCTTATTATAGTCTCTGGCTTAAAATCTAATTGATCTGATATAAGGATTGCCACCCCAGCTTTCTTCTGATGCCCATTAGCATGGTAAATTGTTTTCCACCTCCTCACTTTAAATCTGGAGGTGTCTTCGCGTCTAAAATGAGTTTCTTGTAGGCAACATACTGATGGGTTTTGTTTTTTTATCCATTCTGATACCCTGTGTCTTTTGATTGGGGCATTTAGCCCATTAACATTCAGGGTAACTATTGAGAGATATGAATTTAGTGCCATTATTAGCCTGTAAGGTGACTGTTACTGTATATTGTCTCTGTACCTTTCTGATCTACTACTTTTAGGCTCTCTCTTTGCTTAGAGGACCCCTTTCAATATTTCCTGTAGAGCTGGTTTGGTGTTTGCAAATTCTTTCAGTTTTTGTTTGTCCTGGAAGCTTTTGATCTCTCCTTCTATTTTCAATGATAGCCTAGCTGGATAGAGTATTCTTGGCTGCATGTTTTTCTCGTTGAGTGCTCTGAATATATCATGCCAGCTCTTCCTGGCCTGCCAGGTCTCTGTGGATAAGTCTGCTGCCAATCTAATATTTTTACCATTGTATGTTATAGACTTCTTTTCCCGGGCTGCTTTCAGGATTTTCTCTTTGTCACTAAGACTTGTCAATTTTACTATTAGTTGACAGGGTGTGGACCTATTCTTGTTGACTTTGAGGGGGGTTCTCTGCATCTCCTGGATTTTGATGCTTGTTCCCTTTGCCATATTAGGGAAATTCTCTCCAATGATTCTCTCCAATAGACCTTCTGCTCCCCTCTCTGTTTCTTCTTCTTCTGGAATCCCAATTATTCTAATGTTGTTTCGTCTTATGGTGTCACTTATCTCTCGAATTCTCCCCTCATGGTCCAGTAGCTGTTTGTCCCTCTTTTGCTCAGCTTCTTTATTCTCTGTCATTTGGTCTTCTATATCACTAATTCTTTCTTCTGCCTCATTGATCCTAGCAGTGAGAGCCTCCATTTTTTATTTCACCTCATTAATAGCTTTTTTTATTTCTACTTGGTTAGATTTTAGTTCTTTAATTTCTCCAGAAAGGGCTTTTATATCTCCAGAGACGGTTTCTCTAATATCTTCCATGCCTTTTTCGAGCCTGGCTAGAATCCCGAGGCGGGATTGCACCGCCCTTACCGGCGGCCGGACTAAGTAATCGGCTCGGGTTCGCTTTTGGGAGCTTCTGTTCCCTGAACGCTTTCCGTAGAGTTCCGGAGGACGGGAATGAAAATGGCAGCCTCCTAGTCTCTGGCCTGGGACCGGGGCCCCACTCCTCAGTGCGCCCCCAGAGGACAGCACCCAATCACTCCCGTATCCCCAGCCTCTAGCCGCGCTCCGAGCTCACCCAGCCCGCGACCGGTTCAAGGTAACCCCGAGCTGAGAGTTCAGTCCTCGGCTCTGTCTCTGTAGCTGGCTTCTCTGTTCTAATACCTGCGAGCTCTGCGACTGTCCGACACCCCCGATCCTTCTGTGACCCTGCGGGACCTGGGGCCACGCTGACCCCGCGTGGGCTTCACCCTGGTTTAGCCTCTGGAGCAATGTCCCTCAGTGGAACAGACTTTTAAAAGTCCTGATTTTGTGCTCCGTTGCTCCGCCACTTGCTGGGAGCCGGCCCCTCCCCCCGCGGTCTATCTTCCCATCGTTTTAGATTCACTTCTCCGCCAGTCCTACCTTTCAGAAAGTGGTTGATTTTCTGTTTTTAGAGTTGCTGTTCTTCTTCTCTTCGCTCTCCCGTTGGATTTGTAGGTGTTTGCAATGTTTAGATAAGCTATCGAGCTGATCTCCTGCTACCTGATGTAGTCTCAGCCTGCTACTTCTCCCCCATCTTGACTCCTCCTCCTAACAGGCTTATTTAAAACCTTAGGTTGGATTATGTAACTAGGATGATAGATACAGGTATTGACCAAATAGTGAACAGTACATATGTAAAATTGAATCACATAGTATTCCACTTTTTCTTTATATATTTTTAGAAACTTTAACCTGCCTTTTCTTTTGTATAGTAAATATTATTAATCACTTTGATAGTTTTTTAATTTAACCAAGATAACTACTCTAACTAAGATAAGTGCTCTAGCTAAGTGCATGTTCAAATTGTCAGACGTTGGCCAGTGGGCGTCCATTTATTTTACTTTCTTTCCCCCTTTCTCACTTCTCCAAATATCTTTTCGGCTCTACTTGCTTTACATTATGATAATGGTAAGATACTCCAGGATCATCTTGATTTCTCTTTTACAAAATATGGAAACAACTACTCACCAAGGATCCTTGATTTCTTTTAGTAAAAAGTAGAATTAAAGATCAAATTTATGTCTGTGTATATGCATGAATGCTGGTGCTAGAAAAATAATGTGCTGGGAGCAAATTCAATGATCAAGTTCGAAAAACTGTCCTTTCACATCACAATTTCATATCGATACTTAAAATTTAATTTTAAATACATTAGTTTCTTGATATAACATGCAATGTATACCAAGACCACATTTATATTCTTAACCTTACTTTTCTAGAACATATCCTGATTGAAAACCGTATTTGACCTACAGTACCCCCCTCTAATATTAAAATGTTTACATCTTATAACTCTTACTTGGATATCATATTATAGTCAAAGTGTTACTTTGCTTCTCTGTGATACTATAGACTTGTAGGTTCTATTAGTGTAGGAGATCTTTTTATTCTTAAATGAAGTGGTCCATGGTTGCCTTGCTTTTGAGTTGATGTTTCTCTGTTATTTTCTGCACTTATTTTCACTGTGTGTTCAATCTTACTACTTTTTTGAGTCAGTTCTAACCAGATGGTATCTAGGGAGGTCTGACATTCATCAAGTGGTCATAGACCTGGGGTGGCATGGCTTTATGGTGAACCATGGGAACCTGACTTGCTCTCTGCTTGTGGATAAGACCACACACTTCAACTTCTTGCTAAATTCTTTTTTCCTGAATTTTCTGATTGGAATTGAAAAGCTGATTTGACCTTCATCCCTGTGCTACGCAGGTTTTCTGGATCTTGTCAGATATAAGCCAACATTGCTCTGCTAAATAGGAAAAAGCTTAAAACAGACAAGGCTGGGCACAGGAAGAAAAATCTACTAAATCAGAGTTACTCAGTCCATGACACCTGCCTTCTTGAATTTTGCTTTCTTGAGGCTTTGTGACACTGCTTTCCTCTGACTACCACGTTGGTCCAAAGTGGTGAGGTTCTTTTTTTATATTGTGGTCCTTAGTTCTCTTTAGCACGATGAAGATAGGCTGAAACTCTCAAAATTATATTGGCAAGTACTCGTGGACTCTTAAACAGATGTAAATACAGAATTTACAAAGCCTGCATCTCCTCAGCAGATTAGATACTAGATTCCCCCTAATCCATTTGCTTTCTAGAGGCACAGAACCTGTGGCTTTCAAGAGGTGGAACTTCTGCCTGCCACTTATCAATACCACTTTTCCAGATATGTTGACCCATCTGAAATGTGCTGTCCCTACAGCTGAAGTCCTGCATCTCAGGTCCAGTTTCAGATTCAGGGGGCTATATACCTGATTGTGCTGACTAAATCAGTAATGATCTTCCTGTTCAGACAAGGGCCCCTATCTTTTGTCCAAAGCAATGATGCTTCATCCTAACCTATTTGCAATGATGTAACAAAATTTTTCTGCTTTATTTTTTTAAGATTATTTATTTATTTATTTATTTGACAGAGAGCGCGAGCAAGAGAGCCAACAAGAGAGGGAACACAAGCAGGGGAAGAGGGAGAAGCAGGCTTCCTGCTGAGCAAGGAGCCCGATGTGAGTCTTGATCTCAGCTCTGGGACCGTGACCTGAGCCAAAGGCAGAAGCTTAAGTGACTGAGCCACGCAGGTGCCCTTTTGGTGCTCTTTTTTAACCATATCTTCCTTGTAACCCGGTCGTACATAGTACTGGGGAGGGAGTCTCTTCCTTCGTAGAAGACTCTCTCTTCCGGAGAAAGTAACACTGGCTCCTACTCACGGTAACCAAACTAATATTTGGGGTCCTAATGTATGTGTTTCTTCTTCTTAAGATCAGACCTGAATACTTTTCACTTAGAATCCTGTGGTAAGGTCAAGTGTGTCATTTGGATTCTCATGGAACTCTCACTTCCCACTCTTACTGTCTCTTCCGGCAGACTCATAAATTGGATCAGGTGGCTGCCCTTAGTGGGATTATCTTTTTTTTTTAAGATATTATTTATTTATTTGACAGAGAGAGATCACAAGTAGGCAGAGGAAGGCAGAGAGAGAGAAGGAAGCAGGCTCCCTACCAAGGAGAGAGCCTGATGTGGGGCTCGATCCCAGGACCCTAGGATCATGACCTGAGCCAAAGGCAGAGGCTTTAACCCACTGAGCCACCCAGGCGCTCCAGTGGGATTATCTTTTGAGAATTGCTTCCTATCTCTAACCAAGTGCTTCTCAAGCACTTTCACTTTGTAACCCATGGAGAAAATAATAATATCTGTTTTATGTATGGGCTTCCAGGACCCAGCAAGCAACACCAGTGACTAGTGGATGTATATAGATAAACATCTATATACCTAGAGGTATACCCATAACTCTATGCCAGGTCACACTCATTGGGAAAATCTGCTCTATTCTTGTTCCTGCCAATTCAGATATAAAATCTAAGTAAATCAAAAAAAAGTTCTGGATGAAGACTTATAGTGCCTTTTTTTCTTTTTTTCCTTTTTTTTTTTTTAAACAAGGGATGCACAGGCGCTTTTGTGTTGTGCTTAAGTGTGATTAATGGACAATTGCCTGCCTGAAAACTGTTGTTACTAGAACACAGAATAATAATGTAAACAAATGGTCTCGAAGCGTGTTCTTTAATGTAGTAGATATTTTGGGGAGAAGGATGGTAGGAATACATTCTCAGTAATGGAAGCTGTATATTGATCTATGTTCTGACACAAGCTCTGACCAGCAAGAACACCCAATGAAGAACAAAACTGTGGGACTCCAATAATTCTCTCTACCTGTGTGGTACCGAGGGCTTGGGTTAACTACATTAAGGCACAACGTCCAGTCCCCCTACTCTTTACTGCTTTGGGGTACTCACATGACCCTGCAGCAAGGAAAAGAATAGCAAAAAGCAAAACAAAGAACAAAAACTGACTCTCCATTTTGGCTTGGTGAGTGTTAATTCTGAGGAGGATGGCAGGCAGTTCTATGAAGCACTCATTTCCTACTCACCTGGTGAGGGTCTAGTTAGGAAGGCATAAGGCACACACAGCTTCAGTTGAGGTGTTAACATCTTGTAGATTATTATGCAGACAGAACCTTCAACCAACCAATAATTCCTCAAGTCTGTTTTTTGATCTTTACCTCTGTCTCCTATCAAGTTGATAGTGCCTTAATCACCTGGAAGGTTTTTGGTTTTTTTTTTTTAATTTTTTTTTTTGGAAGGTTTTTTTTTAAACTATAGATTGCTAGGTTCTTTCTCCAGAAATGTTAGAATTCTATTGGGTCTCAAATGAAGCCTGAGTTGTATGAAGTTCCTAGGTTAAGCTGTTCCTGTTGGTCCTAGAGCCTCACAGGGAACCACAAAGAAAGATTCCTCTTTATAGTGAGACCACTGTGGAACCATCACTGGGGGTTTCCAGCTGTCCTTCAGATTTTGATTGAAAAAGATTTACTCAGAATACCTGAACAGAAAAAATATAAAGGAACAATGAGTCAGGCTGTTTGAAAATACAAGTGTCTTCATTTACATTGTGGAGATAATTCAGAATCTTTTCTGATTGACTCTTTTGTGTTTGTTCAAGGAAAACTGAACTGCTAGACAATTGGAGTTTTTCTCATTCTTTTTCCCCATTATCCAGGGCTGCTACCAGAGATTGTAAGGATCACCTCCAATGGTCCATTACAGTGACTCACATATAATCAATTTTTATTCAGAAACTAGCAATGCTTTTGAAACTTTAAGGAAAAGATATCTAGAAAAATAGAGACTTGTACCATCTTTTCTACTAAGTTGCTACTTGAAAGTGAGCCACCTAGATTATTTAAGTCAGGAAATATGACTGTTCAAGGACCAAAACATCATGACAAGCTTAAATTTTGATAAGAATGTTGAAAATTGTGTTTTCATTGATAGGCTTTCTTCAGCACCATATTCTCTAGGCAAGGTTTCACAGTCATGTAATCTTTGAATCTGTGCACAACGCACTTGCTCCTGAGATGTCTCTAAGAGGATAGGGTTCACCCCCAGACCTCCCTTTCTTTCAGAATGTAGAGTACTCTGCCCAATTAGCAATCCCTGTCCTCCCCTGGCAGCCCACAGCTCCTTCACAGTGATGCCAGTATCATTACTTTATTTCTGTGTGTGTGTGTGTGTGTGTGTGTGTGTGTGTGTGTGTGTGTGTGAATACTGGGGATCCTGCAGATAGATATTGTGTCCATCACCACAAGTCAGTATGAATCTGCTTGCTTTGAGGTCTATGGTTCTGGCCTCTAATCCTGCATCAATCACATAGCCATACTGTCAGAGTGGTTGAGTAGGAAGTATAATTCTTGCTCTAAGAATCATTTTGAGCTCTAGTCCCTGTGTGCCTACGTCCCAAAGAAAATAAATAGCAGTTTACCAGATAACTATTTGCTGCATACAAAAAGTCAGCTATTGCCAATAAATCAATCACAAGGCATCTGATATCAGAGACTGCAAGCTCATATTAAGAATGTAATTACAGGGAACATCATTGTCTGAAAACCCACGTGGCAGGCCCCTCCCCCAGAAAACCAACCAGGAAGGAAGGAAAAAAAAAAAAAGACTACAAGAGAACAACCACCACTACTTCATAAATACAACTTTTATTTTTAACTCTTTACCAATATTCTGGTTCTTTTTTTTATACATACAGATAATTTTTAACCTATTTACCATCACACTGAGATGTCCAGTACATCAAATTCTTTAATAACCTTCTAACCTGAACTTTTTGATACATACACCCGTGTTTTTCTTTTGTTTTTCTATTTTTTTAATTCTTTTTTAATTTTAACTTAGTTTAGACTAGTTTATTCTTTTTTTAATTTTTATTTTCCACTATACATATAGAGTTAAACTTCAAGGTAATTCCCTTTCCCCAATCAATGCTACCCCTATAGGCAAACCAGTTTCTAATCCCCCTGTAACTTAGGAAAGTTGAGTCCCTTAACAAAAACATCAAGATACCTTCAGGAAGAATCAAAATAACCTTCCTCACCCACACTGAGAATCTATAACCACTCTCCCAATTTTTCCTTCTGTCAGTGTTTCTGTGAATTTGTGTTTGTCCTGATAATATATAAATCTTATACTTGGGGTTCTTTCTGATGAGGTTCTTCCCTTTTTTTTGCTTATATATACATATTTTTTTCTATTGTCATATACTTTTATCACTCTTTTTGTCTGTCTGTTTTTGTTTGTATACTCCACAAATCTTACCTTGTGGCCCATTTGGGCTGAGCCTTCTCTTTTATCTTCCCTTTTTTTCCTATCTCTCTCTCTCTCTTTTTTTTTTTCCTTTTTTCTTTCCCCTTTTTTTTCTTTATTCTTCTCTATTTCTTTTTCTTCTCGTTTTTCTCTCATTTGGGTGGGGAATCCTGATTGCACAGAAGCGTTCCAGGGTGCACATTGACTGCACCACAATCAATAAGTCCAGCTGCATCTGTTTAGTCATCTCTTACCAAAATGACTAGGAGGAGGAATACGCAACAGAAGAAAAATACAGAGGATGGGCCTTCTGCAACAGAGCTAATGGCTATCGACATAGACAATATGTCAGAAAAGGAATTCAGACTAACAATTATCCAGGCAATAGCTAGGTTGGAGAAAGCCATGGATGACCAAACAGAATTGATTAGGGCAGAACTGAAAGCCACCAGGGATGATGTTCACAATGTTAGGGCAGAACTGAAAGCCACCAGGGATGATGTTCAAAATGCTCTCAATGAGTTCCAATCCAATCTAAATTCTCTAAAAGCTAGGGTAACTGAGACAGAAGATAAAATTAGTGATCTGGAGGACAAACAGATAGAGAGAAATGATCAGGAGGAAGCCTGGAACAAACAGCTCAGAAGCCACGAAAACAGAATCAGGGAAATAAACGATGCCATGAAACGTTCCAATGTCAGAATTATTGGAATCCCTGAAGGGGAAGAAGAAGAAAGAAGTCTAGAAGATATAGTGGAAGAAGTTGTCTATGAAAATTTTCCCAATCTCACGAATGGAAACAACGTTCATGTACTAGAGGCAGAAAGATTTCCTCCCAAGATTTTAGGTTCTCGAAAGTCCTCACGGCACCTTATCATTAGAATGGGGAATTTTGTTTCAAGAGAGACCCTCTTAAAAGCAGCTAGGACAAAGAAGCTTCTTACATACAGAGGAAAGCCCATTAGAATAACGTCAGACCTTTCCACAGAGACCTGGCAAGCCAGGAAGGGCTGGCAAAATATATTCAGAGTACTAAATGAGAAGAACATGCAACCAAGAATACTCTATCCAGCAAGACTGACATTTAAAATGGATGGAGAGATAAAGAGTTTCCAAGACCGGCAAGGCTTAAAAGACTATGCAACCACCAAGCCGACACTGCAGGAAATATTAAGGGGGGTCCAATAAAAGAGAAAAAATCCTAAGAATATCATTGAACAGAAATATAGAAACAATCTACAGACAGAAAGACTTCAAAGACAACACGATGTCAATAAAAACCTATCTCTCAATAATCACTCTCAATGTGAATGGCCTAAATGCGCCCATAAAACGACACAGGGTTGCAGATTGGATAAAACGGCAGGACCCATCCATATGTTGTCTACAAGAGACCCATTTTGAACCTAAGGATACACCCAGACTGAAAGTGAAGGGATGGAGAAGCATCTTTCATGCCAATGGGCCTCAAAAGAAGGCCGGGGTAGCGATTCTCATATCAGATAAATTAGATTTTAAACTAAAGACTGTAGTCAGAGATACAGAAGGACACTACATAATTCTTAAAGGGAATATCCGCCAAGACGATCTAACAATTGTGAATATCTATGCCCCCAATATGGGAGCACCCAATTACATAAGAAAACTATTAATCAAGATAAAGAGTCATATTGATATGAATACAATAATAGTAGGAGATCTTAATACGCCTCTCTCAGAAATAGACAGATCATCGAAGCAGAAAATTAATAAATAAGAGCATTGAATGAAACGTTGGAACAGATGGACCTCATCGACATATACAGAACATTCCACCCTAAAACAACAGAATACTCATTCTTCTCAAGTGCACATGGAACCTTCTCCAGAATAGACCACATACTGGGTCACAAAGCAGGACTCAACCAATACCAAAGGACTGACATTATTCCCTGCATATTTTCCGATCACAATGCTTTGAAACTGGAGCTCAATCACAAGGAAAAGTTCAGAAGGAACTCAAACACCTGGAAGCTAAAGACCACCTTGCTTAAGAATGCTTGGATCAACCAGGAGATCAAAGACGAACTTAAACAATTCATGGAAACCAATGAGAATGAAGACACCTCGGTCCAAAACCTATGGGATACAGCAAAGGTGGTTCTAAGGGGGAAATACATAGCCATCCAAGCCTCCCTCAAAAACATTGAAAAATCCAGAATACACCAGCTGTCTCTACACCTTAAAGAACTGGAGAATCAACAACAAATCAAACCAACTCCACATGCAAGAAGGGAAATAATCAAGATTAGAGCAGAGATCAATGAGGTAGAAACAAGAGATACAGTAGAACGTATCAATGAAACTAGAAGCTGGTTTTTTGAAAGAATCAATAAGATCGATAAACCATTGGCCACACTAATCCAAAAGAAAAGAGAGAAATCCCAAATTAATAAAATTATGAATGAAAAGGGAGAGATCACAACTAACACTAAGGAAATAGAAACAATCATCAGAAATTATTACCAACAGTTATATGCCAATAAGCTAAGCAACCTAGATGAAATGGATGCATTCCTGGAAAGCTACAAACTCCCAAAATTGAACCAGGAAGAAATTGACAACCTGAATAGACCAATATCTAGTAATGAGATTGAAGCAGTGATCAAAAACCTCCCAAAAAACAAGAGCCCAGGACCTGACGGATTCCCTGGGGAATTCTACCAAACTTTCAAAGAAGAAATAACACCAATTCTCCTGAAGCTGATCCAAAAAATTGAAGCAGAAGGAAAACTTCCAGACTCTTTTTATGAAGCCAGCATTACCCTGATCCCCAAACCAGGCAAAGACCCTACCAAAAAGGAGAATTTCAGACCAATATCACTGATGAATATGGATGCAAAGATTCTCAACAAGATCCTAGCAAACAGGATCCAGCAGCACATTAAAAAGATTATCCACCATGACCAGGTGGGATTCATCCCTGGGTTGCAAGGTTGGTTCAACATTCGCAAATCAATCAGTGTGATAGAACACATCAATAAGAGAAGAGAGAAGAACCACATGGTCCTCTCAATTGATGCAGAAAAAGCATTTGACAAAATCCAGCATCCGTTCCTGATGAAAACGCTTCAAAGTATAGGGATAGAGGGAACATTCCTGAACTTCATAAAATCTATCTATGAAAGACCCACAGCAAATACCATCCTCAATGGGAAAAAGCTTGCAGCCTTCCCGTTGAGATCAGGAACACGACAAGGATGCCCACTCTCACCACTCTTGTTCAACATAGTATTAGAAGTTCTAGCAACGGCAATCAGACAACAAAGAGAAATAAAAGGTATCCAAATTGGCAAGGAAGAAGTCAAACTCTCTCTCTTCGCAGATGACATGATTCTTTATATGGAAAACCCCAAAGACTCCACCCCCAAACTACTAGAACTCATACAGCAATTCAGTAACGTGGCAGGATACAAAGTCAATGTACAGAAATCAGTGGCTTTCTTATACACTAACAGTGAAAATACAGAAAGGGAAATTAGAGAATCGATTCCATTTACTATAGCACCAAGAACCATAAGATACCTGGGCATAAACCTAACCAAAGAACTAAAGGACCTATACTCGAGGAACTACAGAACACTCATGAAAGAAATTGAAGAAGACACAAAAAGATGGAAGACTGTTCCATGCTCTTGGTTTGGAAGAATAAACATTGTTAAAATGTCTATACTGCCTAGAGCAATCTATACTTTTAATGCCATTCCGATCAAAATTCCACCGATATTTTTCAAAGAGCTGGAGCAAATAATCCTAAAATTTGTATGGAGTCAGAAGAGACCCCGAATTGCTAAGGAAATGTTGAAAAACAAAAACAAAACTGGCGGCATCACGTTACCCGATTTCAAGCTTTACTACAAAGCTGTGATCACCAAGACAGCGTGGTACTGGCATAAAAACAGACACATAGACCAGTGGAACAGAGTGGAGAGCCCAGATATGGACCCTCAACTCTATGGTGAAATAATCTTCGACAAAACAGGAAAAAATATTCAATGGAAAAAAGACAGTCTCTTCAATAAATGGTGCTGGGAAAACTGGACAGCGATATGTAGAAGAATGAAACTCGACCATTCTCTTACACCGTACACAAAGATAAACTCGAAATGGATAAAAGACCTCAATGTGAGACAGGAATCTATCAGAATCCTAGAGGAGAACATAGGTAGTAACCTCTTCGATATCAGCCACAGCAACTTCTTTCAAGATATGTCTCCAAAGGCCAAGGAAACAAAAGCAAAAATGAACTTTTGGGACTTCATCAAGATCAAAAGCTTCTGCACAGCAAAGGAAACAGTCAACAAAACAAAGAGGCAACACACGGAATGGGAGAAGATATTTGCAAATGACAGTACAGACAAAAGGTTGATATCCAGGATCTATAAAGAACTTCTCAAACTCAACACACAAAAAACAGAGAATCATATCAAAAAATGGGCAGAAGATATGAACAGACACTTCTCCAACGAAGACATACAAATGGCTATCAGACACATGAAAAAATGTTCATCATCACTAGCCATCAGGGAGATTCAAATTAAAACCACTTTGAGATATCACCTCACACCAGTTAGAATGGCCAAAATTAGCAAGACAGGAAACAACGTGTGCTGGAGAGGATGTGGAGAAAGGGGAACCCTCTTACACTGTTGGTGGGAATGCAAGTTAGTGCAGCCACTTTGGAGAACAGTGTGGAGATTCCTGAAGAAATTAAAAATAGAGCTTCCCTATGACGCTGCAATTGCACTGCTGGGTATTTACCCCAAAGATACAGATGTAGTGAAAAGAAGGGCCATCTGTACCCCAATGTTTATTGCAGCAATGGCTATGGTCGCCAAACTGGAAAGAACCAAGATGCCCTTCAACGGATGAATGGATAAGGAAGATGTGGTCCATATACACAATGGAGTATTATGCCTCCATCAGAAAGGATGAATTCCCAACTTTTGTAGCAACATGGACAGGACTGGAAGAAATTATGCTGAGCGAAATAAGTCAAGCAGAGAGAGTCAAGTATCATATGGTCTCACTTATTTGTGGAGCATAACAAATAACATGGAGGACATGGGGAGATGGAGAGGAGAGGGAGTTGAGGGAAACTGGAAGGGGAGATGAACCATGAGAGACTATGGACTCTGAAAAATAACCAGAGGGTTATGAAGGGGCGGCGGGGGCGGGGGGGGGGTGGGAGGTTGAGGAACCAGGTGGTGGGTAATAGGGAGGGCACGTACTGCATGGAGCACTGGATGTGATGCCAAAACAATGAACACTGTTATGCTGTAAAAAAAAACAAATAAAAATAAATAAATAAATAAATAAATAAATAAATAAAATTCTATTAAAAAAAAGAATGTAATTAACACTTGTCTGAATGTTTCTGATAGTATTACAAATAATTACAAAGGATTTGGCAGATAGGATAAACTATCTCTATTATAACTTACTTTATAATGTGAATTTTTAAAAATCTAATATGGTATTTGAGTATTTTTCTCTGAAAACTCTCATTCTTGAGAAGTTATGTTATTAAACAAATGAAGAGTCCAAGCGTTTCAAATCATGTGTAGTATAGATCCAAAATCCCTTCCCTGAATCTGAGATCAAATGTGGGTGTGTTTTTTTTTAATTTAATTTTTTAGAGGAGTTTAAGGTTCACAAGAAAACTGAGGAAGGTACAGAGATTTCCTATACGCTACCGCCGCCATGCAAGCACAGCCTCGCCCCATTATTAACTTCCATCCCAAGTGTGTCTTAACGTTCAGAATTTTTTGGATATTGTAAAGCTATTACAAACATAAACTGCCTATTATGTAATAGCTCTTGTGGGGCCTGGGGTAATATTCCACAGTCAGATGTTAATATTTCCTCAACTAAATGAATGCATAAAGTTGTATGAGATGTGATTTTTTTTAAGCATAAATAAAGGTTCAGGTTAGGTTCTGCTTCTAAAAGAGTTGTGAAACACGTGGTTTTCAGAACCTCTTGGATTTTCTATCTTACAAATAAGGAATTGTGAATCTGCACCCTGGTCATAAAATGTTATTATCAATTCACTGATACTGTGTTCTTGGTAGATAGTAAATTAGGAGAAGCACTTCCTAATTGGTATCAAAGTGAAAGCAGATGTTTCCCTTAGGGCAGGAGCATGGCTTTGTGTGTCACGTCATTAGCCATACCTATTAAGTAAACAGATTAGATGTAGTTTCTGTTTGTATAGTCCTGAAAAAATTGAGTGGACCACAAAAAGATGGAATGAAGTACTTGGAGACCAGAGATAGTAAATAGCATTTTGTTCTACTCTCATATTAGCAATTTTGTTGGTACTGAAAAGTACCAAACTGGGGAGGGCTCTGGCCATATTTATATGATCCTATTGCTCAGAATATATAGATCAAATTAGTGGTGTGCCTTCAAAAAAACGGTCACTAGGCAGCACATCCTCCCATTTGGTTGTGCTATTTCTCATCCAGGGGGAAGATAATTTGCTAAAAATTCAAAAGCTGATTTTAGCATTACTTTTTTAGTCTGTCTTAATCTGCTGTGTATGAGGCTGTCGATATATAGGACATGGATAAATCTCCTTGAATCCACATATCTCTATGTGTATATGTGCGCTACCTACTCCCAGTTGCAGAGTTCTGTGATAGAAATCCCATGGTAATACACTCATTCATCTTACTTCTGCAGGTTTTTCAAGACAGAGAAATCTGGTTTGTTTTTTGAAGTTTGTTTGTTTTGTAAAGTGTAAGTAAATAGGTATTTGTCCAGAAAACCTTTAATTGTGCAGAATCCAATACTTAGGAATTTAGTAATAGGCAACTCCCAGAAAGCAGATATTAGTAGCTGTTGAATTGCTCAGCTGAAAAAGAGACTTCACCTTCACTTTTATTTTTTCCTCTCCATCTTAACCACTCCTTTGTCCAAAATAAGCAAAATCATCTGCTTTATGGAGCATAAGTATTCATAGCTCAAAGAGGATTACTTTAAGATTAATTACAACAATTTTCTAGAGCAGCATAGAAAGTATTTATTAAGATATATGCATGTGTGTGTGAATACACTATTACCTAGATAATATTTATGTAAATTCACTTTTACTTTCTTCCTCTATAAAGATCTGTGGTTCCTTGTGTCTGTAGCCAGAGGCCCTATAACATTTCATTTCCAGATACAGTTCCTACCATTAGGCCTATTAAGACCTGTAGACATTTTGCATCCATGCAAACTGTATCAACTGACCTGTATTGTGCTTCTAGACTAAATTTCTTTGAGGATAGGAAAGACATAGCTGTTTCTGCTGTCGGCGTTCCCCTATGAAGAATGGCTTTGACTTGAGTAATGCATGACATTTCCTACCTAAGAGCAGCTGTATACTTTCAGTTTATTTTTGAGTTCCTCATTCCCTGGTCTGCTTATTTTTAGGTACTTCACTAATTTGTGTGCCTAATATGAGTGAGATATTTTGCAATGGCAGTATGTGTTCAGGAACACAGAGATCGATTTTTTTAAATTAACTACTTTGAATAAATACTAGCTAAATTTCTCAAAGGCCTATTTTCTACAAGAAATAGCTGTTCTTTATGATTAAAGAGGTGATTTTCAGAGAATTTGATGGTGGGTAAAAAGGAATATTGCAGCTTATCCCATGGCACCCCAGTGGCAGTAATTTTCATGAGAAATTTCCCACAAAATGCCATAGAATTCTGTGGGAAACTTCCCAGCAGTGTTCCCCACAGATCAGTTTCATGGCCAGAACTGCACATCAGCATTCCTTAGAAGAAATGAACTTAAAGCATAATTGATGAGGGCTATTTTTAGGTCTAATATAGAGTTAAGGTTGAAAATTAGAACCAAGACCCTGGCTAAGTAAAAATCAGGCTGTAGCCTGGAAGCACAGCATGGGTCCGAATCCAAACAGAAGGCATTACTCCAACTGAGATTCACTCCCCAACCATAGTCTAGGATCCATCCAGAGAGGAAAGAGTAGAAGGCTGAGAGCCAATGGGTCTTCATCAAGGGGACTTCAGTGCTCCAAGTCCCTGACTTCCTATTCTGGTAGGTGCGAAACTGATTGCATAGAAAGAAGCCTAGGCAAGACAAACACAAGTAGTAGTTAGCCCATCAGATCTGGTTCTGGATCCACATTCAGCAACTAGGCTCAGGGGACAGATTCTGACCTAGGCTGGAGTACCATCTAATAACAAAAAAGAAAATAAGTTCAGTTTTTATTCTGCTATTAAATTGCTGTGGGATCTAAAATAAGTTGCTTCATCAACCTTAGTCATAAGTATCTTAGTAAAATAAGGAGATTATAGGGGTATCTGGGTGGCTCAGTCAGTTAAGCATCTGCCTTCTGCTCAGGTCATGATCCCAGGGTCCTGGGATAAAGCCCCACACCTGGCTCCCTGCTCAGTGGGGTGTTCGCTTCTCCCTCTCTCTATGCTCCTCCCCAGCTTGTACTCTCTCAAATAAATAAAATCTTAAAAGAGGGGGAGGAGTCAAGATGGCGGAGAAGTAGCAGGCTGAGACTACATCAGGTAGCAGGAGATCAGCTCGATAGCTTATCTAAACATTGCAAACACCTACAAATCCAACGGGAGAGCGAAGAGAAGAAGAACAGCAACTCTAGAAACAGAAAATCAACCACTTTCTGAAAGGTAGGACTGGCGGAGAAGTGAATCTAAAAAGACGGGAAGATAGACCGCGGGGGGAGGGGCTGGCTCCCGGCAAGCGGTGGAGGAACGGAGCACAAAATCAGGACTTTTAAAAGCCTGTTCCACTGAGGGACATTGCTCCAGAGGCTAAACCAGGGTGAAGCCCACGCGGGGTCAGCGTGGCCCCAGGCCCCGCAGGGTCACAGAAGGATCGGGGGTGTCGGAGTGTCGGAGAGCTCGCAGGTATTAGAACGGAGAAGCCGGCTGCAGAGACAGAGCCGAGGACTGAACTCTCAGCTCGGGGTTACCTTGAACTGGTCGCGGGCTGGGTGAGCTCGGAGCGCGGCTAGAGGCTGGGGATACGGGAGTGATTGGGTGCTGTCCTCTGGGGGCGCACTGAGGAGTGGGGCCCCAGGCTCTCGGCTCCTCCGGGCCGGAGACTAGGAGGCTGCCATTTTCATTCCCGTCCTCCGGAACTCTACGGAAAGCGTTCAGGGAACAGAAGCTCCCAAAAGCGAACCCGAGCCGATTACTTAGTCTGGCCGCCGGTAAGGGTGGTGGAATCCCGCCTCGGGCAAAGACACTTGAGAGTCACTACAACAGGCCCCTCCCCCAGAAGATCAACAAAATATCCAGCCAGGACGAAGTTCTTCTATCAAGGAAAGTAGGTTCATTTCCTAAGACAGCTGCGCAATTCCAGAGGAGGAGAAAGCAAAGCACGGAACTCATGGCTTTCTCCCCATGATTCTTTAGTCTTGCGGCTACTTCAATTTTTTTTTTCTCTTTTTTCAATTCTTTTTCTTTTTTTTTTCTTCTTCTGCTAAATTTTTTAAAACTTTTACCCTTTTCTTTCTTAACGTTTTTTGACTAGTTCATCTAAATATATATATTTTTTCTTTCTTTTTTATATTTTTTCTTTATTTGTTTTATTTTTTAAATTTTTTACTTTTCTTTTTTTTCTTTTTTCTTTTTTTTTTTTTTTCAGAACCTGTTTTTATCCCCTTTCTCCCCCCCACAATTAGGGGTCTCTTCTGACTTGGTTACAGCGCATTTTTCTGGGGTCTTTGCCACCCTTTTAGTAGTTTATTTGCTCCTTCATATCCTCTTATCTGGACAAAATGACAAGGCGGAAAAAATCACCACAAACAAAAGAACAAGAGGCAGTACCAAAGGCTAGGGACCTAATCAACACAGACATTGGTAATATGTCAGATCAAGAGTTCAGAATGACGATTCTAAACATTCTAGCCGAGCTCGAAAAAGGCATGGAAGATATTAGAGAAACCCTCTCTGGAGATATTAAAGCCCTTTCTGGAGAAATTAAAGAACTAAAATCTAACCAAGTTGAAATAAAAAAAGCTATTAATGAGGTGAAATCAAAAATGGAGGCTCTCACTGCTAGGATCAATGAGGCAGAAGAAAGAATTAGTGATATAGAAGACCAAATGACAGAGAATAAAGAAGCCGAGCAAAAGAGGGACAAACAGCTACTGGACCATGAGGGGAGAATTCGAGAGATAAGTGACACCATAAGACGAAACAACATTAGAATAATTGGGATTCCAGAAGAAGAAGAAACAGAGAGGGGAGCAGAAGGTCTGTTGGAGAGAATCATTGGAGACAATTTCCCTAATATGGCAAAGGGAACAAGCATCAAAATCCAGGAGATGCAGAGAACCCCCCTCAAAGTCAACAAGAATAGGTCCACACCCTGTCAACTAATAGTAAAATTTACAAGTCTTAGTGACAAAGAGAAAATCCTGAAAGCAGCCCGAGAAAAGAAGTCTGTAACATACAATGGTAAAAATATTAGATTGGCAGCAGACTTATCCACAGAGACCTGGCAGGCCAGGAAGAGCTGGCATGATATATTCAGAGCACTCAACGAGAAAAACATGCAGCCAAGAATACTCTATCCAGCTAGGCTATCATTGAAAATAGAAGGAGAGATCAAAAGCTTCCAGGACAAACAAAAACTGAAAGAATTTGCAAACACCAAACCAGCTCTACAGGAAATATTGAAAGGGGTCCTCTAAGCAAAGAGAGAGCCTAAAAGGAGTAGATCAGAAAGGTACAGAGACAATATACAGGAACAGTCACCTTACAGGCTAATAATGGCACTAAATTCATATCTCTCAATAGTTACCCTGAATGTTAATGGGCTAAATGCCCCAACCAAAAGACACAGAGTATCAGAATGGATAAAAAAACAAAACCCATCAGTATGTTGCCTACAAGAAACTCATTTTAGACGCGAAGACACCTCCAGATTTAAAGTGAGGGGGTGGAAAACAATTTACCATGCTAATGGGCATCAGAAGAAAGCTGGGGTGGCAATCCTTCTATCAGATCAATTAGATTTTAAGCCAAAGACTATAATAAGAGATGAGGAAGGACACTATATCCTACTCAAAGGGTCTGTCCAACAAGAAGATCTAACAATTTTAAATATCTATGCCCCTAACGTGGGAGCAGCCAACTATATCAACCAATTAATAACAAAATCAAAGAAACACATCAATAATAATACAATAATAGTAGGGGACTTTAACACTCCCCTCACTGAAATGGACAGATCATCCAAGCCAAAGATCAACAAGGAAATAAAGGCCTTAAATGACACACTGGACCAGATGGACATCACAGATATATTCAGAACATTTCATCCCAAAGCAACAGAATACACATTCTTCTCTAGTGCACATGGAACCTTCTCCAGAATAGATCACATCCTGGGTCACAAATCAGGTCTCAACCGGTATCAAAAGATGAGGATCATTCCCTGCATATTTTCAGACCACAATGCTCTGAAGCTGGAACTCAATCACAAGAGGAAAGCTGGAAAGAACCCAAATACATGGAGACTAAACAGCATCCTTCTAAAGAATGAATGGGTCAACCAGGAAATTAAAGAAGAATTGAAAAAATTCATGGAAACAAATGATAATGAAAACACAACAGTTCAAAATCTGTGGGACACAGCAAAGGCAGTCCTGAGAGGAAAATATATAGCGGTACAAGCCTTTCTCAAGAAACAAGAAAGGTCTCAAGTACACAACCTAACCCTACACGTAAAGGAGCTGGAGAAAGAACAAGAAAGAAACCCTAAACCCAGCAGGAGAAGAGAAATCATAAAGATCAGAGCAGAAATCAATGAAATAGAAACCAAAAAAAACAATAGAACAAATCAATGAAACTAGGAGCTGGTTCTTTGAAAGAATCAATAAGATTGATAAACCCCTGGCCAGACTCATCAAAAAGAAAAGAGAAAGGACCCAAATCAATAAAATCATGAATGAAAGAGGAGAGATCACAACTAACACCAAAGAAATACAGACAATTATAAGAACATACTATGAGCAACTCTACGCCAACAAATTGGACAATCTGGAAGAAATGGATGCATTCCTAGAGACATATAAACTACTACAACTGAACCAGGAAGAAATAGAAAACCTGAACAGGCCCATAACCAGTAAGGAGATTGAAACAGTCATCAAAAATCTCCAAACAAACAAAAGCCCTGGGCCAGACGGCTTCCCAGGGGAATTCTACCAAACATTTAAAGAAGAACTAATTCCTATTCTCCTGAAACTGTTCCAAAAAATAGAAACGGAAGGAAAACTTCCAAACTCATTTTATGAGGCCAACATCACCTTGATCCCCAAACCAGACAAGGATCCCACCAAAAAAGAGAACTATAGACCAATATCCTTGATGAACACAGATGCAAAAATTCTCGCCAAAATACTAGCCAATAGGATTCAACAGTACATTAAAAGGATTATTCACCACGATCAAGTGGGATTTATTCCAGGGCTGCAGGGTTGGTTCAACATCCGCAAATCAATCAATGTGATAGAACACATTAATAAAAAAAAGAACAAGAACCATATGATGCTCTCAATAGATGCTGAAAAAGCATTTGACAAAGTACAGCATCCCTTCCTGATCAAAACTCTTCAAAGTGTAGGGATAGAGGGCACATACCTCAATATTATCAAAGCCATCTATGAAAAACCCACTGCAAATATCATTCTCAATGGAGAAAAACTGAAAGCTTTTCCGCTAAGGTCAGGAACACGGCAGGGATGTCCATTATCACCACTGCTATTCAACATAGTACTAGAAGTCCTAGCCTCAGCAATCAGACAACAAAAAGAAATTAAAGGCATCCAAATTGGTAAAGAAGAAGTCAAGCTATCACTCTTCGCAGATGATATGATACTATATGTGGAAAACCCAAAAGACTCCACTCCAAAACTGCTAGAACTTGTCCAGGAATTCAGTAAAGTGTCAGGATATAAAATCAATGCACAGAAATCAGTTGCATTTCTGTACACCAACAACAAGACAGAAGAAAGAGAAATTAAGGAGTCAATCCCATTTACAATTGCACCCAAAACTATAAGATACCTAGGAATAAACCTAACCAAAGAGGCTAAGAATCTATACACAGAAAATTATAAAGTACTCATGAAAGAAATTGAGGAAGACACAAAGAAATGGAAAAATGTTCCATGCTCCTGGATTGGAAGAATAAATATTGTGAAAATGTCCATGCTATCTAAAGCAATCTACACATTTAATGCAATCCCTATCAAAATACCATCCATTTTTTTCAAAGAAATGGAACAAATAATCCTCAAATTTATATGGAACCAGAAAAGACCTCGAATAGCCAAAGGAATATTGAAAAAGAAAGCCAAAGTGGGTGGCATCACAATTCCAGACTTCAAGCTCTATTACAAAGCTGTCATCATCAAGACAGCATGGTACTGGCACAAAAACAGACACATAGATCAGTGGAACAGAATAGAGAGCCCAGAAATCGACCCTCAACTCTATGGCCAACTAATCTTCGACAAAGCAGGAAAGAATGTCCAATGGAAAAAAGACAGCCTCTTCAATAAATGGTGCTGGGAAAATTGGACAGCCACATGCAGAAAAATGAAATTGGACCACTTCCTTACACCACACACGAAAATGGACTCCAAATGGATGAAGGACCTCAATGTGAGAAAGGAATCCATCAAAATCCTTGAGGAGAATGCAGGCAGCAACCTCTTTGACCTCAGCCGTAGCAACATCTTCCTAGGAACAACGGCAAAGGCAAGGGAAGCAAGGGCAAAAATGAACTATTGGGATTTCATCAAGATCAAAAGCTTTTGCACAGCAAAGGAAACAGTTAACAAAACCAAAAGACAACTGACAGAATGGGAGAAGATATTTGCAAACGACATATCAGATAAAGGGCTAGTATCCAAAATCTATAAGGAACTTAGCAAACTCAACACCCAAAGAACAAACAATCCAATCAAGAAATGGGCAGAGGACATGAACAGACATTTCTGCAAAGAAGACATCCAGATGGCCAACAGACACATGAAAAAGTGCTCCACGTCACTCGCCATCAGGGAAATACAAATCAAAACCACAATGAGATATCACCTCACACCAGTCAGAATGGCTAAAATTAACAAGTCAGGAAATGACTGATGCTGGCGAGGATGTGGAGAAAGGGGAACCCTCCTCCACTGTTGGTGGGAATGCAAGCTGGTGCAACCACTCTGGAAAACAGCATGAGCTTCCTCAAAATGTTGAAAATAGAACTACCCTATGACCCAGCAATTGCACTACTGGGTATTTACCCTAAAGATACAAACATAGTGATCCGAAGGGGCACGTGTACCCGAATGTTTATAGCAGCAATGTCTACAATAGCCAAACTATGGAAAGAACCTAGATGTCCATCAACAAATGAATGGATAGGGCGCCTGGGTGGCTCAGTGGGTTAAGCCACTGCCTTCGGCTCAGGTCATGATCTCAGGGTCCTGGGATCGAGTCCCGCATCGGGCTCTCTGCTTGGCAGGGAGCCTGCTTCTCTCTCTCTCTCTCTCTCTCTCTCTTTGACTGCCTCTCTGCCTAGTTGTGATCTCTCTATGTCAAATAAATAAATAAAATCTTTAAAAAAAAAAAAAAACAAATGAATGGATAAAGAAGATGTGGTGTATATACACAATGGAATACTATGCAGCCATCAAAAGAAATGAAATCTTGCCATTTGTGACGACGTGGATGGAACTAGAGGGTATCATGCTTAGTGAAATAAGTCAATCGGAGAAAGACAACTATCATATGATCTCCCTGATATGAGGACATGGAGAAGCAACATGGGGGGTTAGGGGGATAGGAGAAGAATAAATGAAACAAGATGGGATTGGGAGGGAGACAAACCATAAATGACTCTTAATCTCACAAAACAAACTGGGGGTTGCTGGGGGGAGGTGGGATTGGGAGAGGGGGAGGGGGCTATGGAAATTGGGGAGGGTATGTGCTATCGTGAGTGCTGTGAAGTGTGTAAACCTGGCGATTCACAGATCTGTACCCCTGGGGTTAAAAATACATTATATGTTTATTAAAAAAAAAAAAAAATTGGAAGGGGAGGTGAACCATAAGAGACTATGAACTCTGGAAAACAACCTGAGGGTTTTGAAGGGTCAGGGGTGGGAGGTTGGGGGAATAGGTGGTGGGTAATGGGGAGGGCACGTTTTGCATGGAGCACTGGGTGTTGTGCAAAAACAATGAATACTGTTACGCTGAAAAAATAAATAAAATGGGAAAAAAAATATTAAAAGAATAATAATAAGATTACATGTAATTTAACCTCTTGTCTAACCTAATAGTGGTAGTATTTTCAGTGTTGGCCCAAGTGAACATGAAAACACAGTTGGTTCTTTTTTCCTTCATAATCAGTTGTTTTGTGCTCTATTTTATAGGCTTAAATTGATGGTTTTAAGAAATAAAACTATCTTCTGTATGTTAACATTCAGGTTTGAATACTTAACATTTCATTCTGAGAAAGCCTCATATATGACTTCATCAAGGCAAATCATAATCAAATTGGTTCAAACCAGTGATAAGCAACCAGAGAAAAGTGAACAATATATACCTAAAACACAGATAAGAATGACAGCCAACTTCTCAGAAATAATGTAAAGCCAGAAAAGACTGTGAAATGAAATCTCTAAAGTACTGAATGGAAATATTATCAATCTAGAATTCTATACCCAAATAATAACTTTCAAAAAGAAAGTGACAATCAGACTTTTAATGAATTTTTAGTTTTTATAATAGTTCTAGATTTAAATAAAAGTTGCCACTATAGTTTAAAAATGTCCATGCCCTACACCAAGCTTGCCTTATTAGCACCTTAGACTTTATGGTACACGTGTCACAACTAAGAAATTGATAGTTACATATTTTAAGGCCATATTTTATCCATCGTTCCTTAGGTTTTTTTTGTTGTTTTTTTTTTAAAGATTTATTTATTTATTTATTTTGACAGAGAGATCACAAGTAGGCAGAGAGGCAGGCAGAGAGAGAGAGGAGGAAGTAGGCTCCCCGCTGAGCAGAGAGCCCGATGCGGGACTCGATCCCAGGACCCTGAGATCATGACCTGAGCCAAAGGCAGAAGCTTAACCCACTGAGCCACCCAGGCGCCCCAAACGTTCCTTAGTTTTTACCTAATATGCTTTTTCTATTCTGTCAGTGACATTTTCTCATGTTTATCTTGTTTTTGAGGATGTTGGCAATGTTGAGTGCTATTCAAGTATTTTAGAGAATTTCTCTCAAATGGGACTTGTTTTCTTGTGTTGTTTTGTTTTTTCATGACCACACTGGATACAATATGCTAAAAATTTGTGCTTTCCCACCTGATTCTTATGTTGAAATCTTATCCCCAATGTGATGGTTTTGGAAATGGGAATTAGGGAGATATTTAGGTTATAAGGATTGAGTCTTCATGAATGCAGTTAGTGCATTCCTCACACATTCTCCCATGTAAGGACTCTGTGAAAAGATGGTGTTTTATGAGCCAGGAAATAAGCTGTCACCAGACCCCAAATCTACCAGCACCATGACTTGGAATTCCTAGCCTCCAGAACTAAGAGAAATAAATTTGTTGTTTATAAGCAACCCAGTCAATGACAATTTGTTATAACAACCCAAACTAAGACACCCAGATTTTGTGTTCTTGGAGGAATATAAGAGATAAGGGGACCTAGTCATCATAACCTATCAAGTGTATATGATGTTGAAATCACTACCACTGTTGATTTTTATCTTGATCACCTGCCTGAGATAACATTTTGTTAGATTTTTTTCACTGTAAAGTTATTTTGTTACCCATTTTCAATAATATGTTCATTGGTAAGCATTTGCAATGTTCAGCCTGTACTTTAAAGGTGTGGAACTATGCTCTATTCTTTGAGAATAGATCCACATAAGTTATTTGGAACTCTTCTATATGAGAGAAATATTTGAAATTATTTTGCAGAAATACATACTTGTTTGCAAAATAATTATATAATCAGTCATTTATATCAGCACAGACTCATGGGTACTTATTTTATACTTTGATTTATAATATAATATTCCTTCCTTTCTTCTTTTTCTTCTGCTGATCAAATTGTCCCAGCTTTGACTGTGGTTGCCCATTCAGCTGGCTCCTGTCATTTTGACATAACCTCATCACTGAAGGGTGTTGTTCTGTTTTATTTTTTGACCTTTTTTTTTTTCTGTTATCACAAGATGCTCCAGGCTCATATTGTATATTTTGCACCCCAATCCTAGAATCAGCCATCCCAGCAAAGAGGTCTGATTCCTTTCATTAGACAATGGTATTAGAAACCAAGATCTGAGTATTAGTGTGCTTGTTGCTACTGGGATGTCATTGCTATAGGCCATCTCAGCTGACACAGCAAGGAAGTAGATATGTGTTTACTGAAGTGTGCATATACACATATCTGTGGATATTTGTAACCAACTGTGTATTAACTAAACATGAATTTATACTGGTATCTCCAAATCCAGTGTACTATCACTTGGATTATTGCAGCTTCCTTCCCTTATTTGTAGCTTCTCACTCTAATAGTAAAGAAACCTGGTGCCCACCATCAAACATTTACTTAATTGTTCAATTCCAGCACCAATGTATAGTGGTTTCATGACAGTTAATTTATAAGCCTTTGGGAAACAACTCTATCAATTACAGTACCGTGCTTATTATAGTTTATTTTACCTTTTTAATCTTATAGGCACTACTCATTTTTAAAGTTATTTGGGCCAACAACTTTTTCCTTCCACTCCCTTCAGGAGTTGTGTTGTGTGGTACATTTTTTATATAGTTAGACTCATTCATCACAATTTGCATACACTTGGGGTTCTCCTGACTTCCTAAATGATTTTCTTATATTTGTATTTATTAAAGTTCGCTTTTGTGCTATAAATTTCTGTGGGTTTTGACAAATGTATAGTGTCATGTACCCAACATTATAATGTCACACAAAGTAGTTTCACTGTCCTAAAAAATTCCTTGCACTTCACTTACTCAGTACTTCCTTATGAAGTCCTAACAGCCACTGATCTGTTTATATTCTCTATTTACCCAACTGTCATATAATTAGAATCATACAATATGTAGCCTTTTTACCTTAGCTGTTTCCAACTAGCAATATGCCCTTGAGATTTACTCAAGTCTCTTTGTATTTGATAGCTCATTCATTTTTATTGCTGAAAAGTACTGCATTTTATAGATCTGCCGTAGTTTGTTTATCCATTTACCTATTAAAGAACATCTTGGTTGTTTCCACTTTTTAATGGTTATAAAGCTGCCATAAACATTCATGTGCATGCTCTTACATAAGCACACATTTTCACATTAGTTGGGTAAATACCTACAGCATAATTCCTAGATCACAAAGATATACAAGGGCTGTATATATAAATATAGAAGACTTTAAGACTGCATCACAAGCAGAATATAAGTATTATAAGAAGTGCATAATGCAGTGGAAAAAATCTACTAGCTGAAAATAGTATCTATACAAAGAATAGTGTTTGAAATGGTAAATATATGAATAAATATATAAAAACCCTTTATCTTATTTTGAATATCGCTTTATGAAATAATTGTTTAAAATAAAAATAACCATGTGATATGGGGTTTTAAGTTAAATTATGAGAACAGTGGCACAAAAATTGGAATAGGGAAAATGGAAGTATAGTATTTTAGGCTTATAAGGTGTATAATTAAGGAATGTAATATAGCTTAAAATAGACTTAGTAAGTTAAAGAGGCATACTATAAACCAAAGAGCAAGCAATAAAAAACTAAATATGAATATAGTTAAGTCATTGAGAGATATGATAGAATCTTAAAAAGTAATCCAAAGAAAGGCACAAAGACAGGAAAAAAGAAAAAAACTGAAGAAAAGATAACCAAGATGATAGATGAAAACTCAATACATCAATAATTCTTTTAATTGTAAATTGTCTAAGCATCTTATTAAATATAAAGATAATAAAGATTGGATTTAGAAGTAGGACCTAAGATTCAACATGAATCTTATTTTAAAAATACAGACACATACAGAAAAAAAATTTAAAAACCTAAGTAAACATTCATGAGGCTAACTCTAATCAAAGAAAATTGTGATGACTATACTAGGATTTTAGTTTATGTATATATAGTATATAAATACACTATATACATATAGTGTGTGTGTGTATATATATATATATGTATATAGTATATGTAATGAGAAATATTACCAAGAATGAGAATTATTATCTTTAATAAGAAGTCTAGTAATCAAATGTATATAACAATCTGGAATGTTTGTTTACCTAAAAAGAGTTTTAACATATACAAAACAGAATTCTGGTTTCCAGTCTGGTATCTAAAATGCTTAAAAGTTGTCACTCATTCCTAACAACAAGTAAAAAAGCTGAACAAACTTAAAAATCAGCAGCTTTCCTTAGATTTATTAGAGAAATATGGTCTTAGTGCAAACCACAACCCCCAACTGAGAGATAAATACAAAGAATCACAACTTAACCAAAGGAGAAACTCATGCACAGAAACATCTACAGAAACCACTACCGGGCCACGTTCATCCAATATATCATGATGTATGGCTACTAAGAAAAAAAAAAATCATAAGGCATATTAAAAGCAGAAAAACCCACTTTGATGAGACAGAGCAAGTAACAAATCAGAGTCCATATGGCAAGGATATTGGAATTATCAAGAGTCGGAATTTAAAACAATTATGATTAATATGCTAAGGGCTCTAATGGAGAAAATAGAGGATATTCAAAATCAGATGGGCCAATTAAGTGAAGCAATAGAAACACGAAAAATAAAAGAAATACTAGAGATCAAAGACACTATTACAGAAATGAAAAATGCTCTTGATGTGCTCATTAGTAGACTAGACATTGTTGAGGAAAGAATCTCTGTGCTTGAGGATTTCTAAATAGAAACTTAAAAGCAAAGAAGAAAAAGGTCTAAAAAAAGCAGAATAAAATACATGAGGAAGAAACAAACTTTTAAGTGCATACAAAACTTTGACTAAGATAAACGATACACTGAAGTTAAAATGTCTTAATATTAAGTGTTCAAGTCATGCAAAGTATTACCTCTGACCAGAGTAAAATTGCATAAAAGGCACATAGGAAAGAATGAAGTTGGATCCTTATGTACAGCATATAGAAAATTTAATTCAAAATGGACCAAAGATCTAAATATAAGGGAAAAAGTACAAAACTTTTAGAAGACAATATAAGGATAAGTCTTCATGATCTTGGATTTGCCCAAAGTTTCTTAGATATAACACCAAAAGCATGAGTAACAAAAGAAAAATTCAGATAAATTAGACCTCATCAAAATTTTAAAATTCCATGCTTTATACTCCACTATCAAAGTAAAAAGACAACCCACACCATGTGGTAAAATATTTGGAAATCATATTTGATAACATTTGAATATAGGATATATAGAGAATACTTAAAATTCAATAATAAAAAGATAATCCTATTTAAAAATAGGGGCAGGATGTGAATTGACTTTTTTCCAAATAAGATATACATGTAAGTACATGTAAGTACAGTATAAGTAAGTACAGTACAAGTAAGTACATGTAAGTACAAGTAAGTACATGTAAGTACAGTAAGTACATGTAAGTACAGTAAGTACATGAAAATATGCATGACATCATTAGTTATCAGCAAAAGGCAAACTGAAGCATCAATGAGCTATCACTTCACACACATTAAGATGATTAGAGTCAAAAAGTCAGATAACAAGTTTTGTGGAGGATGTGAAGAAATCAAGATTTTCATTTACTGCTGGTGGGAAGGTGAAATTATCCAGAAACTTTGGAAAACTAATAGTTCCTTAAAAAATTAAACCTACTTGCTAAATGACCCACCAATTCATCACCTAAATATTTACCCAAGATAATTAAAAACATGTGTTTACACAAAAACTTACACACAAATTTTAACAGCAGTATTATTCACAATAGCCAAATGGCAGAAACAATCTAAATGTGCGTTAACAGGTGAATAAAGAAAATGTGGTATATCTTTAAAACAGAATATTATTAGCCATAACAAATAATGAGGTACTGATATATGCTACAACATGAATGAACCTTGAAAACATTGAGCTAAGTGAAAGAAGACAGTTGCAAAAGATCATGTATTATATGATTTGATTCATAGGAAAGTGAGGAATAGGGAAATCTATAGATACAGTAGATTATTGGTCTCAAGGCTAGGAGGAGGACAGGAGAAGAATAAAAAAAACAAAGATACAAGATCTCTTCTTCTGTTGGTGAAAATATTCTAAAATTGAGAATGGTGTTTCAGATATCTGTGAGTATACTAAAAAACATCAAATTATACACATTACTAGGATGAATGTTATCATAGGTGAGTTATATAGTATAGCATAATAAAGCATTCTAGAAAGAGCAAAACCTTCCATAAGAAAAATTCTAGCCCATATGGCTTCATTGACGAATTCTACCAAATATTTAAGGAAAAAAATCGTACTAATTCTACATAAATTCTTTCAAAAACTTAGTGAGGGAAATTCCAACAACTTGTCCCCAAAACCGACATTACCCTTTTGTGAAAGCCAGGTTATATGTTATGTGTTAAACATTTTTGTTCCCCCCAAAAAATCATATGTTGAATCCCTAACCTCCAATATGATGATGTTTGAAGATGGAGCCTTTGGTAAGTAGTTAGGGTTAGACAGGATCATGAGAATGGGGCCTGTATGATGGGATCAGCATCCTTGTAGAAAGAGACTCTAGAGATACTGTTCTTTCTCTCTCCAGACCAGCCCAAAAAGGAGGTCAGTGAGTACACAGCAAGATGATGACCATATAACCCAACAGAAGAACCCACAGAGTGAAATCTACCTTGTTGGCCCTTTGATCTTAGACTTCTCAGTCTTCAGAAGTTGAGGAATAGATTTCTATTGTTTAAGCCACCTAATCTATCATAATTTTTAATGGCAGCCCAAACTGATACACATTTCAAGAGAAAAAGAAATTCTAGACCAATTTCCCTCATAACCATAGGTGCAAAAGTACTTGACAAAATTTTAGCAAATCTAATTCAACAGTTTATAAAAAGCATGGAACACATGACCAAACAGAGTTTGCCATGGGAATGCAAACTTGGATTGACACTCAAAAAATAATACCTTTCACTATAATAACAGTAAAAACAGAAAAACAATACTACGATCATTTCAATCATTACAATAAAAGCATTTGACAAAATTCAATATCTACTTGATACTTTAAAAAAAACTATTAGTGAATTAGGAATAGATAGGAAACCTTTGAATCTGAAAAAAAGAATCTTCACAAAATCTACAAGTAATATTCACTACTAATAGTAAATGACTAAATGTTTCCCCCTCTAAGAACAAAAATGAAGCAAAGATGCACACTTTCACCACCTCTGACATTTTATTATTGCTACTGGCCAGTCCAATATGGCAAGGGAAAAAAATGTTGGAAAAAAAGAAATAAAAGTTGTCTATATTTGAAAATGCCATGATTGCATAGATAGAAAAGCATAAGGAACCTACAAAATTACTAGAATTAGTGAGCTTAGCAAAATTGCAGATTAAAAGATCAATATGTAAACATAATTATTACTGTATTAAATTATTTCAAAATCTGTGGTGTTGAAAATAGACATTTATTATCTAATCAGTGGGTTAACAGTCTGGGTAGGGTTTAAATGGATGCCTCTTCCTCATGATCTCTCACAAGGAGCCAATGAAACTGTTGGCCTAAGTTATGATCTCATCTGAAGGCTTTACTAAGACTAGAAGAGGATATTCCAAACTTATTCACATGGTTGTTATCTTGATTCAAATACTTGTGAGCTGGTGAACCTAAGGGCTCCAGTTCCTTGCTGAATGTTGTACAGAGATCATGGGCTCTTTTTTTTTTTTTTTGGTCGTGGGAATTTTTTTTTATTTATTTTTTTATTAACATATAATGAATTATTAGCCCCAGGAGTACAAGTCTGTGAATCGCCAGGTTTACACACTTCACAGCACTCACCATAGCACATACCCTCCCCAAGTGTCCGTAAGCCCACCTCCCTCTCCCTGCAGCCCCCCTCTCCCCTGCAACCCTCAGTTTGTTTTGTGAGATTAAGAGTCTCTTATGGCTGTCTCCCTCCCAATCCCATCTTGTTTCATCTATTCCTTTGGTTGTGGGAATTTCTTCACAGTGCAGCACATAGCAAATGGTTCCCCTCAGAGGGAAGACTTCATGAGGGAATGAAAGAAAATGGATAAAAGAGAAGGTACAATCTTTCTGAAATGTCATCTTAGAAGAGATATTTCATCAATATCTTCACATTTTCTTCATGAACAGTGACTCACTGTAACCAGCTGACTCACAGAACCATTAATATCTGGAAGTGGGGGTCATTTGGAGCCATTTTAGAGGTTGCCAATCACTACACCAATTTTATTTTTTTAATCTTATTTTGTTTTTTTACCTGTATTATTTAGAACTGGTTATAAGTTGAAATAAAAAATGATTAATAATGGCATCAAGAATTATGAACTAGAAATAGATATGACAAATGGTGTTCAAGACCTGTACACTCAAAACTATGAAATGTTATAGGAAAAAAACTAATGGAGACCTCAAGAAATACAGAGGTAATTGTGTTCATGGATGGGAGACTCAATGTTGTTAAATGTGAATTCTTCACAAAATGATCTAATAGATTCAAGAAAATCCCATGCAGAGCCTCAGCACATTTTGTAGTGCTTGACAAACTAACTTAAAAATTTATAGGGAGGGGCACCAGGGTGGCTCAGTCAGTTAAACATCTGCCTTCTGCTCAGATCATGATCTCAGGGTCATCATGGCACCACTGGGCTCCCTGCTCAGAAGGGAATTAGCTTCCACTCTGCCCCTCCCCCCTGCTCCCTGCTCTTGGGTGAGTATGCTCATTCTCCTGCAAATAAATAAAATCTTTTTTTAGAAAAGTTACTTGGAAATGAAAGGAGAGGATCTAGAATAATCAGAGCAGTTGCAAAAAAAAAAAAAAGATGAATCCTGAACTTACCTCATTTTAAGACTTAATATAAAGCTACAAGGATCCAAGGTAGTGTGGCATTGGCTTAAATATATAGTCCAATAATCCAGGAAAGGGTATCTAGAAGAAGACCTGGACATACTCCAATAGAATGTCAGCTCTATAAGGGCAAACATTGTATATATTCTCTGTTTGCTTGGCTACCTGTTTTTAGGCTATGACTTTCTTGGCTTCCACTATCAGACTGCACCTATTGATCTTACTGTATAAGCAACAGAAACTACTTTAAACCAAAGAAGAGGGAGTTATTTGAGGGAAAACTTGGAGTCTCCTGGTACTGACATTTGACCAAATGTGAAAAGCGGGTGTTGATACAGTGAACTCTAGAGGCTGGCCCGTCAGAATTATTGTCAGATCACACCTCAGCACCACGATAATCATATGCCCCAACCCACCAATTTTAATCTGATCATTTGTACTTTGAAAATTGTTGTCACTCACTTATGATTCAAAGTGTTGGAGGGGGGTATCTGACCAGCTATGTTTGTATTTGATGTCTACCTCTCTTTTTAATATAGCCATTGGTGGAGAGATTGGGAGGCAAAAGGTCCTGAAACAAGAAGTTTATCTTTCATCGAGACTATAAGCAGTGATCTCCCCTAAGGTTACTGTATAATTTATTATTCAAACAAGTCTGTATTTAAGAGCAGAAAGGACACTACTGTGATTTATGCAGGACTAACTGGTACAAACAAGGATGGTCTCTGTATTACAGGGATGTGTAGTCAACCAGTCAAAAGGAATATTAGGGCACTCATTCAAAAATGTGTGGTTGGGTGTTGGGGCTATAAAGATCACAGTTTTGCTGTTTCTGGCTTTTGTTGTCATTGTTGTTTCCAATAATTTCACTTTCTCTGAATTGGGAAAAGCATCTTGATTGTCTCCAAGGTTCTTTTCATGGGAGCAAGTAGGAATTCTTCACTCTGTTTCCAGCTCTTTTCCATCCTTCTCCTGGCTCTTGAAAATACCAGTGTCCATCATCCATCAGAATTCGCTCATCTGGAACAGAGAGAATGAGAAGCCCTCCAAGATCACACTGGGCTTTCCCCGAGATTGGTCAAGCCTTTGGTAGTTTTCTACTTGAAGGCAAGAAACTTGTTTGCGCAAGGCTTTGAGTTTCTTGCCAACTCTCGATCCATTCCTCTATGTGGTGAATTCTACTACTTCTAAGCTCACTGGACTCTCCAATCTCTTTACGTGGCATGGTTTGGGGTCTTTTAAACAACAGTGTTTCTTTACTTGACCAAAGATAAAGAACCTTAGCCTCACTTTTTGGAATAGCTCATTGATCATAGGTACCTATTTTTCTAGTGATTCATTAAAAGTGAAAATGATTTATTGTAATGGGATTTTGTGGTTCCCAGCTCTGAGAGAATATTGAATCCAGAGCGTGACACCAATCATAAGAATAAAATGTTTACTTTCCTCTTCTTGACCAGTGGTAAATTGACAAACGTGTAAGAGGCAGGATGGATAATCTGTCCTCAGCTGGTAATTAGTCACTTCAGTTACTTAAAAAGAAGAAAAAGAAAAGGGAGGGAAAAAAAAAAAAAGGAAAGTCCTATTAGAATTTCTCAGCTTTAATAAATCAAGAGTTCATATGATGGCTATTTAAGCTAATGGATAGCTTGCCTTTTAATGAGGGTTTATCATTAATTTATCTCCTCATTTAAGATCTGTGGACTCCTAGTTTATAATTGCAGCCTCCAGTTTTACAGGTAAAGCCAATATTTACCCCCATATGCCCCCTGCCAAAAGTCTGCAACAGACATCAGCTGGTAAATATTCATTTATACTGACAGCAGAAACATTTTTCACTATGCCGCAAACCTGCAGTCTCCCAGCTGTCAGCTCGGTGGTGAACTGTTAGAATGCCAAGGGCTGCTGGCTGGGGACAGGAATATTGGAGTTGAATAAAATAATACGGCAGCATGAAAATAGACACTTTTTTTTTTTTGTATTTTTATGTTTCTGTGTCTCTTTTGGGGGGCAGCGGGTAGTAATCTCTCTTTGGGAAGCTTTGTCTTAAATTTTTATATCATTTTTACCATTTGTGAAGCAGTCTCTCCCAAGCCTCTGCCAAGTGCTTATACATGGATTATCTCTTTAAATTCTCACGAAAACCCTACGAGGAACGTGTTCTCACTTATATCCATTTTTTTTTAAAGATTTATTTATTCACTTGACATAGAGAGACCACAAGTAGATAGAGAGGCAGGCAGAGACAGAGAGAGGGAAGCAGGCTCCCCGCTGAGCAGAGAGCCCGATGCGGGACTCGATCCCAGGACCTCGAGACCATAACCTGAGCCGAAGGCAGCGGCTTAACCCACTGAGCCACCCAGGCGCCCCTCACTTATATCCATTTTAAAATAAGGACACAGAGGCTTAGGGAAGTTGAATAACTTGCTTGAGTTTATCTTTTTAATGGAGGAGCTGATATCTGAAGCAGAAAGGTCTGACTCTAGAGCTCTTAACTTGAAAATACGAAGGAAGCCCAGCTGATTCGGTGGGTAGCTAAGAAGAGCTTGCCTTGCACGCTCAAAAAATTACAAGTGCTGTTCTTTAAAGACATAGTTCAAACTGCTATGTTGCATTTATGGTTGTGTGTGTACATCTTGGGGTTTCTGTGTGTATGCATAATTTGGTTTTCTCCTAGTATATTAGCCTGAAATATAAATGGCTTCTCATCAAAGGGGATAGCTTAAAATCCTCTGGCTGTGTAAATGGACCTTAGTTTCATTCAAACTGCTGCTCAACTATTTCCAAAGTCCTTGATGAATGTTTCATAAGCCCTCACCAGCATATCCAGATACTCTGGTGACTTCATTTTTTCTCTCCTATGCATTGCACTCCCTTCTTGGGAAATACTAAGACCTCAGTTTCTTTCTGGTCCTTTCTGCAGTTTCTGTGTACAGTTCTTTTAAATGTTTCTATTGTTTCCAGAAGCCTACAGGGACTTGAAAGCCTGACAGACCCCAGCACAGCATGTTTTAAAGATGATCCTGCAAATATTAACTTCAGGATGACTGAAATTCAATTATACCAAAATTCTTTCTGAAAGCATAACAAATAATTTATAGATTTCACAAAATGCAATTTAACGCATATAATTTTTCTCAAGGGCTTATCAAATAAAGAATTTGTGGTTTGTCCCTGTCATAAATACTCCCTGCAGTTGAATTTTTAAGAATATACTGTATCCAATAAGATAAACTCTTTTAATGGTGGTAGGCTAGTCAATCATTCCACCCATGTATTGTCTTGTCTTAGAGACCAGGTTTGCAATCCTTGCCTGCTTTACTTGGAATTTTTTGTTCCCATATGTACTTAATGTGGGTTTTAGTGTATTTCTGGGCTGTGTCTGTTGATAGGGCCGTGATAAATGTTGGTTATTGATGGAAAGGTGCATCATGAAGGAAAAAAAGCAGGGAGAGAGGGGCTTAATACTTGAGCCAACTAAGCTGAGATAATTTACACACACACACACACACACACACACACACACACACGAGGTAAAGTATTACAACTGTTATCTATTTTTTTAGATGCAGGTTTTTGCCTAGATAGAGAGATTCATCTGACAGTCCTTTAAAAAAGGAAGTTTAGTAGATAAACGTTAATTTTACTTAAAGACCACCTTTATTTGATATACCACATTGCTTTCCCTATTTTGTGAAAGACGTCTCTCTGCCATTCTCCTGGTCATTCACACTGGAAACTTCAGAATCAATTTTGCTTTGCCTTTACCTTTCTTATCTATCTCTTTCAAAAAATGCCTCCTTTTTGCTCCATCTCTAACTTAACTGAAAACCTCTCCTTTACTCATTAATCTTTTTAGTAGCCCTTTAATCTGTTAACTACTTTTTCCTATTTACTTTATCAGATTTATCTTTCTAAATCACCAGTTGTATCAAATCACTCATTTGGCCATGAATTGCCTCTGCTGGAGCGCCTGGGTGGCTCAGTCAGTTAAGCACCTGCTTTTTGCTCAAGTCATGATCTCAGGGTCCTGGGATCAAGCCCCCCACCACCACTACCACCCAAAGACATGCTTCTCCCTCTCCCCTTTGTCTCCACCCCACTATTCATTTTCTGTCTCTCCTTCTCTCTCAAACTTACATACTCACTTATATACAACTTCCCTGTTGTATATAAGTGAATGTTGAGCAGCAGGCCTGATATGTAAGAAGTTGCTCAATTCCTCTTCCTCTTTCCTTTAAACGTAATTTTTTTCTGACTGCTTATATGAAGCCTGTGCTCTGTACGTGGAGTTTACTTGGCAAACAGGACTTTGAAGATGTGATTATGTTAAGGCTTTTAAGATGAGGAGATTATTCTGGATTATTTAGTTGATTCAGTCTAATGACATGAATCCACAAAAGAGGAAGACCTTTCCCAGCAGAGTTCAAAGTTAGAGGGAGGTAGGACTACAGAAGAATGGTCAGAAAGATGCAACCTTGTTGGCAGTGAAGATGGAGGAAGGGAACTGTGAGCTATGAAGTGGAGGAAGCTTCTAGAAACAGAAAAGGCACAGGAATGCAGTCTCCCCTGTGTTCTCCTGAAGGAACACAGCCCTGCTGACATCTTGATTTTTAGCCCAGTGAGACCCATTTCGAACTTCTGTTCTCTAGGAATGTAACATAAATTTGTGTTGTTTTTAAGATACTAAGGTTGCAGCAATTTATTACACAAGCAACAACAGAAACTAATATATCTATTACTTAGTATCTTCCTCCATGAACTGGGAGCTCCCTGAGTTCAGGACTGAGAAGCAGAATTCTAACATCCATCTCCTTGTTCGTTTTCGGTAACAGAATCCTCAACAGGTGCAGTAATTCAGTGGGCCCAGCTTCCTTTAGGTCATGTGACTACATTATAAAAGGACGCGCTGTGGGAGACATTCCAAGAAGATCGACTCTGCTAGGAAAAGAGACGTCTGTCTATCCCCTGCTTGTTTCTGCCACAGGTCTCAAATACAGAGAGGGTTACCGGAGCTCCCTCAGCCATTTAGGAAACGGAACATAGAAGCCACTTCTGAGGATGGCAGTCCCAAGAAATAGGTATATGGGTCCCTGATAGAGCTGTGGAGCCACCTTTTCTGTCCTGGACAGTTGACCCTTGGACCTCTTTCACTTAGAAGAGATTAAAAAAAAAAAAAAATCTTCTTTAAGCTTCTGTGGATTTGCTTTTTTTTTTTTTTTTTTTCATTCACATGAAGCCAAGGCTAATAAATATGAGCACAGACTTCATGTTGAATCTCCACTGGCTCCGGGCGCAGAGTTTTTGTTCAACGCTCATTGAATAGATGTCTAAAATCGTCTTTTCCCAAAGCCACTCACCTTTCAGGGACCGTAGGTCTATGAAAATGTGATCGTTTGTCCTAATTAAGCTCACTCTAATGTTTTTCAGCGGGTTGAATAGTGTCCCTGCAAACTCATGTCTACCCAGAAGCTCAGATTCTCTTATTTGCAAATAGGATCTTTGCAGGTATAAGTAGTTAAGATGAGGCCATACTGGGCTAGAGTAGACCTTATGTCCAGTGACTGGTGTTCTTCGAGGAAAAGGAGAGGACGCATACAGACACAGGGGAGAAGGCCATGTGAAAGTAACACAAAGATGACAGCGCTGGAAGGGGCCAGTCAAGGAACACCCAGGAGCGCAGGAGCCGCAACAAGCTGGGAAGAGGCGAGGGAGCAGTCTTTCCTGGGTCCTTCAGAAGAATAACAGCCATGCTGTCCCCTTGACATCAGACATACACCCTCTAGAACTCTGATGCAATAAAAATCTATTGTTTTAGGCTGCCCAGTTTATGGCAAGTTGTTTTGGCTGCCCTAGGAAACCAACACACTTTCTTTGCAATAATATGTGTGTAATTCTTGGAAAAGTTGCTGGTGTGATAAGTGTTCTGATTAGACTTTGTTTATGTATCACTGTCATTTTCGTTTTTATTCTTACCCTCTACGCTATTTTCTGATGCTGAATTTCATACCTTTGGTTGATACCATTTTCAGGTATAAATAATTTGTGTCTTCAGTTAGACCCTAAGATCCTTGAGGGCAGAGACAGCTGTTTACACTTTTTTTTATCTCCATTTCCATTGCTTGACATGTAACATGGTACAAGGCGTGAGGAGGGCAGCAGACTTTAGAAAAGGAAAATTCCCCACGGATGATGTTCTCAGAATAACCGGAATCTGCAAAATAGTTACAGCCTCAGGGAATTTGGCAGACAGTTGCTGGGGTCAAAGATCCCTTCTGACTGACAGAAGATTAGATAAGAACGAGGCTTGAGTTTCTCTAGACACCAGTCAAGTTGGGAGGATCAGACCCCGGCACAGCTCAGTCACCCGGTGATTTTTAGACCAGCTTTTGCGGGGTAGGGAGCAAACTATTAGAAAGTAATCTGTTTCTCTTTTTAAGTAAGTGCTTTGTTTAGAAATCTATGATAGTCTAAGTACAAAGAAGCCCATTAGGATATCCATGTACAGCTATCATAAACAAGAACACCGCCTGGGGTAGCAAATCATTTTTTATAAAGCAGCATATTTTCTGTTTCTAAACTCTCTTGTCACATTCCTTAGCCACATTACCAGGATGCAAAACTTTTCAAACTTTCTCGCCTTCCCTTGTTGTGAGGCTCTGTACCTTTAACTTGTTTTCAGGCAGTGCTTACTCCAGAAGTAAAAACGAAAACAAACCAACAAACAAAAAAAAGTTTTGTGATGTTGGTGAACATAGAGCAGCCATTGGAAGAGCCATATCCCAGATAAGGAATCCCAGGGTTTTCCCAGAAAGAGACAGGGAAAAGAACAAGAATGGATTTGGATTCTCAACATGTTAGATCCTGGGAGCTGGATGGTATAAGTCAGGACTAACCTGGAAGATTCTTGTTACTCTTCAAGGCCAAAAACTTAAAAATAGCTCAAATTTTCCTTTGCTAAATATGGTCCAAGTAACTTGCTCATTGCTCTCTGTATATTAACTCATTTACTCTTATTAATGATGATCTTAATATTAACTGATGAAGAGGTACTATTTATTATTCTGATTTTATAGATTAGGTAACTGAAGCACAAAAGTGACCTATATAATTCCTCTGGGATCTGCTTCACACTCTGCACTTTCAATGTAGGCTGTTAATCCCCGACAAGATGTGTTTAGCTACTTTCATTGCCTGGCCTCATTTTCCTTATCTGCAAAATGCATCTCAGTCTATAAAAGGTTATTTCCGAGAACAGAAGGAATGCCATTTTCTTCCCTGCACCCTCTTAGTGTTTGTGTGTGATTTAATAGGGGAAATTACGCTGAATATGAAGATGAGCTAACACACAAATAAACAGATGAAGTTCCTGAGCAGAGACAACAGCCCTGCCTCCAACATTTCCAGTGTCTAGGCAAAAGTACAAACGCAGGCCCACATACCATATGTCTACATCCTACATCCTTAAAAATGTATAAATCAAGCTAATTAAAATATATTCTAGCCTCTTGAATTGACAGGCAGATTTCCATAAAAACCTAGAGAACCAAATTCAAAGTTAGAGTTCTCCCACTTCTTAGTGTCTCAGGCCAGAGCAAGGATACCCAAGGAGAGCCAGGATCTGTGCCCTGACTCCTCAGTCCCTGGTCCCTGGCCCATAGCCTGCTGTACTTCTCTTTCCACTCCTCTGTCTGTCTTCCAATGTGAGGGGTCTTGGACACTCAAGATAGACACGTTATCTTACAAAACTATCTTTACTGACATCCCTTCCTAATAAAATTGTCAGATTTAGCAAATAAAAATAGATAATGCCCAGTTAAATATGAATTTCACATATGCAATAGATATATTTTTAGTATAAATATGTTCCATGCAACATTTTGTTGTTTATCTGAAATTTAAATTTAACTGAGTGTTCTGCATTTAATCTGTATTTAATCCTACCCATAAGCATTTGCCCATCGGTGGAACTTCAGGCCCACTGTACAGACTCGTGGCCATTGGAATGGAGGAGATCAAAGGTACACACAAATCCTGGAATGGCCTTGGGGCTGCTTGACCATGTAGTTCTGTAGTCTAGAGTCCCCAGAGTATGATTTAGTAGATAGAGGGCATGAGCCCCTTGGAGAGAGACACAGGAAAGGACTAGGTCCTATAAAATACAAGGCACACTTATTCTCCAGGTCCATAAATAGCATAAACAGTGCACAGGGTGACTATTGAATACTGACTGGTAGGACCTGAAAAGAAATCACGAGAGTAGTGGCATTTAATTTGAGTCTTGATGGGGACAATTTGGGTGAGTTAAGAAAAGGACATTTATGTTTGAGTATCCTTCATTTTTTAAAACATCAAGCCCTTGGGGCGCCTGGGTGGCTCAGTGGGTTAAAGCTTCTGCCTTCGTTTGGCTCAGGTCATGATCTCAGGGTCCTGGGATCGAGCCCCACATAGGGCTCTCCGCTCAGCAGGGAGCCTGCTTCCCTTCCTCTCTCTCTCTGCCTGCCTCTCTGCGTACTTGTGATCTCTGTCAAATAAGTAAAATCTTTAGGCGGGCTTGGGTGGTTCAGTTGGTTAAGCAACTGCCTTCGGCTCCAGTCATGATCCTGGAGTCCCGGGATGGAGTCCCACATCAGGCTCCCTGCTCATCAGGGAAGTCTGCTTCTCTCGCTGACATCTCTCCTCTCATGCTCTCTCTCCCTCTCTCTCAAATAAATTTAAAAAAAAAATCTTAAATAAATAAAATCTTTAAAAAAAAATCAAGCCCTTTTCATATTCTGAACTCCTATGCTTTTAATGTATGTGAACATTAGGTATAATTCACCTTCTAAAAGATGATGAAATTAACTTGGATATAATAAAGAGAGCCTTTGGATATTTGTTGATTTGCAGCATAGGGCACAGAGATGGAACAGAATGTAGTCTGCTAGAAATCTCACTTTGATCAAGCTGGGCTATGAATACAGAACTCAGGCCTACCAGGTAGCCAAAATTTTAGAAGACAAGATTGTGGAAAAAAGAAAATCAGTGAGAAGTGAACTTAAAGTTCCATATTCAATTTCTTCTCAAGGCAGTTGCATACTCCAAGGTTACATATGCTTAGGATGAGATACAGAGAATTTAAACAGAGAGTAACTGATAAGAGGATAAACATGTTAACAGAGAATGAGCAGTCTCACGGTGTTGGGGAGGCAAAAACTAGAGTAGAGAGGCTGCCAAAGCAGAGAGCCCTGGTACACACCTCAGACACTCGATTAAAATCACAGAAGGGCTATGCCCTAAGAGAAAAAGGCAGAACAGAAATAGAGCAGCTTTCCCAGAATCAAAGTGATCTGCTCATATTCTATCTGCTGTTCAAAAGAAAATTAAACCTTCCCTAGAGGCAGATAACACCATCGAGTGTCGTACGATATAGCCTTTGTATGTACGATACAGCCTTCCATAAAGAATTATTAGCTGTGCCAGATAGCAGGACCAAATGTTGCAGAAAACAAGCAAGGAGCACAAATCATAGAAAGATCCCACAGATAACCTAGATGTTTTGGATTATAGGATAAATATGTGGAAGCTAGAGAATTTGCAATTCATCAATCCAAAAAGGACTCATATCCAGATTATACAAATAATTCCTAAAAATTATTCAGCAAAAAAATTGCCCACTGAACAATTTGAGCCAAAAATCTCAGAAAGATGTCACAGAAGAGGATATTCAAATGGCCCATAAGCACATAAAGTGATGTTCAACATTATGATCACAAAAATTCAAATTAAGCAACAGTGAGAAACATGCATACCAGAATAGATAAATTAAAAACTGATGGACATCACTTGCAAAAAAAAAAAAAAAAGTTACTCTGATGTGGGAATAATAATACAATGATTATTATTATTACAGTAGTAAGAACATTTAACATCAGATCTATACTCTTAACAAAAGTTTAACTCTATAATGTAGTATTGTTAACTATAGTCATGATGTTGTACACAGATCTCTGGAATTTACTCATCTTGCAAAACTGAAACACTATATCCATTGAACAGCAACTCTCCATTTCCAGGGCCCCCTCCATCCCCACGAACCACTGGAAGGAAAAGACAGGTAGTGGGCGTCACATAGACAACATGGCACAGGTAATATTCTATACCTTTGTACACACATGCTAGACTTCTATTTTATTTAAATATTGACCAAAAAGGGAAAATCATGTATTTGGCCCTCATTGGGACCTTGCTAATACTGGAGTTCATTTAATAGTATGCTATTCAGTACTCATCAGTTGAGCTCATTGTATAAAGAACCCACGCTTGAAGTACAATTCTCTAGTGCCTGTTTAGTTTGTATCATCCAATTTTTACTGAACAGCTACTCTCTTGGCAAAAATAGTGCTAAGGTTTAGAGTATAAAAATAAGTAACACACCCGAACCATCCAGATAGCATGAAAACTAGTTCTAGGAGACATACATGAACAGGTGGTTTTAAATTAATAAACATGCAGAAAGAGGAACAAAGTGCTGTGGAATGTAGGAGAGAAACCTGGAAGCTTGGTCTTCTCAGTGAAGTATGTGTGAATGTGTATATGGGTTTGATTTTCAAAAAAGAATTTCTAGAGCAGATGATTCCTGGTCTTAATCTTCACAGTACAGAACAATTTCAGCATGTAAAGAAGAGGAATGAAGGAATGACTAAGAGAGGAAGAGGCATGAGTGAAGATGTTGGACTGTTAAATTGTGGCATAAGAGCTGAATTTACAAGGAGCTCATCGATATTAGAGCATACATTTTAAGGCAGCAGGTGTTAGGGATTGGGTGGCAAGATAGAGCCCTGGCATAGTGAAGCTTATAGCCACTCTGGGTAGCTGTTAGTGATTGCGTGAAGGTGTAGTATTTAAGGAAACACAGTCACACCGTGGACATAAATTAACCTGAAACAGGATGGGTTATCCATTTCTAAGCTCAGAAAAGCTTGTAAGAAGACACACTAGCACAAATACATGCATGCTACTGTGACCTTTTATAATCTCATTCTGGACATCCACCAAGGTTTCCTTTATCCACTCTCACTCTGGGACATCAGGTTTCCCCACTTCAGACATGATTTGGTCACCTCATAGGCAGGAGAAAACAGAGGGGCAGGCATGGAGTGTTAGGGTTGCTGAGGTATAAGCATCTTGGCATCCAGGATGTGGGGAAACAGGTAAGTGTCGTGGAAACATTTCACATTCATGGAAAGCTCCCCGGCTGAGACAGGCTGATGCAGCGGTAGCTCTCACTGACTTCGAAGAGTCAAAGCATAAGATTGATCAGGCTGTGAAACAGAAACATCTGTATTTTTTTTCTTTAATTCTTTTTAATTAAAAATTTTCATTTTTCTTTAATTTTTTTCTTTACTTTCAGCTAAACAAAAGCCTTCCAGGAGCAGGGGCAGCTCTTCTTGTTGGCATGCCAGAAAGTTTGAAATCTTGGCCCATGTGTGTTGTGAGAAATTTGGAAAGATTTCACATTAGGTATATTGTTGTGTCAGTAATTAGAAGAACATATAGATATGTAGGAACAAAGCTGGAAGCAGGGATACAGATTAGGGAATTGTATGTAATAGTCCAAATAGAGATTCTGACATACGGCAACGACAGTAAAAATGAAGAGAAAGAGATGGATTTGAGAACCACTTAAGAAAGAAAAACTTGGTGGGATTAATTGGCTATACATTGTTATAGAATTTAGGATGACTTGGGGGGCTTTTCAAACCACAATAACTAGGTAAGAGTGTTTGGAGAAAGAACAAGCCTGTGAAGAGGACTTTGGCTTTAAATACATAGGGTTCAGGTATTTATGAAATTCACAAGTAAACACGTATATTTCACAATTGACCAAGAGCTAATGATCAGAAATACAGGGAGATCACGTAGTGATGTCATGGAATCCAGGGCAGATACAAACAGAAGCTTGTGTTTAGTAGTGTTTAGTTGTATCAAAGATTGTCTTGTAAGATTAAACAGAGTGAACAGGGGCATGTTAGCTTGGGTGGTTCAATCGGTTAAGTGTCTGTCCTCTGCTCAGGTCAAGATCTCAGGGTCCTGGCATGAAGCCCCACATTGGGCTCCCTCCCCCATGGGAAGCCTGCTTCTCCTTCTCCCTCTGCAGCTACCTCTGCTTGCGCTTGCCCTCTCTCCCTCCCTCTCTGTCTCTCAAATAAAAAAAAAAAAGAAAAACTGAGAGTGAGCCATTCACCTTGACAATTTTTAAGTCCTTGAGTACTCTTTGGAGAACTTTTTCAACAGAATGGAAGTGATGGAAACCAAATTGCATTGGGTAGAAAATTGAAAGAAAAAAGAAGAGACAGTAAGGGAAGATTATTTTCTGAAATTACTTTGTTGGTGTTAGAAGACGGCTAAAGTCCGCTGGATTGGGTTATACAGTTTTACTCTGTTTATTTTGCTTTGTGTTTAGACTGGAAGTGACAGAGGAGACAAATATGAAGGGATATAGTTGGTTTAAGAAGAAAAGGGAAGAACTGATGAAACATTGTCTAGGGGTCTTGGAGAGGGTGGGAGGAGAATCACGATGATGACAGTATTGGTGATGGTCATGGTAATTATTATATTGGCACCATCTTTCACTTAATGGAATTCTAACAATGGACAACTTTATAAGAAAGATCCTATGATATCAACTTCCAGAGAAGAAAAGTGAGACTTAGGGAGGTTAAGTAACTTATCCAAAGTCACACAGCCATGAAGCGTCAAAGTTTGGATTTAAATCCAGATTCCCCAAACATTAATACCCATTCCTTATTCACTAGTATACACTGTTTGCCATTAACCAAGCATATAGATGGGGCAGATGGAAATTGACTTCATCCCTGAAAAGGAACAAACTTATTCCAGCTTCTTTCCCCTATTTCCGTAATGGGTATATGTTCAGAAAGATCAAATTAAATTCTCTGGGATACTGTAAATTTTGGCATTTGAGGTGCCTTAGTTTCCTTGTTTAGTATTTGTTTCTTTGTCTTAATTGGCAAGATGATGAACATATCATTTTTAATTGGAATAACCATTTACTTTATCTTCCAAACCAGGACAATTTTGAAAGCACAAGAGAGCATTGTTAATACAAATTAAACCAAACAGGCATCAACCAAGACTGTCCCGAGCACACATTGTTTTAGTTATTAATACCAACAGCTTTTGCATATACCCAGTGGGGTGAGGATGGAATTGGTATGACCGATGTTACTTTAGTTCAGAGCCGTGAAGCATATTCTATCTAGGGGAAACCAACATTATTTTAATAAAATCTGCTCCAGTAGCATCCATCTTTTACATTGCTAATGCTTATTAGCCCTGAAAGATGTCCTGAGAATCATGTTGTTCTGAGGGCTAAAGGGAACCTCAGATAGAAATCATCTAGTCCAGTCTCTTCATTGGATCAACTTAATGTTGTTCTGAAGACTCCATTTACCTACTATATGAAGTGACTTATACAAAACCCTTTGAAATAGCTTTAAGGAACTGACACATTTTGAGTTGTCTAAGATATATTTTGACTTACACCCTGCGTAATTAGAATACTTTTTTTAAAAAATCTACATACTTAAGTATAAGGGTATTTTTTTCATAGATTTTATCCAAATGTTGACATAGATTTTTTTTTTCACTCTATTTTTGAATCAAAATGCATCAGGAAGAGAGTAGCTTTGTAAAATTGGACTCTGCTGCCCATTGGGTGTCTTTATGGTGTCATCACTATCTACCTGAGTCCTGCTCTTCTTTAAATATAAGCAACTGCTTTGATCTCTTCCTCTTGATAACTGTGTGTGTTATCGTTACTGGTAACTTAACACAGATCATCCATTCAACATCTTGGCTCCTCTGCTCTTGGCCTTTCTCATCCGCCTCCTCTTCCTCCAATTTACAGTACCACAGTATAGCACCCAGTTGTTTAGGACAAAAGCCTGGAAGTCAACTTTGGTTTTCCCCAGCACTTTCTACATCATCCCTCAAACAACCCAGTAGCAGTTCAGGGCTACCTACCAAAAATATCTTGAATCCTGTCTCTATCCCCTCTTGTCTGGTTATGCAAGTTTGCCAATTTCCTTCCTCCATTCTTGTTCCCATAAAGCTCACTTTCCACTCTGTAATATGAGTGGATTGTGAAAAATAAAATCTCTATTTCATCAAACACCATCCAATTATTTACAAGGTCCCTATAACCTGCCTCCTACCTGGTGTTTCTGTGCCATTGTGTTACTATGTTCTTTATTATTTCCCAATCAAAGAGACGCCTGTGTCCTCTCCAGGGCCCTTGTACTTGTTCGGTTAGCCTGGCATAAATTTCACTAATGTATTTTTATACCTAGCCCCTTCTCCTGATTTAAGTGTCTTCAAACGCTATCTTATCAGGAGAACTTTCCTGAATGCATAATACAAGAAAGAAAGAGAGAGAGAGAAAGAAGGAAGGGAGGAAGGAAGGAAGGGGGGAAGGAAAGAGAAAGAGAGGAAGAGAGACAGAAGAAGAGAGAGAGAGAGGAAGAGAAGGAGGGAGGGAGGGAGGAAGAAAGGAAGGAAAAGAAAGAGGGAAAGAAAGAAAAAAGGGAGGGAGGGAGGAGAGGAAGCAGAGAAAGGGAAAGGAGAGAAAAGAAACTCTTACTATCTACCAACTCTGCTTTCTTTTCTAAATGGTACTTTTAAAATGTGTATACTTAATCAAAGTGTGTCTGGTCCACATGAATGCAAATCTCTTGAGAGCAAAGGATTCATACATCTTACACGTATAGATCCATTGCCTGGGATAGTGGTTGGATTAGAGGAAAATATGGTAATACTTGTTAACTGTATGAACAAGGTTGTTGCAAAGACAGAATAAAATCTTGTGTATGAAGGGCCTAGAAAAAGCCCACTGTACAATGACTCCTCCTGCTAGCCTCTTGCTAAAGAGGAAAGTGCATCTTTTACATCAGTTTTGGTAAGCATAAGGCACCATGATCGGAGAAATTAATATTATCAGACTGAAGTTAAAATGTTTTACTTTATTGATTTAAAAAAAAAAAATACAGCTTCCAAACATCAGATGTTTATTTAGCAAAGCATAGAGTCACCGAGTCCCTGTCTTGAGGTTAAATCCTGAGCACTCTGAGATGACATGTGTAAATGGAAACCAACCCAGATGCTCCCCTGTGTGCCAGTGTTCTGACAGATAGCACAAGTGTGTTTAGGAATAGGCAATTCAAAAGACCTAGAATGTCCTACCAAGGAGATCAGTCTGGAGGGAGATATGAGCACATAAACAAAACATTACAGGGTAGCAGGAGAAATACCTTGATGGAAGGAGAGATTAAATACTCAAGAGCCCTGGGAAAGGTTAATATAAAGATGAAGACTGATCTGCAACAGAACAAAGATGCAAACTAGTCAGACATTGGAAACAGGCGGAAAGGTAGAGAGGTAAAACTAGTAAGTAAAAGTCACAGAAACAGGAAGTTGCGCGGTGTGTTCAGTTAACCACAGCTGTGTAACACGTCTTGAGTATGTTCTGAGAGGGAAGAACAACGCAAGATGTGTCTGGAGATGTAGGCGGGGGTCCTGGCCCCATTACTGGCACACATTACTGTTCAATGATTATTCCTATTTTCCTCTTCTCCCATTCAAGATATCCAATCAGGGAAGTATAATTTCACTGAAGCACTTTTCAGATTAAACCAAATTGAGTTCTTGAGTGAAGAAATTAACCTCTTGAATGTAGGATTTCCTATCATCTTATTATTCCATTGCTTTAAACACTTAAGGCATCATTTCCTGTTGTTTTATGCTTAAAATTCATTCTTTAAAAAAGGATCCTTTATGTCAAGTGTTTTTAGAGAACTTTGGTAGAAGTGCAACTATTTTCAATATATCTGAGTTGGCCTTCACTGTAGGTGAATAACTAAAGAAAATATTGTTTGTCCTGCTTTGGCATAGCTATTGCTTTATTTTTCAACTTAATACAAACATCTCTTGTTTTACAGATGATAGATGGTTTCTAAAAGCCCCACTGATTTTTAATTATAAGGTCCAAATTCAATGTTTATTACACAAAACTATCAGAAAAAATAAAATCTCGTATTTTATGTTCTTAAATCTTAAACAAGAATCTTTAAAATTTGCCACTGGGATCATTCTTTATTTCTATCATAGGTGCTTTAATTGGCTTTAATCTGTGCTTACGTTTCCTTTTGGGGGTTAAGTTTTTGTAGGTTGTTTTTTTTTTCAGTCTGTCTTATGTCAGTAATTTAGGCTTCCCAAAGAGTTTTGAATGCTAAATTCTACAAATCTCAGAAAAACTGCGGTCCTAAATTAAAAGCTAGTAGTCTATGTGGTGTGATGCTTATCGTGGTTCTCTAGAATTATGATCAAAAACAGAATTAGTGAATTTCTTAATTCAAATAAAAGATTTGGTTTGATAATTTGCTTGCGAATATGTAGCCAGTAAAACAAGATGATGGGTAAGTCAACATTTCCTAAGGACTGATTAGCTTATCAGCTGAATAGATGAATAGTGAATATCCAATTAGATGACTCCTTAGAATTTGTCAAAACTTTTCAGCAATGAGTTGTAGGAGAAAGAGAGAGAGAGGCAAGCAAGCATCATTTAATTGAAGAGCATAAAAGATTCCTCTCTGGAAATAAGACAGCCCAGTTGTGTATATGTTTTTGTCTCTTTAATGATTTCACAAGCTGACTACTGGAACTTCAGTGCCGTGTTAACTTTGATTTAAAAATGATGAACTAGTCAAAGAAAACAGCATGAATGATAAGAGACGAGAAACCAAATGGGGTGTGTGTGTGTGTGTGTGTGTATACATGTATGCGCGTGCGTGCAGGGGTGCGTTTGCCAGTGAATTTAGTGATAAAGCATGCAGTCTGCTGTATTCTCAGTGTTTTCAGCCTAGCCAAACTATTTTGTCATTCTTGACCAAAAGTCCTGCTTTAGAGGAAAGCATTAGGTGATTTTATGAAGTTTTAGTGATTGAAGGGCTATTCTCTCTGTTGATTTCCATCTAATTATAACACCCTGAAGTTTATTTTTCGCTTGTATTGCTCACAAAGGACGTTTTAGCATCAACGATCCACCTCTCAACTACTTCACATGGCCCCTTTTCTTCCTAAGTACTAGTGTTTCATGCACAAGGGTTTTCCTCCCTCTCTCTTCTAAAGCTCACCTTTTCAAGAGTGGTTTTTTTTCCTCTTAAGCATACCAAATTTAGGAATCGTCATATGCAAGTAAAATTTTTCTGTAGATATTTTTCTCTTGACTTCCAATTTTCATTCCTCCTGCTAACTTTTCTTTTCAAATGCTAACGCCCTCTTGTCCACTGTCAGTGGAGGTGACATGGGAAGGCTTAGAAAACCACCCAGTGAAACATTAATGAAAACTTCTACCTACCTCTGAACTCTTTTTCAGAGTTCATTGCTCTTTGTGTAAAATAAAAATAACCATGTCCACCAATGACCTATGTACTTTAGAGCCATGACTTATATAGATAATTGGGGGTTTCATAAAAATAAGATCTCAGAATTATAGTCCCTTGAAGCCTACCACCAAGAGGATCATTCTGGTGTTTGTCGTGGGTTAAAAAGGTGAATGAGATTCTGTGTCTGTTCTTAATGAGCTCACAGTTTCTGTGGGAGACAGACATCAGAAAAATAATTATAAGGGACCAGAAAGGTGTGGCGTGCGACCAAAGTGGTGACAGCTAACTTATTCTCCGAGACTTGGGAATGGCTTCTCAGGAAGAGTGATACTGAGCTGACATTAGAAATGAATAAGTAGGGGGATAGGAGAAGAATAAATGAAACAAGATGGGATTGGGAGGGAGACAAACCATAAATGACTCTTAATCTCACAAAACAAACTGGGGGTTGCTGGGGGGAGGTGGGGTTGGGAGAGGGGGAGGGGGCTATGGACATTGGGGAGGGTAAGTGCTATCGTGAGTGCTGTGAAGTGTGTAAACCTGGCGATTCACAGACCTGTACCCCTGGGGATAAAAATACATTATATGTTTATTAAAAAAAAAAAATTTGGAAGGGGAGGCGAACCATAAGAGACTATGGACTCTGAAAAACAACCTGAGGGTTTTGAAGGGGCAGGGGGGTGGGAGGTTGGGGGAACAGGTGGTGGGTAATAGGGAGGGCACGTATTGCATGGAGCACTGGGTGTTGTACAAAAACAATGAATACTGTTACGCTGAAAAAATAAATAAAATGGAAATTTAAAAAAAAAGAAATGAATAAGTAGGAACTTTACAGGAAGAGATAAGGGTTGGGGAACAGTATTACAGGCTCAAGAAACAGTCTTTGCAAAGCGATTGAGTTCTCAAATCTCAGTCTGTTCAGGAACCAGGGAAGAGTATATTGCTCTGCTATTGTCCCAGTACTTAAGTGGAAAAAAAAAAAAAATGGTCTAAAGGATCTTCCAGGAAAGGGAAAAGGCAATGCTAAGAAAAAAAAAAAAAAAAAAAAAAACTCAGTAAATGATATGGTGGAAAACTTGGGTGTTTACTTTATTACCTGCAAATTCAGAATCACCTAGTAAATAGCTGAAAATTAAAATGTTTGCTTACAAATGCAATTTTGTAAATTTTCATAGCACACAGTACATATAATTGTATACTAATAAGTAAATTGAGATAAATTAATAAGAAAATAGCAATTTGAAACTCCCTTCCATAAATAGGGGTTCAAAATATAATAGCATGTTCACAATGGAGAACTAATTGCTGAATAAAGAAAATGAAGGCATGTAAAAGGAATTTTGATGCTTTAACGATTTTGAAAATCATTTTAATGATTTTGAAAGTGCCGTTTATTTTAAAGTAATTGTTTCCTCAAAAATTAGACTCTAAAAAATTCAGAACTGCATATACTTAGTGAAATGTCTATCCCTATTTATGTTAGGTTTCTCTCAAATCAAAATTAATGGAATCCTAAAGATTTTACTGTATTTTATTCTTAAATCACTCTCCAACTTAGAGAGCACACAGATAAATGTATTCTGAAAAGCCTTATAATTTCAAGATACTGAGCCCAAAGCAGAATTTGAAATAAAAGATTATGAAGAGGAGGGAATGTGTAGACATTCTTTTCTCTTCCCCTATAATCCTGGGATAATCCAGCATGTTCTCTTTCAGGTTCATCACCTCTGAACAGGAAGATAGGAAATAGGAAAGAAATTGTGAGGTAGACAAAATTTGTTCTTGATGAATTCTTTTCTCTTTGAGGTCACCCTTCTCAAAGCTGCTTATATCCTCTTGCAGTCTCCTACCCCAAATGAAGGGAATTCTATTTTCTCAGAAAGAAGCCATTTTTAACCTGAAGAGAGAGGGAACTGGCTTCAAGATGGCAGCAGACAGTAGAGGAGACTGTCCTATGTGGTCTAGTCACTTCTTTTTCAATCAAACATATAAGCAAGTATTACATTACTTAAAAGTGGGTTTGGTTGTAGACTACTGTGAGTTGGAACATTCCTCAACCAGAGGCCAAGAAACTCGAATGTTCTCAGACTTCAGGCATACGCAATAAACACATTAGTAAGAGCTACTGCTAGAACAGCTACAGAGTAGTACCGCCAACCAGCTGGACACACAACTGCTTGAAGGTGTTCACGTCTTAAATACTTCTAAAACAATCATTGACAGACTAAATTCTGCCCCTGGCCTTCAATTTGTATCTTACTCAAGAGATTCAGAATTCCTCTCTCTCATTCACTTCTTGGGATAAGACCCTTCCAGAGAGAGCCTCATAACGGCTATGCTTCTAGGTCTGTGTCTTCTTCTCATGCTCCCTCTGTGGTCTTGCACACTCCCAGGAACTTCGATAAGGTTGCCTCTACCTTATTTATACCTTTACCTTTTCACTTGTAGATTTACCTGTATAGGTATATTAATATCTTTTGGACTCACATTGGTAAGTGAAACTAGAATCCAGTCCCAGCCTCAGGATAGCTTGAATATGACAAAGATTAAAACGTAGAGTAAGTATGTCAACGGTTCTTTATAAGGTATAGAGTACTTTGACTAGTTAGTTACATTTGATTCTTAAAGCAACCCAAGGATGTGGGTCAGGGAGATAATATCTCTAAATTACACACGAGGCAACTGAGGTTAAATGACTTTTCGAAATTTCCCTAAAAAGAAAGGAGGTTTGCATTAATCTTATTTATTTTATACTATTTCATTTTTTATCATGACGTGTGTACTCTAATCCCCATAGCCTATTTCCTCCCTCCCCACCACCCACCTCCCCTCTGGTAGCCATCAGTTCGTTCTCTGTAGAGAACAAGAGTCTGTTTCTTGATTTTCCTCTCTCTCCCTCTCTTTTTCCCCTTTGCTCATTTGTTTTGTTTCTTAAATTCCACATATGAAATCATATGGTATTTGTCTTTCTTTGATTGACTTATTTTACTTAGCATTACACTCTTTAGCTCTTTCCATCTTGTTGCAAATGGCAAAATTTCATCTTTTTTTTTTTTTGGCTCTCATCCAAATTATAGTATTTTTTCCCCTCCCTGTTATACCAACATATTTATTTTTTTCTTTGCTTCTTGTTTATGTCTTCTTTTACTCCTCTTCTTTATTCTTCCCTCCCTTCTCACCCCCAACTTTCCCCCTTCCCATTTTCTAGTGTTGTCATAGCCTACACTTACTGCCTATACAAGGATATAGCCTGCCCATGGCAGCTGGTTGTGGGAGTGGCAGGTCAAGGGAAATCAAGTTCTCAGCAAAACTTAGCATGAATGCTGAGCCTTGGACAAGCCTTAATTAAGCATTGGGATGGAAGATAGATTTTGGAAAGTTGAATGCAAACTTTTTAAAGAACTCAATACTAAATCAGCTTGACATTTAAAATACTGTATTAATCCAGATGCTGGCATTTTTCTGAAGGTAGGAAATCCCAATTTTCTGTCCATGAGAGCCTCATTTCATCCCTCCACATTGCCCTGTGAGGCGACTCCATGCTTCAGACTGCTCTTACAAGTACTGGGATAGAATTAAGCTGATGATCATCCATGTGCAGAGAAAATGTGATAGAGTCTTAATTTTCTGCACTAGTTCATCTCTTAATAGAGAATTCAATGCTATCTCTTAGTCCATTGCAAATTAAGCAAAATATCTCCACTTTACATAGGGAAACACACAGCAGGGAGCAACTGGTCAATAAAAAGAGTTGTGAGGTAAAGTATAAGACAGCTTACCAAGATGTACAAACAAACTAATCGTCCTGACTTGTATGATTTTTCTCTCTTACGCAGCTGGGTCTCCCGGTTCTCACGTGGAGACTAATCTAATTTCACTCTCACTAACTAAAGGCTGTAATCATTCTCCCTGCTTCTGACTAACTATTCACTATCCTTTCATTTTACTCAAACGTAATACCATAAGAAATCCTCGATTTCTCTTATTCTGGCTGGTGGGCCATCATAGTTTAGTTGAGCCCAAGTGGGCTAGGTATAGCCACTTTCTGTAGGGTTTTTGGCAGTAAATGGGAAGTACAAAATTCTGAACCCAAAAGCTAAGTGGTTAAATAATTTGTTTTTATAATACAGTAGGTGATTATGGCTGATTTTACAGACAGAAGTTAAATGGCATGGCAGTGGTGTCTGATTAGAAATGGCACCCTAATAAAAGATGCAAATCAATTGAGTGTCAGAAGGGAAGAGAATACAGAGAGGTTGTGGTATGTGTCCCACATGGGACCACTGGCCTCTCTCTTACTCCCTTTGCCATCTTCAAGTCTAACAATGTATTTCTGGCTTGTGTTCCCCTTGCTTGGCTAAATAAAAAAAAAAATAATAATAATAAGGCTATTTAACAGACACTTAATCAATTTCAAACTTTCATAGGCATCTCTGAAACATCCCTGTTATTGAGGCTATATGTAATGGAATTTTCTCTCCCTTCACCATTTTCCCAGGTTCTGTGCTAATTTTTCTTCTTTTTACTGTCCTTGAAAATTCTTCCTGTTCCTTTTTCACTCCTTCTCATGAGGAGTTCAGATGTGGAATATGTTCAGCTATTCACGGCTGTATTTGAAACTCCAAGAGAACGACTTTGCTTCTTTGTGGCTGCGTGCGTTCACATGGTCAGCCGACTGAAAATTGAAGTACGAGATGGGCTTGGCAAGTCAGACGCTGGTCTTTCAGGGGAATCTCCCTTCTCGTGAAGGCAATCCTTTTGGAAGTAGAGAGACACATTACTCTGTGCAATTCAGCTCACATTTATCCTTAGCTTAAAGACTGGCTCATGCCTCGAGACAGCTCTCCTGACAGTGAGTGACAGTTAATGTCAGAAGTTCAGGAGGAGGTACAGTAAGATAACTTAGAGAAGAAAATTGCACTGCAGTTCAACCTTTACAGAGCAAAAAGTGGCTTCTCATGTATTGAATGTGTCCAGAAAAGAGATAGGCTTAATTAAGTTTTATAATAAATCCAACACTTTTATTCTAATAAAAATGTTAGGATTTGTGAAATATCATGTACTCAATCAATATGTGTGTTTTGAGCCCTTGCTCTTTGCACTGTGCCAGATATCATAAGGTTGTGGAAAAAAAAGTCATCTGGCCTCAAGGGAAAGAAAAATAGTTAATACACTTAAACAATATTAAACTAAAATAGATAGGAGTAAATAGCTAAAGTCTGGTATAGGATGGAAGATGTCACTTATCAGTTAATTCAGCACGTGATATTGACTATATTGGTATGTCAGTCAATGTGCTTTCATCTAATCTTGAAAGAATCTTGTTTGACCTTCATGAAAATCATATTTTAATTTAAATTTTCATATGGAAGATGAACTCTATCTGGATCTACATAGGTAAAACCTGGATCAGGCAGAGACGGACAGTAAGAACTAACAATTATAGGTACATAAAATGTGTTCCATACACTAATGGTTATTTCCCAAAGGTAACGTTATTCAATCAGAATAATAATCCTACAAGATACATGTATTCTTTCCTTTTTTACTAATGAGCAAAAAGAAGTAGACATCAAAAACAGGAGGAGAAATATTTACAGGGCCTATGTATGTTATCACAGAGCAGACAATGAAGAATGGGTCAGAAGCCAAGAGGCAATAAATTGATAACGACCACAACAGGTAACTCAACCCTGATAGACTGGCTTGCTTTGGGTCATGTGGCTCCTTGAGCAAGAGCCTCTTTAAAGGAGTGTTTGGGTAGACAGGCAATATCGTGACTGTTTTGTATGCACATCATATAGTAAAAATGAGAAGTACGTTTAAGCCTCTGGGGAACATGCTAGTTTGATCGTTTGTTGCACCGTTGTAGAAAGTGCCCTGTTCTCTCAGGAGTTTGTGGATTAAATACATTTTGTATTCAGTAGTGAGATAGTTTGAAACATTGGCTCAGTCCAAATAACTTGAAGTCACTGTCTCAGTGACTAATGTTTCTAATTAGTTATTCTATCCTAATTCATATGTAACCTATCGAATTAAAGGTTTTTAGCTCCTGCTTCCCTTGACCTCACTTTCGCCTGCCTAATGAAACAGTCTCACTCTGGTATCTCCTAAGCCTGCTTCAGGAGGACATCGTACATGTACAGTTTTCTCAAGGGGAATGTGTCTCCTATTGTAGATTCATTTTCTTCTGAGTAACAATAACAAATTTAATAACAATTTTAAAAATACCTAAAATTTCTACAGCGTTTATAGTTTACAAATTATTTCCATGTATATTACCCTGTTAGTAAGTCCATAATGAAAAAATAATAATTGGAATTGGAACCACAAACTTACTTTAGAGTTCCCTCTCTATCACATTCTCATTGTTTGAAGTCATTCAAATTATTTATGCAATCATTCTCAGTTTTGTCATCTGTAAAATAGTTACAAGAACAGCTGCCTGAATATGATACAAGGATAAATAGGATAAAATTTAGAAGTACTTTGTAAATTCTGAAGTGTTTTACATATATGACTTAGGATTGTCATTATTCCATAAATGAATATTTTACTAAGTGGAAAATTGAAGTATATCTATATAAGTAATGTGGAAAGAAGTTTATGAGACCAGTTACTAAGAGGAGGCAGAATAGGAGGAAGAGAGAGAGAGAGGAAATTCAAATAAATAACAAGAGATACTAACGTTGATGGACATTCCTGGGCAATGTTTGAAAGTTTCCATTTAACCATTTAACGAAATCAGGAAAAAAAATAAATTTAGCACCCATTAAGGGTTCCCAAGATCAGCACATTCCCTATGTCTTCTGAGAAAATAGTTCTGTAAAGTAGCAATTTATCTTTGTTATCTTTGTTTTTTTTTTCATTGAGGAAAAAAATCTATTCATATTGCTTTAGAAAAACATTAGTATATATAGCTTAAAAATAAAAGAGAAAGTTGAAATTTCTGTAGTAGGTATACGAGGATTACAAAGACACAGCAATCAAGACAGTGTTGTACAAGTGTAAACAAACATGGATGAATGGAGTAGAACTGAAAGTCCAAAAATACACCCATAAATCTATGGTTAATTTATTTTTGAAAAATTGATTTTGACAAATATTTTATAAAATTCATGGTAATATATAAGAATTAAACCTATTTTAAAAAAAAGAATTAAACCTATTTTAAAAATTGAACATACTATTTCATATTATAAGTGATTATGATTATATTATACTTTAAAAAATTGTAGACACTGTAATGAAAGTTCTTTACCATGAAAACTGGTCCCTCTTCCCAGAGGGAAGCGCTATCATTAATTTGGTCTTTAATATTACAGATCCTTTGAAATTTATTTACCAATACATACACATGGGTATACATACTGTCATGTTAATTTTATTGTTCTGTATGTTAAATGAACAACAAATGTTGTACATTCATACAAACTCACACAGTAAATTTATCTCATTCTTCTCTATACAATAGTTCATAATATAGATATACTGCAGTTAATTATATCATTCTTCCATTGATAAATATCAGAATTCCCCCCCAAAAGTATCTTTATTACATATAATGCTTTAATAAAGTCTCTTGTATACGTCTCCTTATGAATTAGGAAAGTGTTTCTCCGGTAACAATATAGTAAAAAGGAATTTCTAGATGGTGTACTATGTGCAGTTTAACTTTAGAAAATTATTTTCAAATTTTCCAAAGTAGCTAAGCCATCATGTCCTCCCAGCAATGTATATGAGACATGACTGTCCTCACAGCATTACTAATACTTAATAACATTTTAAATTGCTCACAATCTGATAGGAAAAACTTATCTTATTGTTATTTATGTTCTTTCTTTGATTACTAATGAGGCAGCGTGTTTTCAGTGTGTTTCTTCTGTAAACTGTCTATTCATTACCTTTGGCAATTTTTCTTTTCTTTTTTAGTTTTATTTATTTATCTGAGAGAGAGGAGAGAGCGCCCAGGGAGGCATGTCAGCGCAAATGAAGGAGAAAGAGGGGAGGCAGAGAAAGAAGAAGAGGGAGAGAAGCAGACTCTTCCGACCCAGAACCAATGCAGGGCTCACTCACACAACCCTGAGACCATGACTTGAGCCAAAGTCAAGAGCTAGACCCAGCCAACTGAGCCACCCAGGCATCCCAACTTCAGCAATTTTTCTATGGGGAAAATTTATTTTTTCTTTACAGACTATAAGAATTCTTATGTGATATATTTTTGTATGCTGTTATATATAATAACTATGAGATCATATATATTTGTATATTATCAAAAATAAGCATTGCAAAAAAAAAAAAACTAGAGTTTCATAGCTAGAAGAAACTGTTACAGACTTCTCCTCCAATCTCTTCCCTTTTATATTAAAGACAAGGAGAAGGAAAATGTGTTCCCCCACGGTCAACAGTGAAATGAGTGACAGCATCTGATATTGAACCTGGATTTCTAAATGCCCGGGACACTAAATTAAGCAGATAACTTTAAATCAGTTGGATATAAACTTAGTTATAGATTACATTTAGTAATCTATCATCTAAGCAATAGAAAGTTGGCCCACACAAATTTTGAAGTTGCAAAATTACCTGATTTGAAAGGCAGGGCATTTAAAATACTTCTTGAAATTAAAATAAACTACAAAAGAAGCAAAGATCAAATGACTTTACGGAGTCGATTTTCAATAGTTCAAAGTGTTTTATCAAGTTCTAACCTGATGTCTTATCCATTTAAAGGATCAATTTTATTCTATTATTTTAAAAGCAAGGAAAAGTAATTTAAAAGGGACAAGGGCCATCTAGATTTTCTCGTACTCCACAGAGGTTAGAATAACCCTTAACCTCGCAAGATAAAGCATGGAATTAAAAGTGGTTTATAAAAAGGACAAATATTCTCTGTAGATTCTAATTTCTTTTGAAAGTTACCAACTTACTTCCACTAGAATTTCTTTCTAGCAACATAGTTGCTATATATTTTAAAGTAACTTTGGAGAAACTGTCGAAAGAAAGCTGCTTAACATTCACAAGTTGCACATTGTTTCTTTCTATTTTATTGAAGTTAAAATGTAGTTTGAAATTTAAGGGAGTTTTGAAGTTGAAAAGGTGGCCAAGTAAATGAATATATCCAACAGCTAATCCTAAAGTTACCATATAGCTTTCACATAAAGTTAATTAGAGAACATAGCTATCCTCCTTAATCACATCAGGGATTCACATCAGTCTCTTTACCAAAGGTAATTTGACATTTCAGAAGCATTGTCATTATTAGATGATTATACTAATAATGCAAACAACCGCTCTTATTAATCAAGGGCTTTCAGTTTGCATGGCACTGTGCATCATGGAAACTCAATCAATGGGTTGCTTACTGTCATTTGTATCATCTATAGACATGAAAACTACACTGAGAAAAAGCTAATAAGTAGGAAGGGGTTCTCTCTTGCTTCTTTCAAATTCTGCAACTTGTCTGATTCACTATTTCAAACACCAATATTCAAATATTTATTTGGTATTTTCTACCTTGTAGAAATTTTTAGATGTATATTCCTTGTAGGTTTTTCTATTCTTCGGCTTTTCCCTAATCTCTCATTACACAAAAAGCCACAGATAGCATAAATGCATATTTAATGGGTTAAACTCTTTATATCTAACAAATCAAATTTCTTCCATGAAGATATTTCATAGAAAATAATGGCCTTATGGTAAATCTAAAAATTTTCAAGAGTAATAAAAAGCATTTCAAATATTATAAAGACTGTAGCATACCCTGATGGGATATTGGTTTGTTTTGGCACTGGAAACTGCACTGGAAACAATAATTTCTGAATGATAGTTTTCTTGGTGAGGATTGTTTTTAGTAATATAACACCTAATACTCTATGGCATATACATATGGGGGTTTTTTGGTTTCATACAAGAAGTTATGAGAGGTGAGTCATTACTGGAGTTGACTCCTCCCTCTCTGTGGTGGTCCCAAGCCTCTGTAGCTGAACTCTTACTTAGACCGCCAAGGCAGATGGGAATTGAGGAACCCATTGTCGTAACTTGATTATGCCAAGTATGTGTGATCTATAGCTGGGACTGCACTAAAACCAAGCACGGTTCTGTTAGCCAAGAGGAAGTGAGGGGATGGATGTCTGTTAGGAAGGTCTCTTGTTCAAAGTGGTATGACTGTATGCCCCGTCCCCAACAAAAAAAGTATTGCAATTTAAAATGCTTAAGTTCAAAAATGAGATTCATGTTATAGATACCATACTGTACTCATATTGTATACCTGTCAGAGACAGACACTCTTGAGTTGTATAACTTCAGGCAAACTTAATCGATCTAAATGGACCATGGTTTTTTTTGTTGTTGTTGTTGTTGTTGTTCTTTTTTTTTAATGGTTTATTTATTTATTTTTTCAGCGTAACAGTATTCATTGTTTTTTGCATAACACCCAGTGCTCCATGCAACACCTGCCCTCCCTATTACCCACCACCTGGTTCCCCCAACCTCCCACCCCCGCCCCTTCAAAACCCCCAGGTTGTTTCTCAGAGTCCATAGTCTCTCATGGTTCGCCTCCCCTTCCAATTTCCCCCAACTTCCTTCTCCTCTCCATCTCCCAATGAATGGACCATGGTTTTTTTTTTTTTTTTGTTCTTTTTTTTTGTTTGTTTGTTTTTTTTAAAGATTTTATTTATTTATTTGACAGAGAGAAATCACAAGAGAGACAGGCAGAGAGAGAGGAAGGGAAGCAGGCTCTCCGCTGAGCAGAGAGCCCGATGTGGGACTCGATCCCAGGACCCTGAGATCATGACCTGAGCTGAACGCAGCAGCTTAACCCACTGAGCCACCCAGGCGCCCCTGGACCATGGTTTTTATAGAAACAAAAGTACGTCCCTTACAGAATATAGTATGAACCAAGGGAGCAAATACATATGCCATTCCTGGTACCTAGTATATACTTGGATCGTTGAAAATCTAGTGTTATAAAAGACGTTAAAATTGAATAAAGGCTCTCATACAGGAGATGACTCTATGGTGCTTGATTAAAAGTCAGATGTGAATATTTTCAGTAGCTGAAGACTTCTCCGTGTACAGGACGCATCTAGCTGGTGGAAGGGAAAACAGAGGACAAAGAAGACTACGAATTCCCTAAAAATTTTGGTCCCCTAAGTAATACAAATTAATTTTGCTCACAATCCATTGACAGGAACTAGTTGCATGACCACATCTAGACGCGGCGGTTATCAGGGAAATAAAGTCCCTGATAGTCACTTCCCAGAAACATATATTCAGAAAGAGGGAATATACTTGTTAATGGCCACTAGTCATCTCCTCTCTAATGCTTAGTAATTATTAGTGGTTCTTTTTAGATGTATATTCCTTTCTTGATGAACTACATACTAAGTGAGGCAAGCAATATGAACACTGGGATGAGGGCAGTGTGATTCATACGGGTAGCTGACAAATGTCCAAAGGCAGCATTAGTGTTGCAGTTTCATAGACTCAAGCTGGATCGCCTGCATCCAAATTCAGACTCTGCCAATTCCTGATTGTGTGATTTGGGGCAAGTTACTTAACATCAGCTTCTTCCCTTTTAAAAATGGGGATACTAAAATTACCTACCCTGTATAGGTTATTTGAGATTAAATATAAATATATTTGAATAAAGCTCCTAGAACAATAGTTATTGACACCTACATACTGTGCCATTTACATTGAATTTTGTTCAGTATGTGTGTGTGTGTGTGTGTGTGTGTGTGTGTACACATATACAAACCTACACAGTTATACATTATCAACAAAGTGTGAGAGAGAATGAGAAGCATTTTAAATAGTATTTGTCTAAATGTGTTTACTTAGATTGTGGGGACACAGAAAATGCTCAGACATGAGAACTTAAAATCAAAATGTTAAGAGTGTCTGCTAGACTGGAAGTGTCAAGAAGAGGCATTGGAGATGATTGGTGACAGAGTACTGTGCAAGTCAGCCACACAGAGTTGCCCTAGGGAGTGCAATATTACAGCAGCAGTGTCTTAAAGAGGAAAGGAAAATGGAGCTATAGTTTAAGGAAGAAGATACTATTGGTATAAATTAGATCACATATGAAAGAAGTAAGACAGCAGAAGAATTTTTCAGGAGACTTACCTTTTTTTTAAGTTAACATATAATGTATTGTTTGTTTCAGGGGTACAGGTCTGTGATTCTTCAGTCTTACACAATTCACAGCGCTCACCGTAGCACATAGCCTCCCCAATGTCCATCACCCAGCCACCCCAACCATAACAGACTCTCAGTCTCAGAAAACAAAGCAAGGGTTGCTGAAGGGGAAAAGACTTTTCTTTTTTCACTGGAAGGGAGAAAATAAGAAGATATAAGAAAATAAAAGTATATAGAAAAATAGGAAAGTTGAAACAACTTGTAATTGAGAACTACTGATGTTATAAAAAAGCATTGAAGACCTAGAATTTGAAATTGGAAGTAAATGCTGAATGAAACCCTCAAACTCTCTTATAATTAATGATGGCAATTTTAGTAAACTCATCATCTATAATGAATATCAAATAAAATATATCTCATGTAGTAATCACATAAACAGACACATCTAGCTTTTAAAAAATAATTCACAGAATTCTGCTTTCATGTTGGTAACAAAATCAAGATGAATACCTTGTCTTGTCAGTAGTCAGAATTTCACGTTGAATAGTGAGAGGTAACCATATTATTAAAATAGACAAAGAGTCTGAAGTCAGAAAATCTGAGTATTAAATATGTATGATGTGGGTTTGTTACCTAACCTACATATTATTTATGATGTTCTACCTTCAATTTATCTGAAGTTCTTACTAAAAATGTCTTGAGCTAAAATGAAAACTCATTGATCAGGGCCATATTTTCAAAGAGAAAATAAGAAGAAAACCAAGTACTACAATCAAGGATGTAGATTCTCCTGATTTTTCTGACCATCCTCCCAGAGTTCCTTCTTGTCT